>NC_092264.1:18897084-19227084 GCF_036320965.1 Panulirus ornatus
AAGTTACAGCAGTGGTCGGACATATGGGAAATATAAGATTATGCAGATGGAACTGGGTTGAAATAGCCCAGACGGTGGGTACAATATGGAAGGAAGTAGACTGCAAGATGGACTTTAGAGTTGACTTCACGCCAACTTGTCACCAAAGCAACGCGTGAGAACGATCGTGAGGGAGGTTTATATCCAGTTATCAACAAAACCAATTTCTCATGATTACTAAGAGAGCAACATAGCAGCGGTGAGGGAGTGCCAGCTGTCCTGGCTGTCTAGACGTAATGTATAACTCCTAATTAGAATTAGCTGGACGGAACTACTTCCTGCTACAACATGAAGGCCGTGGACGGCTCTAGCGGCAGGGTTGGTAGCGTTACGGGGTGTGTCTTGTCTCCAGCAACCCCCTGCGGCCCACCACCCACCCACACAGACTCCCTCCTACAGCCTGATAGACACATTAGTGGAGGCAGAAGCAGGAGCCTCTCCTCCCGTGGCGCCACCATGCCAACGATCATCACAACCAACGATAAACTCTTGGGCAAACTTTGCTCAGTGTCCACCGGCTCACCAAACGGTAAACTGTAGTTAGAATAATGAATCCTACCTTTCTATAATCTTATACTAAGGAAAACACCATCATTTTCAAAACATACTGGCTATATGTATATATATATATATATATATATATATATATATATATATATATATATATATATATATATATATATATATATATATATATATATATTTTTGCTTTGTCGCTGTCTCCCGCGTTTGCGAGGTAGCGCAAGGAAACAGACGAAAGAAATGACCCAACCCACCCCCATACACAAGTATATACATACGTCCACACACGCAAATATACATACCTACACAGCTTTCCATGGTTTACCCCAGATGCTTCACATGCCCTGATTCAATCCACTGACAGCACGTCAACCCCGGTATACCACATCGATCCAATTCACTCTATTCCTTGCCCTCCTTTCACCCTCCTGCATGTTCAGGCCCCGATCACATAAAATCTTTTTCACTCCATCTTTCCACCTCCAATTTGGTCTCCCACTTCTCCTCGTTCCCTCCACCTCCGACACATATATCCTCTTGGTCAATCTTTCCTCACTCATTCTCTCCATGTGCCCAAACCATTTCAAAACACCCTCTTCTGCTCTCTCAACCACGCTCTTTTTATTTCCACACATCTCTCTTACCCTAACGTTACTTACTCGATCAAACCACCTCACACCACACATTGTCCTCAAACATCTCATTTCCAGCACATCCATCCTCCTGCGCACAACTCTATACATATATATATATATATATATATATATATATATATATATATATATATATATATATATATATATATATGTATGTATGTATGTATGTATGTATGGTGAAATCGCCCTTCAGTAAGAGTTCATACAATCATATTCAACATGTAATTTTTCTATACATGTGGCAAGACATGTTTCGTAAAGACAGTCCACCTCATTAGGTGCCAGTACTTAACAGAGTTATCTAAATCCCAACATCGCACTTGTTTCCCGCCGTGCAACACCAATCTTTCTTGGCCAAGCACTGTCTGCTATGTCTAGTCGCAACCGCTGTAAGGGAGAGTGACTGAGGAGGGTCAGATGGCAGGGGTTGACCTGGGTAGCTGTGTGTATTATGAACAAATTTTCTGTTTTCTTGTTTTGTCAATCCTCATAATGATTTGGTTAATGTTAGGATGGACTTTAAAATTGCCTGGGGACAAAGTAAAGTTCTTATTATTAGCGATTAACTCAGATTCAATGACGTTGCGTGTGACATAATCAGGAGATGGGTATAGAATAACGGGATTTTCAAGATCTATGGCCAGGGTGATCATTTTCATGACAATGTTTAGCGATCGCATTTTTGTGGTCATCCTTGCGTACTGCATGACGGTGCCAATAACACATCTCCGTTACAGTTTTACCTGTCTGGCCTATATAAATATATTTACATGCCTTGCTTTTGACGGCGTAAACACTCCCAATTGTTGCATGATTTGGCCCACTATTTATTAAGGTCATACTGATGCTGTTATTGTACTGGAAAGCAACATTATAAGAACTATTTCTTAAAACAAGTCTTAGATTTGTTAACTTAGGAGAACAGGGCAACACTAAACATTTAGTTTTATCCTTATTTGTCACATCTTTGTTACAAGAAGCATAAAATGTCTTCCTAGCTTTCCAGTAAGCTTTGTTTACAAACCAATTGGGATAATATAAGTGCCTAAAGATACGTCTTATATGACTTCATTCATCTACCAGGCCTATGGGATCACATATTCGTAGTGCTCTTAAAAACATAGACATAACCACAGACATTCTTTATAGAAGAATCATGTACTGAGATATAATAAATGTAACTCTCAGAGTTGGTTGGCTTCTTGTAGATTTTTAAGGAAAATGATCAGATTCTCTATTTATCAACACATCTAGAAAGGCCAGTTTGCCTTCTTTTTTCCACCCATCTTGAATTTAATAGTGGGTGGGTGTTATCTACCTCCCCTACTGATGTGGAGCTGGTTATAACGCTACCTCCCCTGGCTGATGTGAAGCTGGTTACCTTCCCTACTGATGGAGCCACAGACAAGCTGGATACCTTCATCATAAGGTTAATACAACACTGTTAACTCTGGCTGTGGTTAAGAGATTCTGGTAAGTGATTCACTTCAAAGTACTTGCAGACAATGGTTAGTTCCACTGTCAGCGGTGACTTACTCTTGTGGTATTCCAACACATTATTACCTTATTCCAACTCACCCGAATCACGATTGAGTTGTGAGGCTCAACAATATCACTTTGGTCTTTATAGCTTACCACAATTCCCAACTTAAGATTCTTTAAATAACTTTCTTGCGCTTCACTTTTCCTCAATCATCTGGCATTAGTGAGAGAATGTTATCTCGGCGGGGGATGGTATGTGTTGTGAGTTATATATACCTTAACAACTGCCTCACGTGCCCAGAGTTTAAGCAATCTAGTTGAACGATACCAGTTCTTTGTATCGCCTGTACGGGGTCAGTTGCCTCTGACAGCAAATCAGTTTGGCTGATCGTGTGTGACAGTAACGAGTGACGGGGTTGTGAGTACAGTCTTTGGTTTTGTTGTTGTGTCATAAACTCTGAACATTTTTTTTTCTTTTTTTGAAATTGTCATCCATCTTGGTTTGTAGACTGGCCGTCATCATGTAGCAGGAGACCCACAACTGCAGTTCACATTGTTCTGAATCTTGCAACGGCCAAAATCTGCTTCTTCTGAAAACAAAATGGTGCAAAACACGCAAGGTTCCCATTACCCTTGGCGACGCCCGAAGGTACTTATCATGCTCTTGCTCTTGTGTGGATTGTCCGTCTTTTGTTTTAAGATCTTGTTAAGAATAAATCGTATTGATATAAAAAAATAGTCTACGTAATTTGATCTGCTAAAAGGCTTAGATATAGTGTTGACGTCTTCGTACAAGGGCATCACTTTATGTGGTTAGCTTCCTTACCAGACGTGGTTCAGTTCCAGGAACGACAACGCTGATTCCAGTCTCGTCCACTGAACTCTTGAGGAGGAGGAGGGGGGGGGGGATCTAAGGCAGTCCGGGGACCTTGCTGGCTGGCCATATTGTGGCAATAAACGGAAAACGGAAACTTTCTCAAACTGTGCTGGTTGTTGACTGTCACAAAACAGTGGAGGAGCCAAAATACTTCTGGTTTTCTCTCAAGCATCACTAGACAGCACTTCCGTCATGCACAAGTTTTCCAACTTGTCATTTTCTCATCCTTCGTTAGAGACTGATACGACACATGACTACTTCTTAAACGTAACACCAATCTTGCTAAGACCAGGCCTGTGCGTCACACTGCGTCACACCCTCAGCCTTGCTGTAACGTAGGTTGATCTATCTACTGTCTTGCCGAGTGATGGTGTTACATGCGTGAGGTGACCTCCCTCACTCCTCCACAAACTACTGGGTAAGTGACCCGGATCTCACCAGTGGACTAGCCGAAGACTTGACACCTTCCCGGCTACCTGACGGTGGTCAGCCTTGTGGTGTCACGGTACTGTCACCATCATCGCATGCGTTCCGTTGGTCCTTCTTCCTCATTAAGATATAAGAGAATAATGTCTCATCATTCATCAGTAATCACCCACGACTTTCCTTACATTTTCCCCCACCTGTCACACTGTAGTCTGATCTAAAGTTACGTTCTTATCTTCAGTACTGTTCAGAAACTAATAGATTTAATTGTTGGAATGTGTTTGTTATGATCAACACCTCCGTTCATTTTACAGGTTTTCATTACGTCATTTTTGGAATAGGAACTTCCTCGCAGCTCTTATTTCTTTCCTTTATTTCTTTTGTTTTAATTCTTCTTCTTCTCCTTTTCACTTGTACAAGACATCTTTGGTGTCTTCCCTTCATTAACATATAGCAGCATCCACGTCACCATCTCAACCTTGTGAGTATCTGATCTTGCTGAAGACAAACAAAACTTCTAGCGGAGCCAAACAGGTTACTAGAACAGAGAATGAAACATATACGGAGACCATACAGAGACCATACAGTCAGATGGTCTGTGTAACAGGATAACAGACATTGAAATTTCTCCCACACTCTTCACACTCAGGTCCTCCCCTTCGTTTCCCTCACTTCAGAGTCTTACCTTCTCCCAACGAAGAGTTTCACTGTACCAAGTTGGGGAAATTACTAGGTAGGAAGTCTACGAACTATGAGTGAGCAGAAAAATCATGAATCGAACGAAGCAAAGATGTTCGAATCCAACCAAAACATCTGCCGCACTGAGTCACCAACAGATTCATGTTTCCAACAATATGTTCGTGAGTTGTATTCACAATGTTCTCATACTCAGGACCTTCGCTACACCTGGCGTGATCAAGGAACACAGGCTGTCATGAATTAAGGGTTGTTAGCAACTGAGTGGTCTGCCCCGAAACTCGTCCAGGAAACAACATCCAATTTCCACAGATGTTTCCGCCTCATTTCGGCGGATTATCACGATTGTATTGTTATTACCTGACCAATCAGAGAGAACCTCGTCACGCTGATTCATTTTAATTCATATTGTGATTCTCTGTTATAACCAGAGAGAGTTTTTGCTTATACAAGTTTTATCTTAAGTATATCCTTCATAATTCGTATTGGCCAAGAATACTTGTAGGCCAGACCCCTGCATTTGGAAACTGCATGGTATTCGTTTTCTTTGGCAGCTGTGTTAACGTACGTCGTCAGTTCACCCTCTTCTGCACAGGAAAAAGAGCTCATCGTGAGGTTCGCCTGGTAACTGTGGACTGAGTGCGCCACATCTGCTTCCTTCTGTACAAGTGTAGTACCTCATCCAGCGTGCAGGGCTCCTTGTTGACAACACTCCAAGCCTACCAGCCTAGTAACATTGTATGCTTCCCTATACACCATCAGCTCAGTGTCTTGCATTGTGACAGCTCAACGTTCATGTAATGGAGGACTTAACCATTGTGGCTCGGGAGCGACATATGGTAACGGCGAGCAACTCAGGGACATGACAGCTGAACTACCTCAAACTGTCATTTAGGCTGCACACTTAACTATGTAGAGTGATGCTGTCAGAAATGAATATGAAACTGTCTGATGACACCATTTGGCGAGGTTGTAAACCTCTTTATTTCGTATAAGAGGCATCTATAAGGGGACAACCATTCTCTGTCTTCCACTAAACGGACTGGAAATATGTTCATTGACATTATGGAATTAAACAGAATTGGCGTGAGGGAGTATGTTGCTGTCTGGACGCATGAAAGCTACGGTGGTTGGTGCACAGTGTGGAGCCAGCCACCTGGTCTGACTGGGGTACACAAGACGGGACGAGACAGCCATCAACAGGTCCTCCAGGTGTCCTTGAACACATTACACAGTCTTGTCATCATTCTGTGAAAAGTTCACGTTCTTATCGTCTCTTACAGAGACTGATCACCTTAATGATGTAGAATTTAGGCAAAGACAATCGCATGAACGACCTCTTCCGTACATTTACGTGTTATCGTAACCAATTTCGTGTATAAAAAATAGCGATTACGGATATTGCACGAGATATACCTGTCTTCCAGCTTTACTTTCTGATGGCTTTTAAGTATCTGTAACTACGTATAAGTACTACATAAGTAATCATTACTGAAACCATCACATATTTAAGGAGGAGGATATTGCCCAAGTTCAGCCATGACTTGTCCTGCCCATAAAAACTTTCATTGACTAAGTTGAGCTTTGTGTTTCTAGTTATGTTTTCTAAGATGATGAAGGTCATTTTTATAGACAGAAATCTGGTCTTTCCATGGGAAACCCTCTTAGTCTGATTCATAGTAATTCATGGAATAATTTGGGACTGAAATTTTAACTTCAGTCAATCATCATCTGAAAGTCTGGTTTAGATACGTGGATGATGTGTGCTCCTTGTGGCCATCCTTCCAAGAATGAGATGTTTTCTTTAATGAATTAGATAACTTCCACCCCAACATCAGATTCAAGATGGAATGGGAAAAAGAAGGTAAACTGCCATTACTGGCCGTGTTGATAAATAGAGAATCTGATCATTTGTCCTTTAAAATCTACAGGAAACCAACCAACTCTGAGAGTTATTATTTCTCAGTACATGATTCTTCTATAAAGAATGTCTGTAGTTGTTTATGTTTTTAAGAGCACTACGGATATGTGATCCCATAGGCCTGGTAGATGAATGGTCATATAAGACGTATCTTTAGACAGTAACATTATCCCAATTGCTTTATGAACAAAGCTTACTGGAAAGCTAGGAAGACATTTCATGCTTCTTGTAACAAAGATGTGACAAATAAGGGTATGTCTAAATGTTTGGTCTTGCCCTGTTCTCCTAAGTCAACAAAACTAAGACATGTTCTAAGAAATAGTTCTTATAATGTTGCTTTCCAGTACAATAACAGCGTCAGTAAGACCTTAATAAATAGTGGGCCAAATCATGCAACATTTGGGAGTGTTTACGCCGTCAAATGCAAGGCATGTAAATATATTTATATAGGCCAGACAGGTAAAACTGTAACGGAGGTGTGTTATTGGCACCGTCATGCAGTACGCACGGATGACCACAAAATTGCGATCGCTAAACATTGTCATGAAAATGATCACCCTGGCCATAGATCTTGAAAATCCCGTTATTCTATACCCATCTGCTGATTATGTCACACGCAACGTCAATGAATCTGTCTTAATTGCTAATACTAAGAACTTTAATTTGTCCTCAGGCAATGTTAAGCCCATCCTAACATTAACCAAATCATTATGAGAATTGACAAAACAAGAAAACAGAAAAAAAAAATTGTTCAAGACACACCCAGTTACCCAGGTCAACCCCCGCCACCTGACCCTCCTTAATCACTCTCCCTTACAACGGTTACGACCAGACAAGCAGACAGTGCTTGGTCTACACAGATTGGTGTTGGACGGCGGAAATCAAGTGAGATGTATGAAAAATTACATGTTAGATAAGATTGTATGAACTCCTACTGAAGCGAGATTTCACCTTCATATATATATATATTTATATATATATATATATATATATATATATATATATATATATATATATATATATATATATATATATATATATATATATATATATATATATATATATATATATGGGAGCCTTGAAGAATGGAATGGAATGGAAGTCGAGAACATTATCTCGGAAAGCAAAAATAGGTATGTTTGAAGGAATAGTGGTTCCAACAATTTTGTATGTTTGCGAGGCGTGGGCTATGGATAGAGTTGTGCGCAGGAGGGTGGATGTGCTGGAAATGAGATGCTTGAGGACAATGTGTGGTGTGAGGTGGTTTGATCGAGTAAGTAACGTAAGGGTAAGAGAGATGTGTGAAAATAAAAAGAGCGTGGTTGAGAGAGCAGAAGAGGGTGTTTTGAAATGGTTTGGGCACATGGAGAGAATGAGTGAGGAAAGATTGACCAAGAGGATATATGTGTCTGAGGTGGAGGGAACGAGGAGAAGTGGGAGACCAAATTGGAGGTGGAAACATGGAGTGAAAAAGGTTTTGTGTGATCGGGGCCTGAACATGCAGGAGGGTGAAAGGAGGGCAAGGAATAGAGTGAATTGGATCGATGTGGTATACCGGGGTTGACGTGCTGTCAGTGGATTGAATCAGGGCATGTGAAGCGTCTGGGGTAAACCATGGAAAGCTGTGTAGGTATGCATATTTGCGTGTGTGGACGTGTATGTATATACATGTGTATGGGAGTGGGTTGGGCCATTTCTTTCGTCTGTTTCCTTGCGCTACCTCGCAAACGCGGGAGACAGCGACATAGCAAAAAAAAAAAAAAATATATATATATATATATATGAATGCAATAACATTTGTGTGTCCATGTGTCCGTCTGTTTCATTATGTCCATGTGTATGTGTCTTTGTAATGAATTTAGTCCTAATTTGACGCTTGTGAAAACCTGAGCACCGCTCACCACACACTGCGATGGTCCCGGGACGAGAGTGGAATGTGATGTCCCGGGACGAGGAGAGGAATGTGATGGTCCCGGGACGAGGAGTGGAGTGGTGTGATGGTCCCGGGACGAAGAATTGATCGAGCAGATGAAGTGAACACGAAAACTTCACTAAGAGCCCCTGAACCTCCCCCGTTGTTGACTGAGCGAGAGAGACCTCGACCCACCCCGGATGCAGGAGGGTGAGGCAGGCCTCGCAGTACACTGCCTCTGATGACCACAGTACTGTGAGGGTCGCCGCCAGCCCCTCACTCACTGTAGTGTGGGTAGGTGTCTTGGTGGAGATGGCATGATGGTATTGTCGTCTGGTATGGAGAGGCGTTCCTCTCGCGTTCATGGAGATTGCCCTTCATCCTCTATTATATATATATATATATATATATATATATATATATTATATATATATATATATATATATATATATATATATATATATATATATATATATATATATATACATATATATATGTGTGTGTGTGTGTGTGTGTGTGTGTGTGTGTGTGTGTGTGTGTGCATGCGTCAGTGCGTAGACATGCACGCGTGTGTGTGTGTGTGTGTGTGTGCATGCGTTAGTGCGTAGGTATGCATGCATGCGTGTGTGTGTGTGCATGCGTCAGTGCGTAGGCATGCATGCGTGTATGTGTGTGTGTGTGTGCATGCGTCAGTGCGTAGGCATGCATGCGTGTGTGTGTGTGTGTGTGTGTGTGTGTGTGTGTGTGTGTGTGTGTGTGTGTGCATGCGTCAGTGCGTAGGCATGCATGCGTGTGTGTGCGTGTGTGTGTGTGTGTGTGTGTGCATGTGTCAGTGCGTAGGCATGCATGCGTGTGTGTTCGAGCATCAAGTCAGCCACAAGACATAAGATAATTCGTCGGGTGTCGCTGGTGCTCACATCTGGTCTCTCGCTAGTGTCACTCCTGCTTCAGACCCTCCTACCAGCGCCCACATACTGCTTAGCCTCTCCCACTCTCTCTCTCTCTCTCTCTCTCTCTCTCTCTCTCTCTCTCTCTCTCTCTCTCTCTCTCTCCCCGGAAATGGTAGAGGCGCGGCCTCTGGGGTTCACCTGCTTGTTTACCAACCTGAAAGGAAAGTGTCAGGAACATCGGCGCCTTTTTAAAGCCAGGCTGTAGGGGGTCCTGGGGCTGGGGATGGGGTCCTGCAGAGAGGTCTTGGGGAGAAGTCCTGAAGAGCGGTCCTGGGGGGTCCTGGGGTAAGGAACCCAGGGAGATATCCTAGTCGAGATCCTGGAGAGGGATCCTACTATAGGATCCCGGAAGGAGATGTCTTGGGAGTGGTCGAAATGACGGGCCCTGAGATGGGTTCCTGGTTAGGGGCTCTGGAGAGGGACCCTGGGGTGAGGACCCGAGGATGGAATGCGTTGTTGAAAACGAGGGGCCCGCGGTTGAGGAGTACAATATATTGCGAAGACTGAAAACAGAAAACCTGATGGTCAATGACGAGGTTGTCTGCTGGGGGACCGTAGCAGCAATCTGACTAATACATTAGATGGAGACAAGATGGTAAAGCTCCCCCACACCCATCACCATAGATGGAGGCAGGAGAGTAGAGCAGAAGGCTCCTCTCCACCCTCCATTACAGATGGAAATACGATAATAAAGCAGAAGGTTCCTCCCCACCCACCACAAGACAACACCGCCTTTTCCGACAAGGAAAATGGACTGAGGCTTCTGAACCTAATGTCATAACTCAGTTAAGTTGTCTCATGAAACTTACGGAAAAATTCTTACTAAGTGCGTAAATAAACACACTTCTTTGTCAAAAAACATAGTAAACATTCGGCAGAGAGTCAGGTACTACAGGGAAAAAATGGCAGACGGTTAGAGTGGGCAACACGAAATCAACACGCCAGGAGACTAACCTCCTAATGAAACGAGACTGGTTCAGATCCGTTGTTGAACAGGAGAGATCGGCGGACTGTACAGTGAGGAACGCAGTCAACACGCCACGAAACTTTCTTCCATAAGGATAGCGCAACTGTTTCGGACCCTTGAAACAACGGGAGAGACTGAGGTTCAGTGAGGAGGAACACGTTCAAACTACAGGAAATAATTCACGAGAGAAAGATACTCGCATGCAACGAGTGTTTGTGGAAATGAAGAAAGAAAGCGGGAAACTTAATGAGCGGCGCAGCACGCGATCCGAAACCAGTTCAGTAGAATACTAACAACGCAGCAAGCAATGGCAATCAAGGTCCATAACAATATACAGTTGACAGCAACTACAGCCACGCAGAAGCTTAGGTATAAATAGATTATGGCATGAAATATTCAGCATCCGTGTCGCCAGGTAAACCACAAACAACAAACTAGATACGCGTAAAATATACTTTGGAGAACCGAGACAGACGATTCGAAACCTTTATTTCCCGTTCGAATGGATTTGGAACAGACGACTCAGATGACAAATGAACCATCACTGCCAGTGTGGTTGTTGTGGGTTAGTCCACGGAGGTGAGGGGGTCACAGGATCACAAGATTTACCTGGGTCACTCGTAAAGATCGTTCAGTAGACTGATGAACGACCACGCAGTGAAATGTTTCGTGGAGGCGACACAGTTGCACGACCCAACACGCAACTGCTTCAGGAACTTTTAGTGACATTGATGAACGACTGCGGAGTGAACCTGTTTACACAGATGACAGAGTAAGACGATGATTCATGTATTGTTCTTTGACAGTTTTGTTCTGGTCGCATTATACACAAGTGTTTTCTGATGATTTATGTTCGGACGAGTTCGAGACAAACTGCAAGTGATGTACAAACAAGTCGTCGTAGAAAACGTTTGAATGTTAGTATCAGTCGTGTTTGTCGTCGTAGATTTCTTGTTTTGATGTTATGATAATGTGAGATTCATTTAATTCTAAGTTTTTGTTTTTCACGTAGAATTCCTATTTTGACTTTATTTAATCTATTGAACTTATGTTTGTAAACTTGACTCTTATTTGAAGTGTAACTGTTTTTGCTGTTTATAAAAATGTCTTTAAACTGTACATCATTTACACAGACATCTCGGTAAACATGTAAACGTTCCAGTAATTATCGAAATGCTGTGTTATTTACAATTCTTGTTTCCATCGTTATCATGATCTCTTACTGTAGCTCACGTCAATATTTTCTATCATTCTTATTATCGAGAACAAATTCCTGCCTTGTTGAGGGAGCAGTTTTTGTAGATTTATAGTAAACATAAATCCATGATAAAGAAAGATTCTTTAGTATTGAATGATAGCTAATTGTTGGTGACGACTTCGATGTCCACATCTGCTTGGATTGTTGGTCGCTGGTGCTGGGTTTCATGTTCACTTGTGCTTGGTTTGCTAATCGCTAGGATTTGGTTTGCTGCTCTCCAGAGAGTATGTACGGTGCCTTCTCCTCTCCCCCAAACCCCACAATGGGCCATCACTACGATCTCTACCACTAGCCCAGACCAGAAATAAATATAACGATCATAAGGCAATCAGAACTCACGCATACTTTCTAAGATTTATGACCCGGCGAACAATGGCTGCTGGAATATTTTCCCAGAAATTATTAAAGATAGCAAAAAGATTATACGAGAGTTAGACTGGTAAGGAGACAGCTTGCAGCAAATTGGTGGCCACGACAGCAATAGCTCACGTACTGTTAAAAGATGAATTTATATCTCTCCCCTGTTGAGTCCTAGCGTCATAACATACAACTTACGTATATCAGAAGGTAATCTTTCTTTTCTTTCAAACTATTCGCCATTTCCCGCATTAGCGAGGTAGCGTTAAGAACAGAGGACTGGGCCTTTGAGGGAATATATATATATATATATATATATATATATATATATATATATATATATATATATATATATATATATATATTCCTATGAGTCCACGGGAAAATGAAACAAGATAAGTTCCCAAGTGCACTTTCATGTAATAATCTCATCAACAGAGGAGATACAGTGAAAAGACATAGCTAGGACGCCATTTCGTAAACAAGCTATCCAGATCCATAAATGCTACATACAAATCTATTTGTTTCTCTAAGTATTTCTCACACACATTCTTCAAAACAAACACCTGATCCACACATCCTCTACCACTTCTGAATTATACTGCTCTTCCCCAATCTGATGCTCTGTACATGCCCTCATCCTCTAATTCAATATCCTTCCATGCAACTCACCAGGTATACTCAAGAAACTTGTCTCTGTAGTCTGAACACCCACCTTCATCCTCCTTGCCTTTATACGTTGCCACTATACATTCATTCCATCAGTCATTAGCACCTCAGCATCATCCATACATACACTGAAAATCCTTACCAACCAATTAACAGCACAGTCACCCACTTTTCTTGATAAATTCTATTGCAATACCATCCACTCCCGCCACCTTGCCACGTTTCATTTTAAACAAGGCTTTCACCACCTCTTTTCACTAAACGACTCTCCATGACTCTCATACTTAGCACACCATCCAGACCCAAACACCCTACATCTGCCACCCTGCCATCAAATACATTCAACAGTTCTTCAAAGTACTCACTCCATCTCCTCCTTACTTCATCACTAACTGTTATCGCTTCCCCTTTTGCCCATTTCACCGATGTTCCCATGTGCTCTGTTGGTTTTCGCACGTTATTACCTCCTTCTAAAACATCGTTTTATTCTCCCTAAAGTTTACTGATACACGTTCACCCAACTCTCATTTGGACTCCTTTTCAACATCTTGACCTTCTGCTGTTTTCTCTTATACATCTCCCAATTATTTTCACTCCATCCCGCAAGTACTCCCCAAACGACTCTCTTTTCCCCTATTACTATTATTATTATTATTATCATTATCATTATTATTATTATTATTATTATTATTATTATTATTATTATTATTATTATTATCATTACTATTATCATTATCATTATTATTATTATTATTATTATTATTATTATTATTATTATTATTATTATTATTATCATTATTATCAATTTCCATTATTATTATTATTATTATTATTACTATCATTGTTATTATCATCATTATCATTATCATTATTATTATTATTATTATTATCATTATTATTATCATTACTATTATTATCATTATCATTATTGTTACTATCATCATTATCATTACTGTCATCATTATCATTATCATCATCATTATTATCATTATTATCATCATTATAGCCATTATGATAATGATGGTTTTTTCCTCTTTACGGCGCGACTTGAGCATGTCTTCACACATCCTTCGTCTTGCCTCCGTCATCATGAAAATCTTGTATAATGCTGCCAAGACGAGGAAAGACATCAAGGGGTACAGATTAGGTGGCTGTCCTTTGATCTCCAGCAGAGAGCAAGTCTTATGTTTCTGAATAATAATCTTCACACTCCACAGGTGACTATCCAAGATGATCTGTTCCCCTTTCTTTTCTTCTTTTCTATCTGTATGTACTGTTTGTATGTACTGTCTGTATGTGCTGTCTGTATGTGCTGAACTGCCTATTTGTACTAACTATATGTATTCCAAGAATACTTTTACACTCATGGAGTTCAGCTCTTATCCTCTCACTTCTAGCATCTTCCTCCTCTTCCTCTTCCTCTTCCTCACTCACCTCGCTCCAGCTGTCCAATCCTCTGTTGTTATGGAAGCTTTTCTCACATTTTCCCTGAGTCTGGCATGTTTCCTTCTAAGTCCTCCAGCTGAGCAGACTCTCCCTGTGTGAAAAGATTGTTCTGTGTTAACATTTTCCAAAAGGAACCTGAAGCCGTCATCAGAGCCCCCGCTTGTCCCTCTTTCTTCATCTCTTTATATCTAACTTCTTTTACATGAGACAATTATCATCGCGTGACGTTGGACTTTTTGTAGCTCCTCTGTAAGCTTGCTCAAGGAAATGTTACAAATGTTGCAAGTGGTTATGGTAGTGAAGAGAGGAGGAGTCATGTGTAGGAAGTAGGATGTGTCCCGGTTGTTAAAGACGGTCAAGGGGCCCCCGGGAACCGTCCAGTCTTCCTCGCTGTTCAGATTCATTGCTGGAGGTGTATCACTTTGTTGTGTTGTCTTACTGTGAAGGAATGTAATTCTTAGATCTTAGACGTGAGAAAGAAACGTTAGGTGTTGTCAAGTGTTATGTGTGAGATAGTGAGTTTGTGAGGCAGAGAAGAAAGACGCAACCTCGGTCAGGCCTCTATCAATATATAGTCAAGATCACCTTTAGATAAACAGGTAAAACAAAAGTTAAAGTTCTCGGTGAAGATCAGGGCAAGTTATGCTGCCCGCACGAGCCTGGTACCTGGTGCCCATGAGAGGTGACTGACTGTTATGGTTCCACAATAGCCGCTGGACGTGTGCCTCGCCTGTAACCTTGACGTACTTAATGACGTAGTAAATCAGTCTCTTGGCTGCCATAACAGCAAGTGAGAAGGTCGGAGCATGTCTGATGCTGATTTGTCTTGTGTTATGATCATTCTTGGTTTACGTTGGTGGCCCACTGGAGACTGTCACCGTCGGAGTCGTCTGGGGGGTACGGTCGTCGACGACGTGGTCTGTCTGGTACGGTCGTCGACGACGTGGTCTGTCTGGTACTGTCGTCGACGACGTGGTCTGTCGGGTACTGTCGTCGGCGACGTGGTCTGTCTGGTACTGTCGTCGACGACGTGGTCTGTCTGGTACTGTCATCGACGACGTGGTCTGTCTGGTACTGTCGTCGACGACGTGGTCTGTCGGGTACTGTCGTCGGCGACGTGGTCTGTCCGGTACTGTCGTCGACGACGTGGTCTGTCGGGTACTGTCGTCTGCGACGTGGTCTGTCTGGTACTGTCGTCGACGACGTGCTCTGTCGGGTGCTGTCCTTATAGACGTTTCTTGTCGTTCTGTCCACTAACGACCTGCTCAGCATACGAAGGAAGACGACCCGGCTTCCGTTTTGCATATGTACCGCAGAAAATTAATGGAACGCAATCAAAGAGTGGAGAACTCTGAACCCCCTCACAATTCTCTTCATCACAGCCTCGCATAACTACACCTCATCCTCAGCCTCCACCCCTGCCATAGTCATCCCTCTGACCCTCCTCTCCCTGGGCCTGTCATAGGCTCTGGGTACGAGCATCAAGAGCGTTCTTCACGGACCTTTCATGGTACACAAGAGAGTGTTATGGTTGTAGTCCACAGGTCTCTCTCTCTCTCTCTCTCTCTCTCTCTCTCTCTCTCTCTCTCTCTGTCGACAGCTGCTGCGGGGGGGGGGGCCTCTGCTACAAGTGTGACTTCCTGATAATCAATAAGTGTTCTTATCTGAGCTGTGAGCCCCACACCTTCCTCCCCGTTACAACATTTAAGTGACGATAAAGAGAGTTAGACAGATAAGCTTATAATAAGATATAATCATAACTGATAATTATAAATGCAATTTCTAATGACAATTTTTCGAAACCAACAGGGTCGTGGATGAGCACAAGAGGCACGTGTGGTATGGTATTGATGAGGTTGATCTCAACACGTCATACGTGCCTTGCCAACGTCCTCGTAAGGAGAGACAGAAGAGTGGACGACACCAGCTATTCTGGTTACAGGGAACCCGGCCGGCCAGATGACAAACCAGGTATGTATGTGACACGTTGGAGTTATCTTTCTTCCATACCTGTTTCAAGGAAGAGACAATAGGGTACACTTTTGGACTGGTAGAATTTGAAGGAGAATGTAGACTACGTCAAAGCTTTACGCAAACAATACAAGCTCGAGATGTTTCTTTATATACGTAGTAGCTCTCACAGCTGACACGCACCAGTGTGAGGAGAGGGGCAGCTGATATGGGTCCCTCTGGTGCCCTCACTGTAACGGTCAGGAAGACGGTGTAGTGAGAGGAAAAGAGATAAAGAGGAAGATATGCTACTCTGTACTGGGAGGCGAGAACATCATAAATGTCACTGAAAACTTGCAATGTGTTGGATCAATACTTTAACTGGACGTCGTGAGGGGATAAACTACTATTTTTTTTAAATGCATAAACAGAAGATTGTCACATATCAAATATAATGCGTCCACTCTCCAACCATCCACATACATCATGATTTGGAGTGAATAACTGAACTGCATATATATATATATATATATATATATATATATATATATATATATATATATATATATATATATATATATATATATATATATATTCTTTCAAAGTATTCGCCATTTCCCGTGTTAGCGAGGTAGCGTTAAGAACATAGGACTGGACCTTCGAGGGAAAATTAAAAAAAAAAAAGCGAGAGGGGAGGATTTACAGCCCCCCGCTCCCTCCCCTTTTAGTCGCCTTCTACGACACGCAGGGAATACGTGGGAAGCATTCTTTCTCCCCTATCCCCAGGGATAGGGGAGAAAGAATATATATATATATATATATATATATATATATATATATATATATATATATATATATATATATATATATATATATATATATATTCCTATGAATCACAAAAAATACGTGCTCCATGATTGTGTTGGTGGCTACATGGATGGTAAACATGAAGGCCTGAGCACTGTGGTGAGTGTCTTCACTTCAGGATACAGAGAGACTCCCTCAGTGTCCCTGATGTAAGCTGGGCACTCGTCATCATTTCTTCGTATACTTGATACGTTTCATATTAACTCATCTTTAGACCTGCAGGATGAAAATATTAATGTCGAGACATCACTGAACCCTTCACCAGTTGTGAGGGGATGGTTGTGACATCGCTGAAGGCCTGGCTAAAGTGATGTCACAGATGTAGACGAATCATTTTCGCAGTGACATCAGAAAAGTCCCAACCAATCACATGGATGATGTGTCCCGCAGGCGCAGGATTCCACAGCTGCTAATTACTAACACTGGGGGTCGCCTTCAAGGCTCTTGAGTGGCAAGGAGGCGGTCCAACCTCAGCTTAGATGTCGTCATCACTGCATCATTCTAATTGGCCACAGTTTCAGTGACGTCACCCATCGCTGCTCATGATTCGTCGAGACCCTTCCACTGCTATCTTCTCCTGGCCAGGATTGGTCAGGAACACACTTGCGTCACCATCAGCGAGCCTGGCTTTCTGAACAAGTGAACACATGAGCTGGAGGTATGCATGTTCTCCAGTGTTACACTGTTCTGTAATCAGTGAACTGAAAGAAGTAACTAACACAGAAGTGCACCAAGACATGACACTCAGGTGACTGAATGACTGTACTAACATGTTCACCCTACAGTTAACACGACATATTGATTAACAGGAGGAAGTTATTAGTACCTGATTGCATTTGATGGACAGAATATCACTTTTAGCTTAATGACATCAAGATGGAGCCACAGCGCCTTGAGAAGGATATCCAGCAGACTTCAGTCAGTGGCTGTACGTGTATTTATATAATGCAGTCAGAAAGCTTGGCAGACACGTTAAAATGCCAGTGACATCACTCATTCATATCATATTATAACAAACAACAAACATCTCATCAACACGGTGAAGAAAAATGATGGTCATCGATGATTACTCAAGTTGTTTTTAAAGACATTCAGAAAACAATGAGATAACCTCTCCAATATACTCCTTTCCACCCCCAGAATCAGTAAACTGATCACAAACCTTGTATACATCTCCTTGAAGATTATAAAGACCTCAAGCATTACGAATGGGTTCGAACCTTATAATGAGTTCCAACAATATATTGGGTCCGAGTATTTCAACAGAGTCTAGCATTATAATAGGCACAAACATGACACTGGTTTCAAACATTACAGCGGATTCAGCAGCAATGTGATGGATTCATACTCTAAAAATGGAATTGAAGTCTTCAGATCATTCACCCACTACCTTCAGACAACATCTACACATCACCCCGCCATCATCCCAGAGAACCTCGCCATCTGTTCACATGCCACATTTAAACATTATCACATGTTTGATCATCACTACATCGGTGCGACAATCCGCACACCATGTTAAGATCTCCCTACACTAGGTTCCAACATTATTCAGTCAGTACAGTGAACATTACATGACGATAACGTGTCCATAGATCGCCAACACACGGCACAATACATTAAGTCTTTTGAAACTACATGTAACATCAAGTTTGGATAGCTCCTCATATTCGTAATTTACCGCAACATGTCCACACATTCAACAGTACTATATAGTGTCCTGGATTTACCTCAGCGTGTTCAAACTCTGCCCAGCACAACCTACTGATGGTGTGATCAACAAGAAACATGGAATCCTTTGACAAAATGAAAAACTATTTTGATTCCAGACAGGAATTGCAAAATCCAACCACGAATATTTTACTCCGTGGTGCTTGAAGGTGAAGATAATGGACAAACACAAACTAGTTTGAGAGACTTTTTATGTTACAAAAGGCGTGACTTGAAGCTGAGGTCAACTTTAAAATTAAACTCTTGGCTGGAGACCACCATCAGACGACGCTCTGATGTGAACTGGATTTACAGTAATCGCCCCAGAGACGTGTTGTTCTCAAGGAAGACATTGTAATGCTGAGAGATTATAAGGTAATGGAAAGACAAGGAGACAGAAATGAGGAAAGAAACTTCGAAGGCAATCCAGAACATGTAGAGAGCGCAACAGACGTGTTTATTAAACCTAAATACGTGACTCTACATAGCAATGAGGGAGAGGAACGAATGCATTATCATAAAGCGGATGTATTAGGTGACATCAAGAGCAAATTGATATAATGCAAGAAGCAGGATGAAAGATTAAGAAATGCAAAAGCAACAAAGAGAAGATTTATATTTTGAAATATAACAGAAAAATTGATTACCGAGAGAGGAGAACGAAAAATATATATACGATAAAGCAACAGGAAGAAGTTGTACACAGTTTAACATGACGACAGTTTAGTAGCAAATGTACATAAGACAAGAAACTGAAGCCAAGATGGAGACCTGACGAGAGAACTTTGGATAAGAATATGATTTGGTTCAAAGCAAGAACGAAAGTCGACTAAACAGACTGACCAAGACCACTAGAGAATGTGCACCATGTTGAAGAAGTGTAAATATCACCCGAACGAGAGAAGAGATCCAGATCAACGTTAAACAGAAACTGCGCTGACGAAGATATGAAGAAGTCACAAGAAAGAGTTGATCCTTTGCCCTGGAGATCTGTGACGTAATGAACAAAAGGTGTAAAAAAAAAATTTGCTCACTGGATGAAAGAGAACGGCCACACTGACCATATGTTGTCAGGAGAAGATTGCTAGTAGTAAAGGAATCTTGACCCGCAAGAAAACAAGAAGTAGAGGGACGTGGTCCGCAGGAAGACAAGAAATAAAGAAATGATGGTCCGCGAGAAGACAAGAAATAAAGGAAACATGGTCTGCAGGAAGACAAGAAGTAAAGGAAACATGGTCCGCAGGAAGACAAGAAAGGGCGCAGGAATTCAACCAAGGGCGGAAGAGAGAAGGCAGCTGAGTGGGGGGTGGTGTCGGAGTCAGGCGCGACACTGATGGGAGTTACAGAGCTGGCCTGAGAACACGTCTGGAGTGTTGAGACGCTGCAGGGGTGGGGGACGACGAGCAAGCTAGACATACGAGCGATCCTTAGTTGGTTGGTTGCAGGACAGACGGCTAACAAGTTGGTTCTTGGGCGTGGCACTAGGCTGGCTCTGGGAGATCCTTTGATTAGGGGTAAACAGAATTACAGGAACTCCATGTTACAAGCTGTGGAACCAGCAGTACTGTATCCATCACTTACTAAGATAGTATACAAAAACAAATCTCATTAAATAATCCATGAAAAGTAACTTTTATCGTGTCTATAACTATAAGTAATTCTGTGGCGAAGTTAAAGAAATATTCCTGGTCTATCGCGGGCTAAACCACTATAGATTCCGCTTTGAGATGAGACATGTTACTAGGAGACTCCTTAGTCTATCGTTTGACTATGATTCAAGCTGACAGTCGTTAGGCCACAAAAACATATTAGTCCACCGATTGATAACCTGCAACGAATGTTTAGTCCTCTAACTACGCTACAAGGGTTTTACTATGGCGGTTGCGATAAGACCTTTTTTCAGTAACTAGAAGGGTATGTGAGGCCTTGATTACCGACGTAGCAATGAGTAACCTTTGACCTGTCATAACCTGGTATGTTACGAGGCATCATCAATAATGAGGCTTCTGAGGAGCGTTTACTGTACGGCAGCTAGACAACCAGGACTTGCTAGTGTGTAACTCCGTGATACAAGATGTTCTAAATTGTCAGTAACTTAGATTTCTGAAGTATTAGGTCTATGACGGAGAGAACCATGGACAAACCTATTGTTCCAAGCTACGCAAAGAACATTTTCAGATCTTTCGAAAGCTATACTAGGAAAAGATGGTGTTGTATCAAATGCTAGTCTTTCAGAAGTTCTCAATATCTCTTGCTAGACTTCGAAAATTAACTCTCTATTGGAAAGATTATACGTTCTATCCTCTGAGAAACTTTAAACAGCCACATGTATTCTAACTCAATAACAGTATCGTTCTGTTGTACTGTCTACTGTAGCAATTTGCTGCCCTAAACTACTCACTGTTCAACTTCTGTAAAGAGAACAAATGAAATTAGTCGGGTGGTAACTTTTCGAGTAGATCTGTTGTCTGTTTAAAGATAAAAAGGTTCACAAAGTTCATAGTGAGATGTTTGTATTACATTATTGTCCAGAATTGTATTTTCTTAGATTCGCTGGTGAGGCTAGATAACAGAGTGGCAGTATTTAGTATAAATAACAGAGTGGCAGTATTCAGTATAAATAACAGAGTGGCAGTATTTAGTATAAATAACAGAGTGGCAGTATTTAGTATAAATAACAGAGTGGCAGTATTTAGTATAAATAACAGAGTGGCAGTATTCAGTATAAATAACAGAGTGGCAGTATTTAGTATAAATAACAGAGTGGCAGTATTTAGTATAAATAACAGAGTGGCAGTATTTAGTATAAATAACAGAGTGGCAGTATTTAGTATAAATAACAGAGTGGCAGTATTTAGTATAAATAACAGAGTGGCAGTATTTAGTATAAATAACAGAGTGGCAGTATTTAGTATAATGTTCACTTTACTGCAGACCGTTGATTCCACTCGGCCTTGCGCGAGAGGCAAACAATGATTCACCGCCGTTATGATGATGTTGCCAGATTCCTGGGACATTCCACCCACGTTGCTCATACGTCTCATATTCTCATCTTTTCTAGAGGATATTCTGCCCAAGAGCCATGTCTCTCCTCTCGAGCAAATGCTCTATACCTGTTGCCTTGCTGGTCTGAGAAATGTGAAAACAAAACGGACGAGAAGCAAGAGATGCATCAGTTGTGCCGGCCCGCATCTTAGAGGGGTCGACGCATTAGTCTGGCGTCTCGCCTGCCTGACCCCAACACTTGTGACCATCTCGCTGATGTGACCTTTAATAATCGACGTCTTGAAGACGGTCCCTGTCCCTCCTCCAACAGACGGTGCAGTATCAGTGTGGGGATAACATTACACGACCACCACCTGTCTGTCTATCTGTCTGTTAGCATCTTCCATACTTACCCTCTGTCTCATATTGCTATAGAATTGTCTTCTGTTTTCACCCTTACTGATTATCAACGTTGGTCAAAGAAACCTTTTTCCACAGTAACCTTTTTCCACAGTTATGTTCAACTGAACTGTGAGAGGTTGGGTTTGTCATTCAATTTTTCCTCACAATAAAAAAAATATTACAATGCGAAATCATTTTAGTGATTTTTTTCTTTATATTCGCAAGTCACTTGAAGAACGCAACGTTGAGTCAAAAATTTACATTGCTCACACCACGATGGCTATCTGGTATAACAAGAATATGAAGTGATCTGAATGATCTAGACTGATCTACTGTTGCAGACGAGTGAAACTGTAACGTCGGCCCACATCCCTGATAGTGATCGTAAACATAACATCATTTCAAAGACGCAAGCATTTGTACCATGAGAACATTGGTGGTGTTTACGTCTGTCATGCATTCATTATGCACGTGAGGGCATTCAACGCGAGGTTGCCTCCTGATGAAGTGTATTTAACTCTTGAGACATGTTCCTAAGCTGTGGATGTTGCACACGTGTTCCATCATCATGGGTAGGTAGGTAGAGGCAACGTGCATCAATGTGGCTGTCATAACATACCCTGACTTGCTCTAAATGTCGGACGCCCGCCCACGGGGCACGGCCAACAGTCGGTGACCAATGGCATCTTGTCCGGTTTCCTCTCTAGATTCTTCTGGATCTTTCGAGTTAGCGAGGGTATAATGGATGACCGACAGCTGTTAGCTGTGTTCCAGTTATCGACGCCCTGGGCAGACCCACTCTTGAGTTTTGGTCAAGCGAGGGAAATCACACAACCTACTGGGAGTCTTGGCCAGCCTTGGCTTTGGGGCTTTAGACCATCGTGTTATGCAGAAGGATGAGACGGCCACTTCAAGTATGGCAAGTTTCCCGACAAGCAAGTGAGCGTCCACGAGGGGATGACTTCCGTACAGCAGCACCTGTGTAGGTGGGAGCAGCTGTCTTACAGGTTAGAAGGTAAGAGAGCGACAGCACGGGCGACAGCAGCAGAATGTATCTGCATTGCGATGATGATGATGACCACTGGAAGTGTGGCTGCAGAACCACACCAGCATGGCTGGACGCAACCAGCGAAGGTGAACATCTGGGCATTTGACCTTACGAGACCTACAACCGTAGGAAGACCTACGGAGTGAGTGAGACCAGAAGGCCAATGACCAGCGGGCAAGGAACCATAACTTACTGATTCTGTGGACCAATGACTGACCAGACCCAGGAGATTCCCAGTCACCTGTTACAAGGTCCTGAAGGTCGATATTAAGAGTGAAGAACACACTGCACACGACCTCCACGTACTCACACACACACACACACACACACACACACACACACACACACACTATTTTTTTTATTTTTTGCTGATGTCTTTGTCAAGGACGGAAATCACCATGGAGGCCAGACCGGATATGAAACATAAAAAAGGTCATACTAATACAATCATGATGGCTAGATGAATGATATAGTAGGTCAGTATATACTGATGATATACGTTAAGGGTAGAGAGAGTAACAGTGTCAAGAAAACAAATGAAAAAGTGGACAGCTGTAAGACGTTAAGACTCACCTGTTAACTTGTGTTGAATAAGACAGAAAGTAAGACCAGCACGGAGGGTGTGCGATGGTTCCGGGCATCACTACAACATTCCTGAGTGAGGAGGGCAGCTCTGCCCAGGGCGGCTGCTGTCTGTGATCTGTAGACTCTGTGTGGAATTATGTATGTATGTATGTATACATCATCACACGAAAAGGAATAAACCTTGAGATAGAAAGTTAGAAAGTTGATGCATGAATGAAAAAAAAAAAGGAAATGAAGGTCTGGTGAAAAGGATGAATGGAATTCACAGAAGAACGAAAAGCTATTTTGGAAAGAAGATAAACAGCTACAGGAAGGAAGTGTGTGTCTACTACGCAGGTGTGGCAGACAACTTGTTACAGAGGACGACGTCAGGAAGAGGTGAAGACAGTGCTCGAAAGATCCAACTTAGAAGGAAGTTATAACATACGTGGGTACTGGTACACGAGGATCAGAGATGTGGCACTGCTGGTAACGGGAGACGCTGACGTTACAGAAGATGAGGCGGGATGAGCAGCGATGCTACCAAAGAACTGAGAAGCTGGGAATATAGATGGAGTGGCGAGGAAGATGGTGAGGTGAAGCTGCTGCTGTTGACTGGATTTAGAAAGTGATTACAGCAGCTCGGAGATGTGGTCGTGTTCCAGGTAACTGGATAAAGACAGGACAGTTCACCTGTATGAAGGTAAAGGGTCTTAGGATTATGTTAAGCATTAAAGAGTATTAATTCAGCGAGGTATAAGATAAGTGGCGGACTGATCCTGATAAAAGAGATAGTGAACAACTTGTTTGTGAACACACTAGGCTTAGAGTTGTGTAAGAGAAAAAGTAGCATATCCAACATCTGTGGATTTGATATATATTATCTATTTTGTTCAATTAAACTTGATCGCCGTTTCTCGCGTCAGCTAGTTAGCGCCAGGAAATACGTATATACATATGCACACATATATACATACACATACATACACAGACACATACATATATACACATGTACATATTCATATTTGCTTGCCTTCATCCATCCCGGTGCCACCCCGCTCCACAGGAAACACCATCGTCACCCCCTGCATCAGCGAGGTAGCGCCAGGAAAACAGACAGAAACGGCCACATTCGTTCACACTCAGTCTCTAGCTGTCATGTGTAATGCACCGAAACCACAGCTCCCTATCCACATCCAGGCCCCACAGACCTTTCCATGCTTTACCCCAGACGTTTCGCATACCCTAGTTCAGTCCATTGACAGCAATTTATATATATATATATATATATATATATATATATATATATATATATATATATATATATATATATATATATGGATGATATATGGATGTGCTGGAAATGAGATGTTTGAGGACAATGTGTGGTGTGAGGTGGTTTGATCGAGTAAGTAACGTAAGGGTAAGAGAGATGTGTGGAAATAAAAAGAGCGTGGTTGAGAGAGCAGAAGAGGGTGTTTTGAAATGGTTTGGGCACATGGAGAGAATGAGTGAGGAAAGATTGACAAAGAGGATATATGTGTCGGAGGTGGAGGGAACAAGGAGAAGTGGGAGACCAAATTGGAGGTGGAAAGATGGAGTGAAAAAGATTTTGTGTGATCGGGGCCTGAACATGCAGGAGGGTGAAAGGAGGGCAAGGAATAGAGTGAATTGGATTGATGTGGTATAACGGGGTTGACGTGCTGTCAGTGGATTGAATCAGGGCATGTGAAGCGTCTGGGGTAAACCATGGAAAGCTGTGTAGGTATGTATATTTGCGTGTGTGGACGTATGTATATACATGTGTATGGGGGTGGGTTGGGCCATTTCTTTCGTCTGTTTCCTTGCGCTACCTCGCAAACGCGGGAGACAGCGACAAAGCAAAAAAAAAAAAATATATATATATATATATATATATATATATATATATATATATATATATATATATATATATATATATATATATATCTCACATAATATCCTCCAACAGCCAGAGGTCGAACCCAGGACCTTTGCGTGGTGGCACTCAGTAACGCTATCCGCTCGGCTATGATCGCCGCTAATAGGGAAATGACTGTTTGATCACAAGTAATCGAATACCGTTCGTCTCACATCGATGAACAACGGGGTCTAGACCGGTCAAATCCCATCAGGCTTATATTACTAGTAGCTAGCATTTTACAGAATCTAAGTGTCCAACGCGGAGAAATATGAATACGAATATAATGCATATGGACATGCACTTTCATAGAACATATACTATCCTCCAACAGCCAGGACTCGAACCCGGGGCTTTTGTGTGGTAGTCCTGGCTGTTGGAGGGTATTATGTGTTCTATGAAAGTGCACGTTCGTATGCAATATATATATATATATATATATATATATATATATATATATATTATATATATATATATAATATATATATATATATATATTGTATATATATATATATATTTATATATATATATATATATATATATATATATATATATATATATATATATATATATATATATATATATCGCCACCGCGCCACACATGTAATAACAACCCCCTCCCCACTCATGTGTGCGAGGTAGTGCTAGGAAAAGACAACAAAGGCCCATTCGTTCACACTCAGTCTCTAGCTGTCATGTAATAATGCACGGAAACCACAGCTCCCTTTCCATATCCAGGCCCACACAACTTTCCACGGTTTACCCCAAACGCTTCACATACCCTGGTTCAATCCATTGACAGCATATATATATATATATATATATATATATTTATATATATATATATATATATATTACATTAATGGAAAAAAGCTTTTGAAGGTGATGTGTGTATAGTGTGCATGGAAGACTTATGTGCTGTCATGAGCTCTCATAGTGTAAGTATTGCATGCGTGAGAGTAAGCAGTGGTATAAGTGAGTGACATGAAGTAAGTGTGGTAGGAGGGAGGGCCATGAGGTAATTGTGGGAGAGCGTCAAGGTTGTGTGATGTCACTGCGGTCGCCTAAAGTTTATATATATGGGGTAGAACGAGAGGGTGTGTACCCAGGGAAGGTGAGTGAGGTGTACTGCTGTACCCTGGTGGAGTAAAGTGCCGTAGTTACTGTACGCACACGTTACGGTGCCGTAAGCAAAGTCATGGGAGGAGCTGGGTACAGTGGTGGGCCGCTCTGTGTGTAGGAGGAGGAGGAGGGAGGAGGGGGCGGAAAGTGAGTGCGAGTCAAAGCAAGAGCCTTGTGTCTGAAAGGAATATTTTGTCACAAAATCGCAGGAGTTTGAATGGAAGAGACTTATAAGCTGTTGAGGGGCTTAAGTACCTGGTAAGGATAGTAGTGAGAAAGCTAAAGTGTTAAGAGGTACGTCACGCAAGCTCTGAAGCTGTGGTGTATCGTGCAGGGGAAGGACTGCAGATGCGGTGAAAGCTTTCGTGAATGAAAAAAAAAAAAGTAGTTTCAGAATGCGTACGACCACTGCATGATGGAGCACATCTTGTAATTAATGTTCGGATGAGACACAATAGTTTTTAAGCTCCAGATATGACAGAATAAGACCAGCATAGATGAAGGATAATCCAGTATAGCTAGAGTTAGGACAATAGAGGCAATAAACATTAAGAACACGGAAGAAATTTGTGAAGTGAAAAGAATTCTCATACAACGGAGGAGGTGCAGCAGGTAGGTCGGGGGAGAGGATGTAGGTTCAGTATAGCCGAAGGTGCAGGAGGAAGATATAGACCGCGATGTGACACACAACTGTGGTAAGTGAACTGTAAGGCTTGGGGCATTACACTTGACGATACCAGAGGAAGGATCTTGGTTAAATGAGGTAGAGGCATGTTGAGGATATGATGTGGACACATCCCTCACACAATCAGTTTAGTATGTAAAGTGGATACTTATGAAGCGTCTGTATTTGTACTAAAGTGACTAATACTACTACCACCCCCACCACTACTACTACTACCACTACTACTACTACTACTACTACTACTACTACTACTGCTGCTGCTGCTGCTGCTGCTGCTGCTGTTACTACTAATACTACCATTGTTGTATCATTTCTACAAAATATTTCACCACTACGTTTATTACTGCTATTACCAACTACTACTGCTACTACTTCCTGCCACTATCTACAACGTCCACAACCAACTGTCTCTGTACATTACATTATTGATGGGGATGTTGATAAACATTATAATGAGGGAGTTATAAGCAAAACGATAAGAAGAAGCTAAGTTACATCTCACGTGAAGAAAGATTGTTCGATGAATATAGAAGTAATCAGTAGGAGAGCAGAGGATGAGACAGCCTTGGTGGGTATTCACATGAATGCAGTTCCCAGGGTGACAACACCAGTGCTGGGGGTGTGGGAGGAATGTGGTGCGTGGGTGGCAGACGAGAAATGTGGGAGGATGATGAAGCAAAGGGACGAGAGATAGGAGGGCACAGATAACAGGGAGGGGTAAGCGGCGACACAGGGAGGGAGGGAGGTAAGGCAGGGAGGGGTTATGCATGAGCCAGCCTGGCCTGCTGCCGCTGGGCAGGGCAGGGCAGAGGGTGCCAGCCAGGCTGTGAGGGGACGAATGCAGAAGAGGATCACATGCAGTGTCGCGACCTCTGTTGTCATCTGTATGATCCACGTGCAGTGATCCTTGATATACACACATACTGAAAGACAGGAGACGAGCCAGACGGAGGAGGGATGCTGACGTGACGGGAGAACAAATGTTAACTTTCTCCTCGTCAGGAGGAGGCGATAACTTGACCAGCTGACGAACTGGTCACTAGTGACCCTCCCTGTCTGGTCTCCGTCAGGAGCCGGTAACATGACCACCTGACTTAGGCTGATCAGCCATATTCCTCCCTGTCTGTTCTCCGTCAGGAGAAGCTGAAAACATGATCTGTTGAGAGGCTGGTCAGCCGTGTGCCTCCCTCTGCGGTCCTCGTCTTTCTCCTTAACCTTTTACACGTACAACAGCACGTGTCCCACCTGTCTATGTGTGCTGTCTGGCTGACACGCAGGAGGCCGCTCCCTTAAACTACAGTGTCAGCCACAACATCGTTCATGACCAGCTTTAAAACTGCTGTTAAAACTATTTTCATTAAGAAAGAAAACAAATGTAAATCCTCATCTGGTAAAACTGTATCATCAGACTCAGTGTCATCGCTGTCAGCAGCAGAAGAAATAATCCGTGTATCATTCTGAAGGAGAGATACGGCAGCCATAGGGTGGTGCTGGCGAGGCCGTCTGGTAGAGTTAGGAACACACACACACACACACACACACACACACACACACGACCAATATGTTTTCATGCTCGAGCAAGCCCCTGAGATGTGCTTTCTCAGCCTGGCTGTTGATGTCTCTCCAGCAGCCTCTCCTTATCTGTGCCTCGTATAAGATTACTATATTATTATCATTGCCATTATTATCATTATCATTATCAATACAACTATTATCATTATCTATTATTATTATCATTATTATTATTATCATTATTATTATTATTATTATTATCATTATTATTATTATTATTATTATTATTATTATTATTATTATTATTATTATTATCATTATTATTATTATCATCATCATCATTATTATCATTATCATTATCATTATTAGAGACATTATTATAGATATCATTATTATGATGATGATGATAGGGGGCGCCTACGACTTCGAAGCTGTACTCCACGGGAGAGCAGGGTAAGGTGGGCTCCATTGCAGCAAGATGGTGGACGCAAACTTCGTCGTAAGTAACATCTCGTCCTGGTCACTACGACGCAGGCGGAGTACGGTAACACCTATTGTTTCATGAATTTTCAGCGTTGTCGTAAACTACAACTTTAACAGCCCAGCCGGGTTAGCCAACACATGTAAACCTTGTCATCTGTTCGTGTCGCTGAACAAAAGCAGTCCTGTGCGTTGAACCAGAGCAGTCCTGTGCGTTGAACCAGAGCAGTCCTGTGCGTTGAACCAGAGCAGTCCTGTGCGTTGAACCAGAGCCGTCCTGTGCGTTGAACCAGAGCAGTCCTGTGCGTTGAACCAGAGCAGTCCTGTGCGTTGAACCAGAGCAGTCCTGTGCGTTGAACCAGAGCAGTCCTGTGCGTTGAACCAGAGCAGTCCCGTGCGTTGAACCAGAGCAGTCCAGTGCGTTGAACCTACTCGTTCAACATTTCAGTTCATATTCAGTAAAGTTTGCATCGTTACTTCACCTGCCTATGCAACAAATGACTACAATAGATGAATACAACAACCACTTAATTGAGACAGCAGCAGACCACTGGGTCCTAACGAGGCTGCTTGTAATAGTGGAAGAGAACAGAAAGTCATGGATCAATGTGGTAGGAGGAGAGGGACGCACATATCTTTTTTTAAAAAAGGAAGGCGTGTAAACTTACTGTGTAGCTTAGGAGGTGCAAAGATTGTCAGTCGTGGATTTGAAGCGAAATATATATTAAAGTCTATGTTTATACCCGTCTTTGGCATCGCTTTTAACTACTCTAGTTAGATAATCATTCCATATGTTAGAAATCCTGTTGAAGAACAAGTATTTCGTCTCATTCCAGGTAAAACGTTTGCCCACAAGTTTATATCCATTACTACCAGACGAATCAGACGAATCTATCCTTATCAGTATTGTTAGATGTACATTATCGAAGCCTTTAATGATTCTGAACACCTGTATCAGATCCCATCTTAACCTTCTCTTTTCCAAGCTACATAGATTTACTTCGTTGACTCGGCTCTTGCGGAATTTGTTTCTTAGGCCGTGTATCATCCTGGTAGCTCGCCTCTGTCCTCTCTCCATTCAGTATATGATGTTCCTCAAGCAGTGTAACCAAAAATGAACGCAATATTAAGTACGGGGACGCACCGCGGACTGCAAAGAATGAAGATAATTTCCCGAGACTTATACTTGAAAATCCTTCCTATGAATCCAAGAATTTGGTTCACTCTTTTTACCACTTCTGTGTTCTGCTTCCTTGGCTTTAGATCACCAGAGATTGTTACACCAAAGTCCTGTTCCTCATTAACTTCTTGTAGCTCAATGGAATTCATATTCTAACCTGCCTTTTCACCACCGACATATAAAACTTTGCACTTCATCAAGATTTATGATCACCTGTTAACCCAGTCCATCATTTTCTTTATGTCAGTTCAGAGCTGAAGGCGTTTAGATTCTGTTGTAGTTTTATTTCCCAAATTAGCATCATCTTCGACTTGAGAGATCCTACAGTTAAGCCCATCATCAATGCAGGTAATGTACATGAGAAACAGAACCGGTCTCATGAGTTATCCCTGTGGCACACCATTTGTTACACCCCATTTTGGCAGGACGACTAAGGGAGAGATTTCGGTGGAGAGCACGATGGATAAAGAGTACTGGAGAGAACGAGAGAGTGACAGTGATGGAGAACACGAGGGAGGAAAAGTGATGGAGAGACCGAGGGAGGAAGAGTGATGGAGAGACCGAGGGAGGAAAAGTGATGGAGAGATCAAGAGAGAGACATTGTTAGAAAGAGCGAGGGAGAGGCTGTCGTGGGGGAGAGTGATGGGCGCCGTTGTGGAGAGACCGAGGGAGAGGCAATGGTAGAGAAAGCGAGGAAGAGGTATTGACGGGGATAGCGAAGGAGGGAGAGGCAGTGATAGAAAGAGCGAGGGAGAGGCATTAGTGGTGAGAGTGGAGGAGGGGCAGTGGTTGGGAAAGTAAAGTGATGTAGTCATCAGGCACCCAGGGAGAGAGTCATGGGGAGAATAGTGAAGAGACAGTAGTGGGGAGAATAGTGAAGAGACAGTAGTGGGGAGAACAGTGGACAGCCAGTGCTGGGGAGAGTGGTGGGGAGTGTTGGAAACAGCGGTGTGGAGAGTGTTGGAGGGAGTGGTGGGGAGAATGTTGGAAAGAGTGGTGAGGAGAGTGTTAGAGAGGGCGGTGGGGAGAGTGATGAGGAGAGTGTTGGAGAGAGTGGTGGCGAGTGTCAGAGTTGTGGAGAATGATGGGGAGAGTGGTGGGGAGAGTGAGTGGTGGGGAGAGTGAGTGGTGGGGAGAGTGAGTGGTGGGGAGAGTGAGTAGTGGGGAGAGTGAGTGGTGGGGAGAGTGGTGGAGAGAGTGATGGGAAGACTGGTGGGGAGAGTGAGTGGTAGGGAGAGTGAGTGGTGGGGAGAGTGAGTGGTGGGGAGAGTGAGTGGTGGGGAGAGTGAGTGGTGGGGAGAGTGAGTAGTGGGGAGAGTGAGTGGTGGGGAGAGTGAGTGGTGGGGAGAGTGAGTGGTGGGGAGAGTGAGTGGTAGGGAGAGTGAGTGGTGGGGAGAGTGAGTGGTGGGGAGAGTGAGTGGTGGGGAGAGTGAGTGGTGGGGAGAGTGAGTGGTGGGGAGAGTGAGTGGTGGGGAGAGTGAGTGGTAGGGAGAGTGAGTGGTGGGGAGAGTGAGTGGTGGGGAGAGTGAGTGGTGGGGAGAGTGAGTGGTGGGGAGAGTGAGTAGTGGGGAGAGTGAGTGGTGGGGAGAGTGAGTGGTGGGGAGAGTGAGTGGTGGGGAGAGTGAGTGGTGGGGAGAGTGAGTGGTGGGGAGAGTGAGTGGTGGGGAGAGTGAGTGGTGGGGAGAGTGAGTGGTGGGGAGAGTGAGTGGTGTGGTGTAGTCATCAGGCGCCCACGGACACCCAGGGAATGCGGCCATGTCTGGTAGATCACTCACTGCCCGGCCCTGGCAGCCTCTCCCCACCCTCGCCTCTCACCCCAGCCTCTCACCCCCGCCTCTCAACCCTGCCTTTCTCCCCTGTCTTTCACCCCAGCGTCTCACCTGCACCTTTCACCCCTGCATCTTATCCTCTCCACTCACCCCCATCCCTCCATACCCGTCTCTCACCCCAGCATCTTTATAACCCCCTCATCTCACCCCAGGCTCCCATTCTACCCTCTCCCCAACCTCTCATCCCAGTTTCTCACCCCAAAAACCTCTCGCCTCAGCCTCTCATCACAGCCTCTTATCCCCGCCTCTCACCCTCGACTCTCACCACCGCCCCTCATACCCTGCCCCACCCCCGCCCGTCATCCACGCCCCTCACCCCAACCTCTCACTGGACCTCTCATGCTAACCTTTCACCCCAACCTCACACCTCAGCCCTGACACCCTCTCTCTCATTCCTTTCACCCCAGCTCTCACCCCAGCTCTCACCCCAGCTCTCACCCTCGTTGTCTCTTTATTCTTATCCACCTTACAAGTCTTCCGTTCGAGCCCGAGGGACAAGAGGTCAAGCTTAACAGTGTGTTGACCCTTAACCACACTCTTACGTCACAGTATACGGGTAAGAGTGACCTATTGACCTCGCATTGTACTTGGTGTCGTCATATCCTGTAGTGATTTTGCTTTTTGCCACAAGAGCAGCGAGTTTGGTGACCATCTCCCGCCCGTGCTGTGGGCGGTGACGCAGAGGGGGATGTCGTAGGTCCAGGGACTATGGCCTTAATGATTCAGTTACAAGTTACATAATAAGTGGATCGTCTACAAGAACTGGGCGACAATGAATGAACAAGTTACATAACAAGTGAACTGCTTACGTAGACTGCGCGACGTTGATCCAGTCCTACAAGATGTGTGAGATATGAAATGTTTACAACAGGCAAAACACACACATACTTTCCTGTTATCGAAGGTAGACCATGGGTGCATGTGGAGGGGTTACACATAACGGAGTCTGTATGACTCTTCTCTGAGTGTAGGAATCTGTCATTAATCAGATTCGTAATGTTGGAGAGTGTGGGAGTAAGGCAACTGGCAGTTTGCAGTAGACCAGCTCACTGTCACCAGGAGGAGCAAACTCCCATGAGTATCTATCGTCCGGCCTTAGTCGGATGATATGAGTGTGTCTATTGATCCCATTTGTAGAACCACACACACACACACACACACACACACACACACACACACATATATATATATATATATATATATATATATATATATATATATATATATATATATATATATATATATATATATATATATATATATATATGAATCTCCTTGAAAGGATCTATTTGCGTTGATTTCACTGTGTCTTACGTCCACAACATCTCTTGCTGGGGCTCTCGTGGCTAACCTCCCCCGTGATGTGAACTTGTGTATCATCGCATCATGCAGTCTGGGCCTAATGTGTGGGTGGGAATCCTGAGGAATTGCTCTCTGGCTCCATCATGGATCGTTTTGTTATACCTGTGTCGAACTTCAGACACAATCATGCTGATGGAAGGTTAATGCAGCTGATGAAGAGATGGTCACATACAGACTATCTTTTTTTGTACATATAAACAAGTTCTCGGGCAATATGAATAGTAGAGAGATCAGACTAGAGTAAGGACGTCCAAATATTGACCCTGACACTCCATTCCATGGTGAGTTTGTGTTACAACAACAGCACTGCCAACAGCACCACTGGTTTGGTATAGAGACCTACCTGTATATAGTACGAGTATGAGAGACTGCGTTCATTGGTGATGGCATGAGCGTGACTAAGGGCGACATATCTGGCTCTCACCCTCAACTCAGGCTAAGTGTTAGCCGAGGGAGTGAACCGTAGTGTGCCAGGGTAGTGCAGCTGCCGTCTCACATGGTAACCTTCATGAATACCGTACATTCTAAGCACAGCAGCAATAACCCATGTAGACTGATGCGTCTCATCTCAGCAGAAAGTCTGGAGGGTTGTGGTACATGGAAGGGGATGTGTCTGAACATCCTAATACGAAGATTGACATGATTTCGTCTATTTCTGACACTGGGAAGACCAAGTTATCTGCTCAGCTTTTGAAGCTCTGTTGTTCTTGTGCAGTCGAGGATGATTGCATTAAATTCATTTTGTATTTTTCAAGCATTTTATCACGCGCTTGAGCAAGTAAAGGTGCAGCATAATCAGTGAGAGAACAGATGTAGGTATTGTACATTATGTTAGCCAACCTGACACGTAGCCACTCACTGAATATATTGTATAAGACATGATCCATGTTTCCAGTCTCCCCTGAGAACCCCTCTGTATCTTAACCATCCTTCCTCCACATGATAGGCGTCAGTGACTCTCTACATCCATCCCTGGAACCTTTTCTAGACAACCAAGTATTTTCGTGGTTGATCTTCTGTCTAAGAATTGTAGTGTTCGCGGGACTCCATGCATCCCATTTTCGCTTCAGATAATATTTGATAAGAAAGTTTGTTGTCGTCATGTATTGTATAAAACCAAGATTCTGAACATAGCATTCTTTTCCTCCAGATAATATGAACATGTTTCAGCTTTGTTTCTTTTCATCTTTTATTCATTACAAAAATTGATTTAATAGAAAATAGAGTAAATGATAGACAGTGGAGGAAAGGCCTTGAGATGGATGTTCTTGTTATGTGTTATAAAGACTTAGAATACATTACTGGTTGTGTTCATCATAACATACTGCTCATCAGTCATGCCTCAGTATACTACATTACTGGTTGTGTTCATCATAACATGCTGGTCATCAGTCATGCCTCAGTATACTACATTACTGGTTGTGATGTTCATCATAACATGCTGGTCGTCAGTCATGCCTCAGTATACTACATTACTGGTTGTGTTCATCATAACATACTGCTCATCAGTCATGCCTCAGTATACTACATTACTGGTTGTGATGATCATCATAACATGCTGGTCGTCAGTATACTGCCGCCCACCCAACTGTCCCATCATCACCTGTCACGTGACCATGACATACTGCTGTGAGGCCTGGCTCTGGATCCGTCCAGTTCAGTAACTGGCACATCAGTCAGTGTGGCGCGTGCGTGAGGCCACAATAACCATCCTAAGATGGACAGATAAGGTCATGATGCATTATGTTTGTTAGGCCGAACTGTTTATCAAGACGAACTCTGTATCATACATTCAATATATTTTGTACCTCTTATAATACATAATTGGTCCTGACTTACAGAATCGTTCAGCTTAAGGTCTATATATGGAGAGTCGAAATTTTTGCTGTCCAGCCTTTAACTTTGGATATGATGGTCTGGCCCTTGACTTGACCCTTAAGGTGTAGGTGACCAGCTGTTATACAGTGATCAGTCTGACTGTTCTAATGTCTAGAGTATAGTAACACACACACACACACACACACACACACACACACACGCACACACACACACACACACACACACACACACACATGAATAGATCGTCAGTTTGAGAGCAGCTAATCAGGCCAAGGAATTCTGAGAGAACAGTTATAGAGGACAATGTGACAATGTGTGAGGAACTAAATGTCAGATCAGAAAATACTTTCACCGAAAGAGACATATCATCGCCCCAGTGTCAGTGAGGTGGATCTGGAAGAAGGTCTTGGAAAGCATTGAAATATCTAGAAAATATGGGTAGAATACCAAAGGTTCTTGGCCCGTATAAGGTTCATGATTCTGATGAAATTCCACCATATGTGCTGAAAATGTGTGGAGGTACACTAGATAAACCTGTTTGGAGGTACACTAGATAAACCTGTGTGGAGGTACACTAGATAAACCTGTTTGGAGGTACACTAGATAAACCTGTTTGGAGGTACACTAGATAAACCTGTGTGGAGGTACACTAGATAAACCTGTTTTGGAGGTACACTAGATAAACCTGTTTGGAGGTACACTAGATAAACCTGTTTGGAGGTACACTAGATAAACCTGTTTGGAGGTACACTAGTAAACCACTCGAAATTTTCTTCAAGATATCGCAGGAAAATGGTACAGTCAGAGCGTTGGAAGATGGACAGCGTCATACTTGTTTATGTGGAAGGAGACCAGGAAGAGGCTCTGAACTCCAGACGTTCACACTGACGAGTGTGACCCTCTGTAAGGTATTCAAGATAATCAGAAAGTGAATGGATAACTTCCAGCACAGAAGAAACTATCTTAGCGAGACAACATGGTTTCAGGGAAAGAAGGACCAACGATTCCCTGGAGCTGACCCAACTGATGATGTCTTGCGCTTTCTTGGAATCTCATTTTCTATTCCATCTTCTTCCAGCTGTGATTTCTCTTCATTTGGCTCTCCTCTTAGGTTCTGGGTTCCTTTCTTACCGCTATGCTACTTCTTCTTAACCACAGACTCAGACAACCACTGCATTATCGCATTCTCCTGATGAGATACTTTAGCTGATATGCCCCTGTTTCCAGGATTTTGAGAAAGAAATCTAGTATGGACGGTGCATCAGATCCTATGTGTCTTGTGTGTTCAGTCATGTGTTGATACAGGAAGTTTTCCTGAACAAAATATAAAGACCTTTATGTGTACCCATGTTTCTATTCCATCTTGTGCTTCCTGACAATGCCAGTCAGTATTCCAGCAGCAAATTTCTCTCAGTATTAGAACTTCGTCGATGAGCATGGTTTCTCCTCGCTGCTCCTCTGTCACTTGGTTTAACGCATCATCATATTTTTCGAGGATGGTATACTGGGTTACTCTTCCCAGGTCTGTGACAACCGTCACCTATAAGCGGTTCATGAAACTTCGCATTAACTCATATTAACGAACCAAACTTGTCGTCTCTCGTCTTCAACAACGCCAGTAAAATCTAGTTTGGTTTCCTTGTTCAGTGTTTGTGATTATCATTTGTGACGAACATTTGTGTGTTACGATGAGGGAATTTTATACTACTGTTGCCCCATCTCTTAATCTTGTACATGTGCCATGTCTCTATACATTGTATATACAAATACAGCTAACACACCCCATCGTATGCAAGGTTCCCATTCACCAACCAAATCCAAAGAGAAGGATGAACAGCTAGGCAGACTGTGAACCGGATGTCCGGTCTAGAACTCGAACTTGGGCTTGTAAGATTTGTAAATCGCAAAGTTAACCGCTGCACTGTGTGTGTGTGTGTGTGTGTGTGTGAATGTGTGATAATTTACATGTGTACTGTACGGGAAGGAATTCTCTTGAACCTTTTTTTATCATACTTTTTAAACTTCTTTCATGTGCTTTCCACATTCACTATGTCAGTTATTCTTATACTATCATAGTACTTCTCTGAATCTTTTTTAACAAGTTTTGTCCTTAATTTCATGTTATTGCCTCTGGTTGTTCTATCACTGCATCTTTTGAAGAACTTCACTATTGACGTCATCAAAGTGTGTGTGCTGACATCCTTCATATGTTAAACATTACATCAGCCAGAATACGTTGCGGTATTCTTTTATAGAATAAATTACGTCTTCAAGGGTTGTCATGTGCAGATAACTGAAGGAACGAACTTAAACATTATCATGTGTCCAGACAAACACCGCCAGAGACGCCCACATTGTCCCGCAAGCCTCGTCTACTGTTGACATTTGCGATCCACAACAATACAAGGTTACATCTATTACAAGAATTGTAGACGCCATCATGCGATATTTGCTCTTGAACAAAGACGGCTCAGGATTGATTAGGATTTTGGAGTTATAGTCCATCCAGATCACCCACATTACTCTCCATCAACTTAACAACCGGAGCAAAATTTTCTCCTTTTAATCATTTGCATCAGCAATCAAAGTCTCTTTCTATTCTACGCTTTCCCGTTATCCGTATAAACACAAGTAAAGGACAATAGAATACGATCAAACTTACCCACCCGTCACTAGCCGTACCTAACCACTGAGAGTGTGTTGCCCTGATTAACCTAGAAAAATGTCTTTTCTAAACATTTCAGATCTCTGCTTCGCCCGGGTTATAACAGTTAGTGTACATCTTAACTTTGGTCTCCATAACACACATCCACCCTACCTAGGCTAAGGGAAGGTCTCGCTGTTTTATGTGGTAGTTTGAACATTAAATACTTCAGATTTTCCGTGAGAGCATCTAAAAACTGACAAACGTGAAAAACGAAGAAAATATTGTTTGAAGACAGTCCATTAGTTTAATATATATATATATATATATATATATAGAGAGAGAGAGAGAGAGAGAGAGAGAGAGAGAGAGAGAGAGAGAGAGAGAGAGAGAGAGAGATATGTAGGTAGATAGATAGATAGATAGATAGATAGATAGGTAGATATGAACATGCAGGAGGGTGAAAGGCGTGCAAGGAATAGTGAATTGGAACGATGTGGTATACCGGGGTCGACGTGCTGTCAATGGATTGAACCAGGGCATGTGAAGCGTCTGGGGTAAACCATGGAAAGTTTTGTGGGGCCTGGATGTGGAAAGGGAGCTGTGCATTATGCATGACAGATAGAGACTGAGTGTGAACGAATGTGGCCTTTGTCTTTTCCTAGCGCTACCTCGTGAACGTGCGGGGGGAGGGGGTTGTCATTTCATGTGTGGCAGGGTGGCGACGGGAATGAATAAAGGCAGCAAGTATGAATTATCTATATGTGTATATATGTATGTCTGTGTATGTATATATACGTATACGTTGAAATGTATAGGTATGTATATGTGCTTGTGTGGACGTGTATGTATATATATATATATATATATATATATATATATATATATATATATATATATATATATATATATATATATATATATGTGTGTGTGTGTGTGTGTGTGTGTGTGTGTGTGTGTATGTGGGTGGGTTGGGCCATTCTTTCGTCTGTTTCCTTGCGCTACCTCGCTAACGTGGGAGACAGCAAAGTATAATATCATATATATATATATATATATATATATATATATATATATATATATATATATATATATATATATATATATATATATATATATATATATGCTCATACTTCCCTACCCCAACCCCACCCACCCAAAGGGATTGCTCTTGTGTTCATCGAGGAAATATAAGACAACTCACACGTTAAGTTCCATTCCCACAAGATAATCTTTTGAATTACGACCAAGAAGACACTCAAATGAAATTCCTTGTGATTCCAACCTCATAAGATCACTTTTCAAAATACATGTGTACCAAGACAATATACGTTTACCATGACAAAATGTGTACCAAGCCAAACATTTCTTCGTTCTTCCCTCCACTCCCCTCTATATCTGCTCTTCAAGTGTCTCTGTTATAGCCTTCCCAATCTGTCGTCCAGCACAGCTGTCAGCTGCACATGACTTCTGTGGTCCTCTGCTGCAAAACCTCACTTACAACTCTATGCTGCTCCACAGCCCCACTCACACCAGTGTGCTACCATACAACCCCATCTACACAACTAAGCTACTCTCTGCTGTACAAGTATTCCACCTACAGTAGCAGGCAGTTGACATATAAGAACCCTTGTTAAAGTCCTGCACCACCACCTTCTGTACCATGATCCTGGCAACCTGACCCTGAGTTTGTACCCTTGAATTACCCTGCCTGATGTAGCTGGGACCTACAAGAGCTCTGGCAAACCTCTGTCCTAACCAGAGCACTACACTTTACAGAATTTCATCAACAAGAATTATCGAATCTATACTGATGTATGTACTCGTATGTACACAAGCAACACAAATAATGATCATATGATTATAACTACGATCGAGGGCATGGTAAGAAACTACTTAGATTTAAGTAAGCTTTTGCTGCACACCAACTGGATGATCAGTCATGGTTTATGTAACTGGGTTTTTTAAAGCCCTCATAATATAAAGTTTCAAACTTTACCAAGATCCTTAATACTGTGCCTCATCAGCTATTCCATATGTGCACATACAGCTATTCATCAAAAGAATCTCGAAATCCCTGAACAGTTGAAGTAATTCATAGTCATTTGTCATTCTCCTTAGCAAAGGAAGTAAAGGCATGTCCATAAAGTACATAGGTTTTCAGGTACTTCCCAAAGTCTGTGCTTTTGTAATTACCTTCTAATACAGAGAGGGGAGTTTCACACTCTTGAGACTCTAGCTTTTGAACTTTCCTCATGATGAATAGCTTTTTACAAAAGTTTATTGCCTAGTTTCTTGTTCTGTTCTCTGGTTCTTCTATCACTGCATCTCTCAATGTTCACTACACTGCATCTCTCAAAGAAATGTTCACTATCAACATTGTCAAGCTGGTTAAGAAACTTGAGAGTTGTGATCAAATCACTCCTTAGTCTTTTCTTTTCAACAACAGGCAAATTTATGACCTCTAATTTCTCATTGTAACTCACCTTTTACTTCTGGTACCATCTTTGTTGCCCTACTCTTCAGGGAGAAAATTTTACAAAGGCACCACACTCGGGTTGCCAACAGACATATAGTAATCATGGGACACAGCAGCTTATCAGGTATTATGTGGTATAGCTACTGGCAGGGGCACAAAAGCAGCTAGCTGTCAGCATAAAAGCCAAAGAAATATCTATAGATGAGGGAAAATAAATTCACACTGCATCAAAGGGCAAGTGGGGAAAGTTTCAAGGTCAGAATTGGAGAGTCGATAGATCAGATTACTCTGATCTCAACACTGTCTAGTAAGTATTTAAAGCTAGAACCTTCCCAGATGTGGGAACAAAGACTGGAAACAAAGATCATGACATACAAATGGCACATCTTGGCATAAGCCACTGATCTTTGTGACTTAAAAGCTCCAAAGAGAGAAGTATTGTTGAGAAGATGTTGGATAAAATAGACTTATGATAGACAATTTGATACATGGAATTGTTGAGATGATGTTGGAGACAATAGTTATGATAGACAATCTGATACATGGGATTATTGAGATGATGTTAGAAACAATAGAGTTATGATAGACAATTTGATACATGGGAAGGACAGATAACAGGAGACCTAATGGTCCATAATTAGGTTACCTGTTCCAATGCTCTAAACACAGTAGCACAAAAAGTTTGGCAAATTCTGGTTTGGTATCTCAGTAAAGGTTTCTAGCCTTGTTTTTGGATTTGTTAGGTTAAGAAACAATCAAAAGTGAATGTTAGGTACCCAATGAAGTTCAAACTTTTGTCTATAGTAAAATTTTTGCATGCATATTGTCTGAATGCATATATTATTAACTGCTGTAGGGATCCTCTCTTCCCACACCCAATTCGTAATATACTGCAAATTACCCTGATTACACCCAATATGATAGTCCTTGACTACCACCACATTACCCCCACCTTACTTTGAACATTATCAGATCCTCTTAGCTTTTTTCTAACTTATCCAGGAAGGTATGCTTTACCCTGTCATTCCTCAAAATCTCCACTCCCATTCCTCTTTTTTCTTCTTTCCCTCTTCTCATCATATATCATGTACAACAAATTACTAATCTCCATGGTATTATCATATGACCTAAAAATAAAGTTCCAAACTTTCTCCTTAACTGCACAGTATATACAGTGCTTCTTGTTTTTCTCCTTAACAGAAGCAAATCATACCCTCCTGTATCCCATCTTCTCTGTGTCTGAATAATAAGCATTCATTAACATTATCATTCTTTCCACAATACCATATGTAACAAAGACACTGTACCTGTTTTTAATTCTCTCTTCCACTCTGTCCCCAATCCAACCATTCTACATCCTATTTCCTTTTCAAGTTCTCTTCAAAAAGTATCCTTAACATCTTCTCTATCATTGCACAGCATATATGCAACAATCAAAACCATCCTTAACCCTAACTAGAACTCTGCCACTATCAATCTTGCACTGACATGATTTCAAACATTAACAGTGCCACACCTTCTCTTGCATAGCCATCTGTATCATCTTGCTGGCTTGACTTCACATCTTTTGCTTTATCCCAATATGAAAGATTTTATTACTTCTCAGCTTTATTGCACACAAATCAAACATAACTGATTTTCCCTTTTTAAAAGTATCTACGCTTTCCATGCTCTGAAGTCCATTATAAATTCCTTTTACATTCCAATTACACAAGCCTACAAATCTAGTTGACAATGGCTACAGGCATGCTGCTTTCATCCAAGGCCACATGCACCTTTTGTGGAAACCATCCCCAACCCTCCAAGCCAGCAAGTAGGTAGGAATGTCCATCCCCCACAGTCAGACTTGCTACACTGGTATCCTGGCAATCATACTTAATTTCCTTTAATGACTGACTCCTGCCCAGTTGACTGATTTTCTGATATATCCAGGCTATGCAGGGAATCATTAAGTGAAAAGGTTTATCATTTTGGCATTCATAAATTATTTTCCACAATCATATTCACACTTTAGATGTGAATGCTTTCACACATTAAAAACTATACAACTATGTTGTTCCAATTCTCTCTTTTTGCACTTTCTTGCTTCACCTTATCCCTTGCATAAACATGCATTGGTACATCTCATCCTCAGCAAGAGGGACTGTTTTGACCCAGTTCCAAATCATCTGAATTCCTCTTTAGCTCCTATATCCTTAAACATTCTTCTTTCAGATCATCAGTATGGCTTCCCTAAGACACTGGTGATAGATACCCTTCCCTATCAGACAGATTCTTAAAATCTTACATAGCTGCATATCAAAAGCTTTTGGCAGGGAATGGCATAGGGGTCTTGTCTCTAAGCACCATTCTTTTTGCTTCCCATTCTCATATTACCTTCCTCTCTCACCAGTCTATTTCCATATTTGTTGATGGATCAATCTCTTCTCGTTTGCCTACCAACAGCATTGTCCTTTTAATGTTATGCCCTGTCTCCTATACTTCTCCTTTCTACCAATAATTTCCTTTCAACAGATAACAAAATCCATTCTTATGCTGATGGCTCAACACTAGTCCCTTACAGCCTTAGGATACTCTGTGATCTCTCTCACTCGATCTGAATCTCATAACAGCACAGCATCCTCTATAGTGTTAGGCTTGGATAGGGCATCTCAAAAGAGTAGATGCAACCTTGTTAAGTCTAATGACTATAATGTGAAGCGTCTGGGGTAAACCATGGAAAGTTTTGTGGAGCCTGGATGTGAAAAGGGAGCTGTGGTTTCAGTGCATTATTCATGACAGTTAGAGACTGAGAGTGAATGTGGCCTTTGTTGTCTTTTCCTAGTGCTACCTCGCATGCATGTGGGAGGAGGGGGTTGTCATTTCATGTGTGGCAGGGTGGCGACGGGAATTAATAAAGGCAGCAAGTATGAATTATGTACATGTGTATATATGTATATGTATGTATACGTTGAAATGTACAGGTATGTATATGTGCGCATGTGGACGTGTATGTCTATACATGTGTACAAGGGTGGGTTGGGTCATTCTTTCGTCTGCTTCTTTGCACTACCTCACTAACGCAGGAGACAGCAACAAAGTATAATAAATGAAATAAATATACCAAATTTCAATCAATCTTTATCTAAAATCCCGCACAACTTTCCTATCTCTTTTGGTGGAGCTGTAAATCCACCACTTAACGTAATGAGCATAATTGGTATCAAGGTACTATCTAATCCATCTTGAAAACCTCGCTGTACATAAACAGCTAATTCTGCCTCTAAGAAACTGGAAGTGCTGTTTAGATGACAAAACTTCTTATCTTTTGAACTGCTGTTTCACTCATTCAGAGGATTGATCTGTCCATGAATAGCGTACTTCTTTCACATCTAGGCTGGTTCTAGCTCAACGTGCTAAACAAAGTTGAATCTAAAGCAGTCTGACTTATCAACTTTCCCTGACCAACCCAACTAGATTAACTTACCCAATACGGCAATGAGGTATCATCTAGACCACATAATACTTGGCAAGCTCCTGAGCACATAAATACAGCACGGTTGTCAGCAACTCAAGGGTAGGCTGTTCTGATAACTATTTCTTTCTGTACACCTCAAAAATTTGGAGCTCTCCACCCCCTCATGTCTTTACTAACAACTTTGACCTGGCCCTTTTCAAAATGTATGATTTTCACTTCTTCCAAAACCCATATTTTCTTTTCTTCTTTCACCTTTTCATTACCCCTCTTCATGTTTCAATAAAGACAATAAAGGTACAGCCGTGATGTAGACTTTTTGTCTGAGACTAGTGTCCAACATAAAGAAACATTGCTAAAGAATGCTGGCAATAGGTGACTGCATCATTTGTACAATAACTAGACCAACAGGAATTATTTCCAGAGTAAATATTTCTATCATGCATGTACGTATGTTGCACTCTTGAAAAAGGGAGATATGGAAGGCAACTATGCCACTGAGTAAAAATGTAATTTATGTAAAACACTGTCTAAAATACCAATCAACATAAATCACATACAAGTATATATTGACTAATGCAAATACATCTTCAATAAATTTTCATTTAATAAGGATATTAACAAGATGACTTGAAGATTAATCACTGTATTACAGAAAGATGGCAACAAAGTAAACATGTAGCATAAAGCCACAACCTGTCAACATTTCAGTCATCAGGGGATACATTAAGAAACTTATGATCTGGAGACTTTCCCCTTTGTGTGCTATGAAAATATTTTTACATGCATTTTAGAAATAAATTAAAGATCAAAGATCTGAAGAGTATTTCGAATAATTTTTATGAATTCTGAAAGTTATTGACAAACCAAGGAGAATTCCTAGAACTGTCTAATTACAGAACATGGCAAGCGAAAATTTCGTTCTTTCTTTCATACTATTCGCCATTTCCCACATTCGCGAGGTAGCGTTAAGAACAGAGGGCTAGGCCTTTAAGGGAATATCCTCACCCGGCCCCCCTCTCTGTTCCTTCTTTTGGAAAATTAGAAAAAAAAAAAAAAAAACGAGAGAGGAGGATCTCCAGCCCACCGCTCCCAAAAATATGGAATAAAATTTTCATTGTATAACATAACTAAATATTCTCATTGGCATTTATTCAAAACAGAAGGAAAAGGTAATTATGCAAACATGCACACGAGATAAATTCTCACACACGATATTCATCTTATATTTATGAAAGTATCTCTGACTTGGTGCAAGCAGCCTATCCAGGGCTAGCCGAGATTTTTTTCCAAATTTTTGTGAGGAATATTATCTAACTCATTTCCCCATCTGCTTCACAATCATCTGCTGCATCTGCTCTTGGAACTTCACAATACTTTCTCGTTTAACTTCTGACTCCTTCTCCAATTTTTCCATTGTGTTATCATGACGTTTACTGGAAAAAATAATATAATAAGTCTTATTTCATTAAAGTCATTCCATTCAATCTATATTTCACAGCATTTCAAAAATGAAGAGCTGTAAACATGACAAATGTTAAACAAATATATATGTATACAATGCAACCCTCAATAAAAAAAAGTCTTTCCCATCACTATGCAGAGCAATTCTCTTCCAGATGAATTAAGCTGGCTCTGTTTGGATCTTTAAAATGATGAAACAACAATTTCTACATGCATCTGTTGCCAATAATCAGCTCTTTACTATGTAAACAAAACTGGATGAAACTGGATGAAAAGGTTTTTTTGGTATCAAAACTGTTTTTCTGAGACTGACACTATGACAGAGAGTATAACAAATAATCAATGGCACATAAGTACATATATGGGATAGAGACCACTCATTAATATGCCTCAGCTCAAGGGTACTTTAGCTATCAGGTCAACCATACATGAAACAGACGTTATACAGAAATAATTCATTACAACAGCAATAACCTGTTGAAAAAGGTACCTTCCTAATATAGCCATAGAAAATCAGCTCACAAACAAGAAATAAAGAAACTTTCAATTATACATTACGAGATTTATGAAACTCTTATGCAACAAAATGTAAGCTGAGGTTTACTCTGTCACACATCACTTGACCATGAACCCTGTTCCAAGTGAATCAAGAGCATATTCTTTGTCAGCATCATGAAAACTGAAGTTAATATGTTCTTCACAACACAAGTCAAATGCCCCAAAATCTAATCTCTTCTTCACTCACTAAGGGATATCTATAGCAAAAGCATGAAGTTTCTTTCATGTACTGTTTCTGAGTTACTGTGCCAACAAGAAGATATATATGTATGTGAGAAATACTTAGAAAAGCAAATAGATTTGTATGTAGCATTTATGGATCTGGAGAAGGCATATGATAGAGTTGATAGAGATGCTCTGTGGAAGGTATTAAGAATATATGGAGTGGGAGGCAAGTTGTTAGAAGCAGTGAAAAGTTTTTATCGAGGATGTAAGGCATGTGTATGTGTAGGAAGAGAGGAAAGTGATTGATTCTCAGTGAATGTTGGTTTGCGGCAGGGGTGCATGATGTCTCCATGATTGTTTAACTTGTTTATGGATGGGGTTGTAAGGGAGGTGAATGCAAGAGTTTTGGAAAGAGGGGCAAGTGTGCAGTCTGTTGTGGATGAGAGAGCTTGGGAAGTGAGTCATTTGTTGTTCGCTGATGATACAGCGCTGGTGGCTGATTTGGGTGAGAAACTGCAGAAGCTGGTGACTGAGTTTGGTAAAGTGTGTGAAAGAAGAAAGCTGAGAGTAAATGTGAATAATAACAAGGTTATTAGGTACAGTAGGGTTGAGGGAGAAGTCAATTGGGAGGTAAGTTTGAATGGAGAAAAACTGGAGGAAGTGAAGTGTTTTAGATATCTGGGAGTGGATTTGGCAGTAGATGGAACCATGGAAGCGGAAGCGAATCATAGGGTGGGGGAGGGGGCGAAAGTTTTGGGAGTGCTGAAGAATGTGTGGAAGTTGAAAACGTTATCTTGGAAAGCAAAAATGGGTATGTTTGAAGGAATAGTTGTTCCAACAATGACATATGGTTGCGAGGCGTGGACCATAGATAGTTGTGCAGAGGAGGGTGAATGTACTGGAAATGAGATGTTTGAGGACAATGTGTGGTGTGAGGTGGTTTGATCGAGTATGTAATGAAAGGGTAAGAGAGATGTGTGGTAATAAATAGAATGTGGTTGACAGAGCAGAAGAGGGTGTTTTGAAATGGTTTGGTCACATGGAGAGAATGAGTAAGGAAAGCTTGACAAAGAGGATATATGTGTCAGAGGTGGAGGGAACGAGAAGAAGTGGGAGACCAAATTGGAGGTGGAAAGATGGAGTGAAAAAGATTTTGAGTGATCGGGGCCTGAACATGCAGGAGGGTGAAAGGTGTGCAAGGAATAAGAGTGAATTGGAACAATGTGGTATACCGGGGTCGATGTGCTGTCAATGGATTGAACCAGGGCATGTGAAGTGTCTGGGGTAAACCATGGAAAGTTCTGTGGGGCCTGGATGTGGAAAGGGAGCTGTGGTTTCCATGCATTATACATGACAGCTATATATACATTTTTTTTTTTTTTTTTTGCTTTGTTGCTGTCTCCCGCATTTGCGAGGTAGCGCAAGGAAACAGACAAAAGAAATGGCCCAACCCACCCCCTTACACATGTATATACATATGTCCACACACACAAATATACATACCTACACAGCTTTCCATGGTTTACCCCAGACGCTTCACATGCCCTGATTCAATCCACTGACAGCACATCAACCCCGGTATACCACATCGATCCAATTCACTCTATTCCTTGCCCTCCTTTCACCCTCCTGCATGTTCAGGCCCCGATCACACAAAATCTTTCTCACTCCATCTTTCCACCTCCAATTTGGTCTCCCACTTCTCCTCGTTCCCTCCACCTCCGACACATATATCCTCTTGGTCAATCTATCCTCACTCATTCTCTCCATGTGCCCAAACCATTTCAAAACACCCTCTTCTGCTCTCTCAACCACGCTCTTTTTATTTCCACACCTCTCTCTTACCCTTACGTTACTTACTCGATCAAATCACCTCACACCACACATTGTCCTCAAACATCTCATTTCCAGCACATCCATCCTCCTGCGCACAACTCTATCCATACCCCACGCCTCGCAACCATACAACATTGTTGGAACCACTATTCCTTCAAACATACCCATTTTTGCTTTCCGAGATAATGTTCTCGACTTCCACACATTCTTCAAGGCTCCCAGGATTTTCGCCCCCTCCCCCACCCTATGATCCACTTCCGCTTCCATGGTTCCATCCGCTGCCAGATCCACTCCCAGATATCTAAAACACTTTACTTCCTCCAGTTTTTCTCCATTCAAACCTACCTCCCAGTTGACTTGACCCTCAACCCTACTGTACCTAATAACCTTGCTCTTATTCACATTTACTCTTAACTTTCTTCTTTCACACACTTTACCAAACTCAGTCACCAGCTTCTGCAGTTTCTCACATGAATCAGCTACCAGCGCTGTATCATCAGCGAACAACAACTGACTCACTTCCCAAGCTCTCTCATCCACAACAGACTTCATACTTGCCCCTCTTTCCAAAACTCTTGCATTCACCTCCCTAACAACCCCATCCATAAACAAATTAAACAACCATGGAGACATCACACACCCCTGCCGCAAACCTACATTCACTGAGAACCAATCACTTTCCTCTCTTCCTACACGTATACATGCCTTACATCCTCGATAAACACTTTTCACTGCTTCTAACAACTATATATACATATATATATATATATATATATATATATATATTCTTTTGTTATTATACTTAGTCGCTGTCTCCCACATTAGCAAGGTAGTGCAAGAAAACAGACAAAAGAACGGCCCAACCTACCCACACACACACATACATACCTATAAATTTCAACGTATACATACATATGCATACACAGATATACAAATATGTACACCTGTACACATATATATATTCATATACCTAAAAGCAGAGAGACAAACAGATGCAGGGGTGAGTACATAATGTTTCACATCTATTTTTGTACTGTTGGGACATGAAAAGTGATCAGCCAGTTTAAAGGATTCAGAATGGTATCTTCCTCTCCCTATCAAGTCTTTAAGAACAGCAAGCTGATTAATTCAAAGACCTTACATGTATTTCCAAAAAGCTACAGGTAACAAGCACCAGCTGCTACGTCCTGTTTGGCTTTCCTGCTTACGGCATGAATCTTGTACATATTTCAAACGATCCCACAAACAACAGACCCTGGTTGTCAAGTTGTTTGGCTTTGTCAATCACTCTCTTAAAAAATAATAAGCAAGCAATGCATGGCTGAGATCTGCAAATTGCCTGTTAAAACAAATGGCACAATCACAAAATCTCCCTCACCACTATGCCTAATCACTTATCTGTCACCAGCAGATCAATACAAAAGTTAAATCTTTCAACATCACCAAAAAATCAATCAACTACAGCAAAGGCACCTAAGACTAGAGTACAGACAGCTTTTCTTTGTCCAGTATGCAAGCTCTGAGACTGTGGCTATACACCAGTCAAAGCTCTTGTCATTCTGGGATATAAGCAATCTAAAGATCACTGACCTTCAGCCAACCTAATTCAACTGGCAAACAGGACAAGCCTGAATGTTTACCACTTCCATATGACAAAACCTAAAGTTTTTCTAAGTCTTTTAAATATTTTTTCAGTAAAAGACAATTATCTTAGCATCTTGATGTAAAGAAACAGTAAGCCAGATAAAGTCTGCAAATCACGTAATTCATTCTATACAAGCTACCAATGACAAAGTAATTGCCTACTCTTACTCCTACAATTAGTATACTCTCAGTTAAAGTAATGTGAAGCTTGTGCAAGAGCAATGTGATGATTGTAAGGCTGAGAGAACCTGAACCACAGAGTTCTAATCTATCCTATTCAATGGTGACAAAGCAAAATCTTATGGAGTTATTATTCTCCAGCCAACACCTGGTCAGCTGCTGAAACAGTAGGGTACACTATAGTTTTTGAACATTATGTAATCCTTGACCCAAAGAAAACCTGAATGGACTTCTCTCACACCTGTGACCCCTGCTCAATGACAAGCTCAGAAAACTTGTGTTAGTTATATGTCCTCGCTATCAAGAGTAGTACTACCTAGTAATAATTTTATCCTTGGTCACCCATACTAAAACCATTTTGTGATATGCCCTACATTCTCAAAACTCAACACTTCTTTTCATCACAGACTGAAATTTTCAACTATCCCAAACTTTAAGCTTTCCTTGTGCCTTTGTCTATCTTTCCCTACTACCCTAAGTAAATACCTCCTTTATGCATTTTCTTAAAGTTGCCCATATTCTAATCGAGCATTCTTTCATAAAAGTACAAAAGTGGAGCGTGTACTACACTGTACAAATCCAACCAATATATTTTCTTTTTTTACAAATCATTTATGTACTGGTATTAACTCAAACCATGAAAAATAGCAAATAGTTGGTATGTTTAGGCATTTCTGCATAAATTATCAGCTCCTAACAAGAAAGTGACAAAACAGATAAGATGGCACAAAAATGTAGTACAAGATACTTGAAGCCATAGACTTTATAATAATGAACTTTTCTGATATTTGCTCAAAAAAATTCATTAAAACTTATACAGCAGTAATGCCTCCATGGTTCATCTGCATATGCAGAAAAAATGATGGATTTTGAACAGAGGCAAGCTTCTTTAATTTGTTGCATGATGATGGAAGCAGTCTTCTAACGATCATCAGAAGACAAAGGGGGCAGTTTAAGGGTTAGGGGTATGGTAATTTAATAACACTATAATATCATATTTACATTTCTTGCTGAATGTAATCTACTCTCTTATTGACATTCTGTCGTGCTTCTTCTAGATCCTGGCGTATCAGGGCTGGTCCAATCAATTTGTACACTACACTATCTTCATCCAGCAACTCCAGTTCCTGTCAAAATATTATTCAGATGATGTAATATCTGCACTCAAATATCTTTTATGCATGAGTGTAACATTACAGCATATCCTAAAAAAAAATATCAGTATATTCCTATATCACATCTTAAAATGATAAAGATTACATGAAAATTGTATGTTCACTGAATTATAGCAAACAGCTTATAACTAAAGTTTCAGCAGCCAACTTGTCATACTGCACTTAAAAAATATAGGATGGAAGCTATCTAAAACTACCTATATCAACCATTATGTACATTAACTATGCCTTGCTCCAAAATCCAAAGGCAGGGTGATGAAAGCAATTCTCCCCTAAACCATTACCATTCCTTTGCATCACAATAATACATGTAGCAAAATTCCAAACTTACCTCTTTAACTACTTTATTTTCATTTAGTTGACCATCAAGTTGTGACCTTAAGCTTGTTGTCTTGGATAAGTCTGAAAGGGACATTTAGAGTAAGTAATATAACAGTGATAATGACTCAAATGAACACTGTCCATCTATATATGTTCATTCTACTTCACCATAAGCCTAATCTGGTACTACATAACATCTAGTCATAAATACAAGACCTAATCCTTTGTGCACACATGTAGTGATAATGACTCAAACGAACACTGCCCATCTATATACATTTACTCTACCTCACCATCAGCCTAATCTGGTACTACATAACATTTGATCATATATACAAAACCTAATCCTATGTGCACACAGGTAGTGCATTAATACAAATTAAAGAAAAACTATAGAAACAATGTAATACACTGATGAAGGTTCTGTCAAGCATTTCTTCAATTAGTCATTTGTAGGTTTTGTTGTTCTAAGAGAAGAGACAAAACTGAAAAAGGATTTTTTTCCTCAAAGGTCAAATGTCTACTTCAAGTGATATTCTATTAAATCTGAGAGCTTTTCATAATGCAATTTCATCTTGAATATGGATATAGAAAATGCTATACTTACTTAGCAGCTGAGATTCATCTTGATTTGCAATTTCAAACCCATGGATGAAATATACCAACAACTGTCATTTCCTGCTTCCTAACACATGGCAGAGAATATCAACTGGGCTGTTTCATATGCGAAAAGTCATGTGTGAGCAACAAATGCACACAATGCCAAGCAACTTTCAGGTAATATAAAAATATATTTTTCAAATAATATCAAAATAAATCAAAGCCTAGTTCTTATGGTAGGGGAAGTCAGATGAGCTTAAGTTCTGTTGACCCCTAAATGTGTTTCAAACATAAATCAACCCAAGACTTTCTCTTACCTGTATTGTCCTTCTCAATGTGTATATTCAATGTAGAAATATAGGAGTTTATGATAAAATTTACAACCTGTATGTCTTATTCTATTCTAAATGCAGCATTGTAATTCTACATAATGATAACGTTCCACAGTCCCTAAACTCAATATCCTTATTTTTCACTCTGCATACTAGGATGATACATCAGGTGAGGCCAACGTCGTAATTCACATCATCTTTGAACCCATAAAGAAATCCATGTGCAGGAGAAGCATACAAACAGACCACGGACGGCATCTATGGAAGGTATCGATTGTAATACCCGTCGTGACAGCATTTTATGAATCAAAACTTGACGCTTGTAAGACCACACACAATTATACAATAAGATCTTGAACGATAAAAATAAAGCGGAAAATATAATATTTGTACGTTCTAAACATCATACTGACCCACCCTGATGCTGGGCTCACCATGGCTTATGACTCACCCACAGGAAAGAATATCTTCTGCATCCCAATTATTGCAAAAAAAAAAACTCTGCACAAATACTATGATAATCAGAACACTGAATACCTTTTTGTATTTTCTTGTAGCCCTCAACTTCCTCCTCCAATTTCTTTTGTAGCATTTCAGGACCCATGATGGCTGCTGATGGTGCCGAAGTACGAGCGTAAGAATGTTATTGTCAAGAATGTTAGTTATTTCTCTATTGATTTTTCTATATTTTTCTATGTATTGAATTTTTCATGAGGTTTCTTCTGCAGTTTTCTAAGATTTATGCTAACTATTGAAGAATATTGAGTACGAGCTCAAATATATTTTCACACCTGGTTTTAATACTTTACCTGTTCCGTCTATTTTTGTTGCCCGCACATCTACGATTCTCTTCGCTTTCATGTGATAAAACAAAGAGTAGAATAAGTATCTTATCATTACACAGGGATGTTGGGCTAAGTTAGATCTGATGGCATTTCGAGGCCCACGTTCATGCCAAAAATGGTGATATCAAACTTTATACTGAGTGTTGGTTCTATAACTCCCTGGAACAAGGGACTCCAGTCCCAAACAACTCTCTGTTTCCTGTCTGCAAATGGTTTCTTTCCTTCCACAAAGACTGTATATCTTGAAGGGGTCGACTAGTTCGAAGACTAATGTTCTTGTTGGTTTAGTTTACTTGCACAAGTTGGTTACCACTGAGTCTTTAAGTGAGGAAATATAAGCCAAGAATGTTAACATTGACATCATTTTTTTCTGTACTTTCTCTCAGATGATATGTTTGCAAACTTAATAGTACTACAGGTTAACTATTTTTGAATGTCATCATCAGATATGAGGAACAACGTCGGGCCAGACGTGGAGGTTCAGGGGAAGTAGTTCTACATGTATGCCGGTGTCAGGAGGATCCCTGATCGTCGCTCTCATCTGTCTTTCTCTCCTTAAGGCTGTTCCAATATGTAGATCTGTCAATAACGTGAGTTTGCAGTTTATAAGTAGTCTTGTATGGGGTTTGGTGCCGAACACCTTCTGGTAATCTGAATATGCAATATCTCTTCCATTCCCTTTTTCTGACGCTCTGATCCATCATTCGTATGTCTGGAATCAGGCGTAGTTCCTAAGCAATGGGGGACAGCAAATGTCGTTCTCATCTTTAAGAAAAGGGATAGATCCACTGGCTCTAATTACCGTTCTATCAGCGTGTCATCTATTGTAGGGAAATATATCGAATCAATTATAGCGGACAAAGTACGGAAACACGGAGAATCGTGATCTCATTAGGAATTCTAAACATGGGTTTGCAAAAGGGAAGTCATGTCTCACTAAACCTCTCCTTCTTTAATAAAGTATTTAAGACTATTGATCAAGGTAAGAGTTATGATACTGTATACTTAGGCTTAAGTAAGGCTTTTGATAGAGTATTTCATGAGCGTCAGCTTAGAAAAATAGCGTCAGACGGCATCGGGTGTTGTGTATGCATCAAGGGTTACATCGGACTCGGGCAATGTAGCCCAGTGGTGTTCCTCAGGAGTCGGTCTTGGGACCGCTTTTGATCGTTATATATATTAACGATTTGGATATGGGAATAACAGCAACTTAAGTAAATTTGCCAATGATACAAAAATAGGGCCCGTAGTGGACTCAGGTGTTTATTCGGTGGATTTGCAGAGGGACTTAAATAGATTATCAGACTGGGCGGGTACATGGAAAATGGAATTTAACATAGATAAAAGCACAACACTTAGTGTGGGTAAAGACAGGAACACTGATTACCAACTGGACGATATACTATTGGTAAAACAGAATTTGAAAGGGATTTAGGGGTACTGGTTGGCAAGGATCTTAAGCCCGCGGCAACAATGTAGGAAAGTGTGTGGTAAGGTTAATAGGGTGTTAGGGTTCATTAATAGGACTATTAGCAATAAAACTCCTAGAGTATTATTGCAACTTTATCTTGCGTAGGTGAGACCACATTTGGATTATGCGGTACAGTTTTGAGCTCCATACTACGCAGATGATATACATTGTTTAGAGAGAGTACAAAGGCGAATGACAAAAATGATCCCTGGAATTAGAAACCTCACTTATGAAGAAAGGTTAAAAAGACTGAATTCACACTCAGTTAAGAGAAGGAGGGCTAGAGGGGATATGATTGAAGTTTTTAAATGGATGAAGGGCATCCATGATAAAGGTAACATGAATAAAGTTCTTAGAATGGTGTCACCAGATAGGACCAGAAATAATGGATATGAATTAGAAAAAAAATAGATTCAAGTCAGATGTGGGTAAATATTGGTGTGGGATTAGGGTAGTAGATTTATGGAACATGCTGCCAGGTACAGTAGTGGAAATTTTGAGTAGATTTAAAGTAGATTTAAACGAAGGTTGGATGTGTTTATGGGTTCAGGTGGTTGGTTGTAGGGTGGACAGACTCAGGACCTGCCTAGCATGGGTCAATATGCCTCTTGCAGTGTCCTCACTTCTTATGTCCTTATGTAGCGGGTCTGTCAGACAACTCCCATAACTAGAACCATGTTGATGGACATTGTGAAGGTAGTTTCTCACAAGGTGGTCCGCTACGCTTTCCTTAAAGATGCTTTCCACGGCAGGCTGGTCGAGGGGACTGCTCACTGGTATCTAGTTGCCAACACATGTTTACTTCTCTTTCTTGTCAAGTGGTGTCACTTTAGCAGTAAGGATGGTAGGGATCCTCCATCCAAGGATCGGCTGAAGGTCACAGCCAGTTAGATCAAAACTAGTCTTTGCAGTTAGATTGCTCCTTCTAAAGCACGTTCCTTATCTCTCGATGGATTTTGTCCAGTCCACAACTTGATTCCTTAAAGAACGGGAGGTTTTGCGATTTTTCTCATCCAATCTGGTCTCAAATCTAGGACCTCCTTCTTCCTTGACGAGGAATGAGATCTCATAAAGGTTTTGTAGTGTTTCTTGTAACCAAAAGTTGAACATAAAGGCAGCCATGTTCCTACTCTCTTACTGTGAAACAATTTTCTGGAAATGTCCAGAATTCTACACACGTAGCATCCCATCTTTTGAACTATTTATCATACAACGTCTAGAATGTCTGAGTGCTGTCCGCATTCACAGTTCCATCGTTTAGTTTACACACACACACACACACACACACACACACATGTATATATAATTGCATAAATCCTCTCCCTCTAACTAACTTCCTTGTATCAAGTACCGTCACTGTTTACTTCAATCAGATCATAATCACCAGATCCACGTATCTCTTCGTGCCTGGGGCCAAGCTTACCATGCATGCTCCATATTGGTCAAATATCCCATAAATATTCATTTGACCAGTTTCATCATCCATTTAGAGCACATAGTGTGAGTCTACTGGACTGCTTTTCCTTCACAAAACACAGAAATGATCGTTACGATACTGCATAATGTGTCACTAAGAATCATTTTTTTTCGGTAACTTGTGTGAAAGTTTATGTATTTTCAGTCTGAATCAAGAGGAATGTCGATGCATTTCGACGAATAAAACGCAGAACCTCAATGAATTCCGTCTGAATATATCTGGCATCTCATTAATGGATAACAAACATCCCATGGTTGTTAGGTCCCTGCACAAACAATAGCTCTCGCCAGTTGGAGACGCCGTCTACGCTCCAAACGTTTCGTTTAGATACAATATGTTCCATGAACAGAACTGCTTCGTTGTCACAGTCCGAGCTTTAATTTGGTTTGTTACTGTGCTCTGAGAATATATATATATATATATATATATATATATATATATATATATATATATATATATATATATATATATATATAATGGAATCTGACATTCGCACATAATAGTATTATAGTCGACCAGCGGCTCAGAACAGGACAGTTTTCGAATCAATGAAAGCGACTCAGCGGGCGAGGCTGGTTCGCTGAAGATATGAAGAACAGCAATAATACCTGAGGATCCATATCTCGGAAAGAAGCAAGTCAATAATAATGTCTGGGCAGCTCCCACTGTGGACGGCGGAACGAAATGTGTTGATTGGTTGAATTCAGTCAATTTGGACGATAGCGGTCAATCATTTATCCTCTTATGAGAAAATAAGATACATAATTATGGGTTCGGTTCCGTCTTCAAAACAGTTTCGAACCACTAAAGCGCGGTTTCGTTCCGACTCAACGGAAGCAGCCATCGTCAGTCACTCGGGTTACCGCCAGGAGGTAACAGGACGTGTGTGTGTTGGCTGGGTTTTGGTCGCCGGTTTTCCGCCATTGTGGTGTGTGTAGTGAAATATAGCAGCTGCCTGGCGTGATGATCCGCTGGGGAGTCGTGCTGGTGAGTTCTGTCGACGTAAATCCTGTTGGAAGTGGTGGTGGCAGTGTAATTTTTTCCTACCGTACACAGAGGTCCGTCTGAGATCGAAGCATGGGGTTAGTCTTCAGGATGATACAGGGATATGTGAAGAAACCGTGGGCAGTTGTCCCCGGGACTGCTAGGTTGAAGGAATATGTAAATCGTAGATATGCCAACTTTTGGAAGCGGAGGCCACTTCTGTCATGCCTCTGGCTCTTTGCTTGCTCAGAACCGTCTGTATCAAGGTTAGTACAGCAGGTGTACGCAAATCACATGTAACCTACACGTCGCAGTTTATCCATCGCAAAGGTGTGAATTTCCAGCGAGTAATTTTCGTAACCACATACAAGTGTTCTGAAGTACATCATATTTCGTGATCCACGTCAGTTGCGGTAACATTTATGTAATTCATAGTTTGAATCAGGATCTGCAATTGTCAGTCTGTATACCTGGATGGATCGGTTACCTTGTGTTTCATGAAGTTCGTATTTCCTACGAGTTGCTGTGTTGCAACCCAACCAACCTGACGTAGGAGGCCGGCCTGATGAGGCGGCGGAGGGCCGCTGCCCCGGGGGTCGTCGACGGGTCCAGGTCTGGGTTATGTAAATCAAAACCTCCCAGCCTGACTTCATCACATAACACTACATACGTTTTGATGAGACGTTCCTGCTGTCCTGCTTTGGAATATCAATTAATTCTTAGCTCCCAAGAAAATCGCAGCTCCATCCATCCATTTCAAAGAGTGCGCCTGTTAAGGTTGTATGATCCGTGCAAACGATAGTAGGGAGATTATCTGGGATAATGTGGATTGATTCATAAGTAGGTAACACTCTTGTTTTAATGACTAGATAAAAGCTCTGGTAAAACGGAATGTCAGCGAACGAAGATTTTTTGTCAGTTTTTGTTCGAAAATGACTGGCCACATTAGGTGAGCAGGGTTGGTTGGTTGAATTGGTTAATGAATTATATTTGCACTGTAAGTCCACACACTAAATTAACTACATCCTCGCAAGTCGTCGACTTGTTACCGTATACTTGGTTCGTCTGGTGCTGGGGATAGCATTGCCGTCTTTATAACTGTTTATCTGATCCATTTTGCAGGTAGTGGGTAATGTGTGATCAGTAGATGTGCATTATAACGCTGAACCTTGATAAATCTTGAACGTTTGGGAGATTGAGATTTTCCTAAGTTTCTTTGGTTTTTATAATGTATCATACATTTCTAACTCTACAGATTTCCCTGTGTAGTATCGCCTTCGTTAATCTTTTAGAATGTGATAAGTCGTGCTCCGCAACCTTAATTATTTACATTACATTAGTGTTGCAGAACAAAGTCGCTATATATGCAAATTTATTTCTAACGTGCATATGAACTGGTAAACTGCCATGGTATGTCTGGGACCCCTGAGGACGAAGGGTGGTGGTTGGGTTTCCTTGTGTTCTCTTAACGATTGAAGAGGGTACTGCGCTTCGTCTTGGTGGAAGGATAGTGATGATAGCATGAATAAAGCCCGTAAACGGAAGACCTTGTGGTATGTTATGTTTAAATGTGTGAATGACAGATTATGGACGGCCTTGTGACTATCTGCTGGGAGGCACCGTAATAACCTAAATTGTGAAAGTAAAAACAAGGTGGTAATATCAATACTCTCCCTGATCCATCAGTATTGACGGAGACAGGTTAGTAAGGCAAATGCTGCGTCCTCTCACGCCGGTGTCCCACGTATCAGCCGGCGGGAAAACGTCTATAGAGCAACATGTAGTAGAGAACATTATTTAAATTTTAGTAAAGGATGACTGGGAAACGCTCCTAGCCAGACGCTCTGGAGCTTACCTACCCTCTGTAAAGATATCCAGATGCTAAGATCATTTTGTCTACTCAAGTCGTAATCTTTTGTTTAGCCGTATCCAAACTGTGTTTAGTGTTCGCATTCAGAAAATGTTGAGTGTTCTTGATGTATATCCCTAACGCTGCAGGAACCTTTCCCACCTTAGTCTTTTATATATTTCCCATCAACCTCTGTCATCTCGGGTCGTAGTATGTAACGTGGAATAGGAGCGAGACTAGGATGGTGTATAGGTGAAGGGGGAGGGGGTTCACACGCAGCAGAATAGTTGCAGGTTTAGTGTATGGTTTCTGAAGAGGGAAGACATGAAACTGGATTATTGGCTAACGAGACAGTTACCAGAGAAGTAATTTTGCTTGTGATGTGTGACGATCAACAGTTACAATCTTGGAAACTTTCATATATCTATTTTCAGATTGGTGTGTGGGCGTGGGCGTTGGGGGACCCCTCAGCCTGCCCTGTTGTGGACCACACCACAGGTGCCACACTCTGCTGCCCACCTCACGCCACAGGTACTGGACACCACCCGTACCCCGTCATCATGGTCATAGTGTTACTGTTGACGTACCCTGTCTGTGTGTGTGTGTGTGTGGTTCCTGCACATGTCATCACTGGAACGTAATGGAAGCCTACATACCTGAAAATCATTTCGTTGTCGTGTACGAGTAGATCATTTTTTTGGTATGAACGTTTCCTTAAATGTTTCTATAGAAATCCGTATTAGACCGTATATTTAATTCGGTCACAAATTGAATTCCAAATAAACATAATGCCTTTTAAATGATACTGTGGAAACGTAACTTTAGAGGAGACAACAAACATGAGAAATCTCTCTTGCCACTGGAAAGTTTGATAACCACCGAAATCGTTTTATTAGAAATAACCCATTAAATGAACGTTAAGACTGCCATTGAGACCAAATGTGAAATTGCTGTCAATCTTTTAAAGCCTCATGCATAAGTTTGGAGATGTGGTCGCTTGGATTACCTTGTGTATTGCATGAGTCGTGGCGCCACCCTGTTTCGACTAGCCCCAGCCAGGCACCTGTCACCTGACTCAACATATTAGATTAAGCTGTAACCTCTCATAAGTGTAGACTAATCACCATCCCTGGCGGGTACTCTTAACCTCGGCAAGATCTGATGTTTATTATGTTGTACAGGAGCAGCGTCAGACTCCGATGACGGATGTGTGCACTACTTGCCACGGGACTCCCTGGGCTTGGTGAGGGGCACCTGGACGCAGCACCAGTACACACAGGCAGAAAACCTCTTCCAACGCACATCGACGTCGTCACAAGCTGATGGGTAAGGTCCACTACCGGGCTGTGGTAGGTTGGGTGGCTGGATCGAGCAGGACCCCTGAACACTTTGACTATCTCTGACCTTCGCTGATAAACCTTGATCATGAAGCGACAAATTCTCAAACACTGGTGGCAAAACTAGTGTAGAGAACCAGATTGAGACTAACTCTTGCATAGTATTCTTCTCTCTCTCTCTCTCTCTCTCTCTCTCTCTCTCTCTCTCTCTCTCTATTCACTGCATTTCCATACTAGTGTTCCACAGGGAGGATCCGAGGTGGTTCAAGATCGCGTTGAGGTAATGTGGAGAAAGATGGACTACAGGAGGCTGACAGCATATATGTGCTACGGCATGCGTAGGTTGTGGGTAGAGTACAGCATGGTGGAATGAAGGTACAAGTTGGTGCAGGAAGAAGTTTTGAAGAAAAACTCGTATTGTGTGAATGGAAGGCAGTGTAAACATAGAGCCTCATAAGACTATGAAAAGGAGAGAAAATGAGTGAGAATTGCAAACCTCGCTGGCAGGGGAATGTAATTATGTACGTGTGGGGGAGATTTCAGAGCGTAAAAAGTCTAAAGAGGATGTTAGGAGTACATTTTGTATGAGACGGAGAGAATATTTTTGCCTCTTTGGTTGTCATTTGTTCCGGCCTTGGAGATCCCTGCAATTTGTCCTTAATTCAGGATGTGTGTACGTTCCTCAGATTTCTCGAGGTCTAGGGGACTCTGTTCATCCATCAATATACTGGTGAATGTGTCAGTTTTCCCATAATTTTCTTCGTCGGTTTGTGGCAGTCTTAACACTGGTCGTTCTCCCATTGTACAAGAAACCGTCACTGCCTGTGGTCCACGCTACTGGTATTTCCTGATCCTCCTCAGGCTATCTTGTCTATCCAGTCTGCTCGTCCGTGCATTCGGCCTCCAATATTATTTTTCACGCCAGGTTGTATCGTGACTCGGTTTCCTTGGTTCTGACTACTACACTCGTCTGATATGATTCCACATCAGCCTTTGAATGATGACTGTTCCACATGGCCATGTCTCCTCTCCTTGCTAGTCCATTACCTTTGTTCACTTCGTTATATCAAACGCAAAGAATTTTTGTCTGCCATTTCTCTCGGTAGGCACGAGTGTGTGGATCAGCCTTTCCTCTCACAGTAGCCCTTGACTGTCATAGTGCAGTACAGTAACATTTTCTTTTCTTTCAATACTTTATTCCACAACGGTTTGTTTCCAGATTGATTTTTTGCTAAATGTAGTGGGTAATGATTCGTTGATATATATTTGTGCAGTGCAGTTTGATGTTTGTTAGGGCCGGGTTGGGATTTGTACCATGACACCTTGACACCAGTAATGTATCTTGTACACAGGTTGGAGTGCTGCTGTGAGGAAGTGACCAGCCTTGCCCTGCTCCATACCGCCACCACACCAGCTGGTCAGTCATACCCTCGTCCTTCCATTTTCGAATCGCAGCAGAATTATACCAAATTAGTAATGCCATGATCTTTACCATATAGATAGTTTCCTTAAACGTTAGGGCTTTGGGCTAATGAAACTCCTCTCGTAGATAATCTTGCTATAGACCACTGAGTTTTGCATCTGGCTTCTCCATATAATACCATGTACTAAACGTTGACATGCACATATTTTGGTGTCTTCTCACAAGAGCATCAGACCTCGGTAAATCCTTTACGTATATCAGTGCGATGGAAATGCAAACAAACTTTCCTTACGATGAAATACATTGTGAAGTATAGGTTAGCAATTCTATACATAATACTTATCCCAGCCACAAAGCTGTTTACATGCACACAAAGTAAGGTTCAGGTTTTGTACATTGAAAAACGCCTGAATTGTAAGATCTTCCATTCGGTAAACAATTAGATTAGTCCAGCATTATAAACCGTTTAAACGTATGTGATAAATTATCGAGGATAAAATTCTTCAAACTGTGTTGCAGGAGACACTGTCAAGGTTGCTCAGAATGTGTCTGGCTTTGTACAACCTGTTGTGGCCCGTTCGTGTAAGCATCCCTCATGCAGTCAGGAAGAGGTACTCATGAAGCCACCAGTACCCACACACTGCTCGCAGGTGAGTGGGATCTGTGGTCACGAGTGGGTAGGGACTCTGTGATCTCTATCTTAACTGATCCTGTGGGAGAGGGGACCATTAAGTAGGAGTTAATGATGGCTTCAGAATCCCATAAATTACGTGATTAAAACAACTTGGAACACACGTTAGGTGAGTAGTTGACATTAGAATCGTATCAAATTTTGTCTTCATATAAAGTTTACAGGACATGGGTAGATACTTATTTTGCCAGGGCTGCAACTGTTACCTGCTTCTACATACGGAAAAAACTTTAGACGTGGGGTTCAGCATCTCATCCCTGGCTTTAATGCTATATAGATCTTTGAAGTTCTCGGTGACAGTTTCGTTTGCTTCATCTAAGCTTCGTTTGTTCCCAGAGTTATTAACTGTAGAGGAAGTAATTCCTCGCGTTCCTACTTGCACTGCTCTAGCACGTCGTGGTACATCAAGCAGCCGTCCATGATTGCGTCTTGCCTCCCTCGTGATCCTCACATAACGCTGTTATGATAAGTTCTAATACAGTCATATCAGACTCATGGGGTCCCTACCACAGCACGACCCTCCACACGGTGCTCGCCTCCTGGTTTGTTTGGCACCTTATTCATCATGAGGTCATCACACTTGCAGAACATGACCCCCTGACTGACCAGGAGGACTGCTCCTGCCCGACCCTCCTCATCGCGAGCCAAGTGTTTCACTGTCCCGCCTCCTGTGTGGGACGTTGTTCCCAACCTTGTCAGTGTTTGAACCAAACTGGACGACCTCTTTCATCATGAATTACTGAGAAACTTCATATTTACAAAATAGCTTCCCATGCAGAGGTGGCGAACTGATTAGAGTTTGGGGAACAGTGTGCAGAGGTTTGCATGATGACTGAGGAAAATTTAATTTTTTTCCTGTTGAATAAGGAATGCTGAATAATCACGTAAAAGTTAGACAAAGATAATCATGACGCTAGTTTTTGCAAATTATTTTTTACCTCGTAATCAACTCATAGTGGGACACAAACACGCAGTTGCTTCGTGTCTACTTCCCTTACCACTTCGGATATGTCAACTGTTTCTTTGCAGTGGGTTCATTTCCATGATGCAGCGAGGTTTTATTATTTCCAATGCAGGTGTTATTACCCATTTGTACAGCACTAGGAGGAAGTTGTACACTCGTGGGTCCATCTATTGCAGTGTAACATAATGTTAACATTAGCAGTTTCATTAGTATATTCCGATCATCCACTACGGGTAAACCAAAAATTGACATGTCCTCTGACAAAGTTCTTGATCAGTTTCATATCTGCCTCGAAATTTGCACCTTTGAAGAAAACTTTCACTACTGACCTCAAACTGGTTTAAAAAGTCAGTTATGATCGTTACCCCTTGCACTTGTGTCCCATAGCAATCAACTCTATGGCCAATAACCTCTCTACACTATAATCTTAAACCTTGCCGGCAACATTGTTGACCGCCACCTAGACCTTCTTTTGAATTCAGAGCGCTTCTATGTCACGACCAAACTTGAGAAGCATATCCTAGTTTTGGTCTAATGCATGGGAAGAGATGAATCTCAATTGTACTGTAAGTCACACTTAATGAGTCTTAATTGATAACATACTGAAGGCTCCACTGCGCAGTTTGATCTATACGTAGTCTAAAGACTGTAATATATATTAACCAAATAGACATCTACTAAGATCTAGGTTAGGCAAGTTAAATGTTATAATGGAGGAAAAACTGCAGAGTATTAATATCCATAGGATTCCTGATTCTTCTGATCCGCTTCAGAGAATGACTACACGGGAGCTGTATGTGGAGGACGCGTCATATACCAGTGTTCTGCGGTTGGCGACGGTTCTCGTGCCAAGTGGCTGCCACTGTCCCACAGGTCGAGCAACAGCGGAAGATGAATGGACGGTCACCTTGCCACTCCCTCAAGAGGATCTACATGCGAAAACTTCGCTGCCTGAAGGTCTTCGTCATAGTTTACCCACATTCGACCTGAAGTACCTTCCATCCCCTATGATGGGTTTAGCTACCGATACGAAGAACAAGAGAAAGAGGGAGACGATACAGGTACCGGAGGGTAGCGCGGAAAATCAGTCGTGTTGTCCGTGCCCGCGCTCCCTTGATCTTAACCCTGGCTACATGACCTCTGAGGACACTCGCACACTTGAGCCAGCAATGTCATTTGGAACAATGTTTCTCGAGAAAATGGCTATGGTGATGACGATGACTGACATATCTCAGTGGCAAGATATGTTATTGTGGATGGAGAAGATGATGCGGCTGGAGGTGGAGAGACTCAAGTTGGCGTTGAGAATGTCAGAACTGTCCTTAAAGTTCATGAACATTCCTCCACATTATATGGGTGCCTTCAGCCAGGCCGGACCTCTCTTGGGCCATCAAGTTCCAGTGGAGGGGAGAAGTTCTATCACATCGCATGAAAATACGACAACGGATGACCACGATACCAACACGCCCATGAGAACTCCAGCAGTAAATTACTTTTTGCATAAAACTTGGGAGAATTTATCTTGTGTCGTCCCACCGATGGTTGATAACACACTGGCTAATTACTCTTCAGTTATCCGCGACATCATAAACCAGTCTTCCCAGGCGGGTGCGATGGACAACGACGTGGCCACCCTCGGTGGGGCTATGGTGGCTGGAGTCTGCTCCTGCCAGGTACCTGACATGGATGATGCCCTGTTGGACGGAAGCCTCTCTATCATAGTGACCGCCTGCATCAAGGCCGCCCGCCTCATGAAGGACCACATCAAACACATGGATAAGGTAAGTTACATTGACTTGATGTAACACGGGGTTATCATGACTGGTGACGGACGCTATAGTTCTTGCTCTGACCAGTAAACATTTCGTATTTGTCCTGCATTCTGATCTAAGAACAAACATACGTTGTTGAAAGCATTGATTCGCCCAGGAGGGGGATGGGTCCTTTCATACTAACCTTCATATTTCTTGATTTAATTTTTTCATGGGAATTTTCTTTGTGTGGTGGTCAACTTTGTACAAGCGATGGGGCTAACTTTGTTCATGTTAGGGGTAACTTGGTTCTTATGATTAACTTGGTTCCTGTACTTTGGTTAACAAAGATGTTACTTTTGATTAACGCTGTCTCCCACGAGTTGCTAAACCCGTAAGATACAGGATAGGAGCCATGAAGGAAACCGAGAGATACAGGTTAGGAGCCATGAAGGAAACTGAGGTATGTTTTTGTATGCAGATGATGAGGGCAGCTGTGGAGACACCCGAGGCAAAACGGAGCATGAAACTCCTCCGCTTGGCTTCCAGAAGCAGAAAAAATCAACCGAAGATAATCAAGAACCCAAATAAAGGCTCGAAACCCCAACAGATGACTGGCCAACGGAACAAGGACGAGAGAACATTAAACGCTAAGAACATCGGACATAACCTTGCCGAAACTACCTTACGTATGGATCGCACCAACACACAGCAGGTATCCTCGACTCCTACACTCGCTTCCAGTACCAGCAGCCCGTTTACCCCGAAGTCAACAGAAGCTACCAGTACAACAGACAATGTTTGGAAATTAAGCCCCACCACAGACAAAACCATTTCAACAGTGTCTCTCATCGTCACTACGGATAACCACGGAACAGAGTTAACTACTAGCAGTGGGGAGCGGTCCATACCAACGATACTAGAGACGAGAGAGACTAAGAACACACACACTGGTGGAATGACCAGCCCCGCTACAGAGATGTCCACTCCGATTAAGAGAACCACTGAGGAAGCGTCGACACCGATGGTCAGCAACACTGAGAAAGCGTCGACACCGATGGTCAGCAACACTGAGAAAGCGTCGACACCGATGGTCAGCAACACTGAGAAAGCGTCGACGCCGATGGTCAGCAACACTGAGAAAGCGTCGACGCCGATGGTCAGCAACACTGAGAAAGCGTCGACGCCGATGGTCAGCAACACTGAGAAAGCGTCGACGCCGATGGTCAGCAACACTGAGAAAGCGTCGACGCCGATGGTCAGCAACACTGAGAAAGCGTCGACGCCGATGGTCAGCAACACTGAGAAAGCGTCGACGCCGATGGTCAGCAACACTGAGAAAGCGTCGACGCCGATGGTCAGCAACACTGAGAAAGCGTCGACGCCGATGGTCAGCAACACTGAGAAAGCGTCGACGCCGATGGTCAGCAATACTGAAGAAGCGTCGACGCCGATGGTCAGCAATACTGAAGAAGCGTCGACGCCGATGGTCAGCAACACTGAGGAAGCGTCGACGCCGATGGTCAGCAACACTGAGGAAGCGTCGACGCCGATGGTCAGCAACACTGAGGAAGCGTCGACGCCGATGGTCAGCAACACTGAGGAAGCGTCGACGCCGATGGTCAGCAACACTGAGGAAGCGTCGACGCCGATGGTCAGCAATACTGAGGAAGCGTCGACGCCGATGGTCAGCAACACTGAGGAAGCGTCGACGCCGATGGTCAGCAACACTGAGGAAGCGTCGACGCCGATGGTCAGCAATACTGAGGAAGCGTCGACGCCGATGGTCAGCAATACTGAGGAAGCGTCGACGCCGATGGTCAGCAATACTGAGGAAGCGTCGACGCCGATGGTCAGCAATACTGAGGAAGCGTCGACGCCGATGGTCAGCAATACTGAGGAAGCGTCGACGCCGATGGTCAGCAATACTGAGGAAGCGTCGACGCCGATGGTCAGCAATACTGAGGAAGCGTCGACGCCGATGGTCAGCAATACTGAGGAAGCGTCGACGCCGATGGTCAGCAATACTGAGGAAGCGTCGACGCCGATGGTCAGCAATACTGAGGAAGCGTCGACGCCGATGGTCAGCAATACTGAGGAAGCGTCGACGCCGATGGTCAGCAATACTGAGGAAGCGTCGACGCCGATGGTCAGCAATACTGAGGAAGCGTCGACGCCGATGGTCAGCAATACTGAGGAAGCGTCGACGCCGATGGTCAGCAATACTGAGGAAGCGTCGACGCCGATGGTCAGCAATACTGAGGAAGCGTCGACGCCGATGGTCAGCAATACTGAGGAAGCGTCGACGCCGATGGTCAGCAATACTGAGGAAGCGTCGACGCCGATGGTCAGCAATACTGAGGAAGCGTCGACGCCGATGGTCAGCAATACTGAGGAAGCGTCGACGCCGATGGTCAGCAATACTGAGGAAGCGTCGACGCCGATGGTCAGCAACACTGAGGAAGCGTCGACGCCGATGGTCAGCAACACTGAGGAAGCGTCGACGCCGATGGTCAGCAACACTGAGGAAGCGTCGACGCCGATGGTCAGCAACACTGAGGAAGCGTCGACTCAGACAAGTAACACCACCATTCCCGTAATGTCGACTCTCGCTGCCAGCACAATCACTTCGGAAATACCTCCTTGGACTGACACCACCTCAGAAATATTGACTCGGAGTACTGGAACCACTGGTGAAGTTCCGACAGACGTTGCCATCACTACTATGAAAAGGCAAACCCTCTTGGTCACAGCCACCACAAGAGGCTTAACATTGGTGGCAAACACCTCTTCGGAGGCGCGGCAGACAACTGAGACGCTGACCTCGACTGAAGAGCAGACCTCCACGGAGGCGCGGCAGACAACTGAGACGCTGGCCTCCACTGAAGAGCAGACCTCCACGGAGGCGCGGCAGTCAAGTGAGACGCTGACCTCCACTGAAGAGCAGACCTCCACGGAGACACAGCAGACAACCGAGACGCTGACCTCCACTGAAGAGCAGACCTCCACGGAGGCACAACAAACCACTGAGACGCCGACCACTTCTGAGGTGCCTACCTCCACTGAGGGACGGAACCTGGTGGTCAACACCACTAAAAAGCTGACGCAGACGACAGGCTTTATCTTCAGTTCTACTCCTCATGGGTCGACGACCACTGACAGCACAATTTCAGAAGCACCCACACAAATTGGTAGCACCACTGTGAAAGGGGTGACGCATCCTGACAGCACCACTGTGAAAGGGATGACTCATCCTGAGAGCACTACTGTGAAAGGGGTGATGCATCCTGAGAGCACTACTGTGAAAGGGATGACACATCCTGAGAGCACCACTGTGAAAGGGGTGACACAAATTATCAGCACCCCTGAAGAAGAAACTACAAAACTGACTAGTTTGAAAGAACATATTAAGAAAGGCAACGGTGCACTGTCTGCTGATATAGACCAGCCGGAGGAGGAATACATGCCTCTCTCTGTCCCTACAGATCAAGTGCTCTCCATTATTTTCTCTGAGCTGAAGTCATGATGATATAACCTCCTGGCTCTGTAGGTTTAATGATCATAAACTGGCAGTTAAAGAGGCATAATGTTGGACTTCTGCCTACTGGTAGGTTCTCGCTAGCCTTGTGTATCTACATTATACATGACAATTCTGCCATTTGTAACTCGAGTCTAGTCTTCGTTCCTATTATTGTAATTTTAAATTGGTACTTTTTTGTACAAAAATTTTATATTTACATATAGCTGTTTGTGTAGACATTTAAATGTTTTCAGTTTTCCAGTTTTTAACATCATTTTTAGTGATTTTGATTATAAACTTGTGTAAATAAAGGCTCTTAAAATTTCGCATTTGTATCAATACATTTTCTTTTATGAATTGTTCCCTCGGCGTGTCAGGAAGTGCACTATGGTTTAACACCTATGTTGCAACTAAGGTGTGGGATGTGCTGGACCGTGTGCTAATTCATGGATCTTGTGCATTTGCCTCTTCAAGGGTAATGTACAGCAAAGGATTCTGTAGTCTTGTACCAGTAATCGTTACTAGATGCTACATAAATATCTTGCTTTCAACATCAGCCTTTGGGAACGGAGACCTGTACGAGATCTGCTTCCTTACCTTTCAAAATTTTAAGCAGACATTCACACAAGATGTTTGTGAAACCTCTATATATATGACAAACTCGAAAAAATTCTAGCGGGAATCAGTCCTGGAATGTCTCGAGTCTGATAGCAGACAACCATACTCTACAGGGCATGTAATGCTTTGGTTTTGCAACAGAAAACCGATGCTAGTCGTATTACTTTGCATTGAATGCACTGGCAAATGAATTACCCATGTCTATTCCATTTACCATATATAAGTATTTAATTTGATTTTTTACATGCCTATCAATCGATACACGATCTAATAATGCCCGTTGATTATCTCTCCTGCTCGCATACGTATGCTTGTGTATATCTATCTTTTTAAACCAAGTATTACCAGTCATTTTTTCAGCACACAAATTTGCAGGCTCTTCATTTACAACAATAAATGCCAAATGCATACCAATTATACCCTCGAATTGCCACATTACTCGCCATCGCATTCGAATCGTCCATCACAAAAACCGGATCTCGTGCACCAAAACTGCTGACAAACTTGCCTCTAATCTTTATGACCAGGTCCATAAGCACCAATAATCACCCCTCTCTCTTTATCCACTTGGTTTTATCCACATCAGTCTAGAATTTACTTTCTTGCACTCTATCACACTTCCACAACTGCTTCAGGAGTGGTGCTACGTCTTCCTTAAATCATAGTCATCTCGCCAACCCTTGACTATACTCCAAAGACATTTCCAAACCATTCTTACCTCTTACCCTTTAGCTTTGTTTCACTTGGAGCCAGAACATCCAGGTTTCCTCAAACGTACTACCCATCTCTCCTTTCTTCTCGTCTTGCTTACATCCACACGCATACACCCCAAGCTGAGCCTTCGAGGAGGATGAGCACACCTTGCTTGACTCCTTCTGTTTCTTCTTTCAGAAATACATATGCATATATATATGCACCAAATTAACTGACCAACCCCCAGGAAAGGAAGAACATATGAGTTGACTGTGGATAGACTGCCTCAATAAAGGTTAATGAGCACCTTTACCTCCCACTCGCATCTGATCTGATCTTCAAGATTTGAAGGTTACAGGATATGAGAGCAAGGTTGTCTTTTTCCATCAATTTGGCAAGTTTTGAACACTGAGCAGACAAGTTAATACAAAACCTAAGATTCTATTTCTGATCAAAAAATCTTATCCCCACAGTGGAAAGTGCCATAAGGCAAGCTTGCTAATGTAATTTTCAATAGACAAAAAGATTATCATACTTTAGCTCCAGGAATACTGAGAAAAGTCTATTTTGGGAAATCTCGAGATCATTGCCATGGTTTTTTAAATGTACACGTAAACTGACTAGATACCCCTAGGTGTATATTTTCCTTAAGGATTTTGCTAACAGCCCATACAAGTTAAATCAAACCACAGTATAGTAAATTTAATCTACACATCAATAAGACTGACTCGTGGACTGGAAGGTGGCATTGTAATAAGTCTTCCAAGTCCTTCCTCGACCTCAAACATCTTTAATATCTCTCTCTGATTACTAGTATGGTCTCTGTTCATATGTGACCCCCACATAAATCCACTAGAGAGCAGTGGATGACTTCACTGAGGCAATACCATCAGTGTCCATAAAGGGTTCCACCATAAGAGAAAATCCCAAGGTGGTGGTAACTTGTTTGGACCGTCTCCCATAGCAGGAGTGTATGCTAATGAATACATGTAGGAATGGTGTGACATCAATGTTTATTGATGAAGCTGTTATGCGAAAATGAATTATGGGAAAGTAGTAGAGAATTATTTCATTTTGCATGAATGTTTAGTTTCACATTAACACTCGACAAACGTTTTACTTTATCGAGTGAGAAATGGGAACTTTGTTGCTGCTAATAACTGGGAGTGGAAAAAGCAGTCCATGGACCTATGGGAGCTGAAGCTAATCATAGGTCGAGAGAGAGGGATGTTATACCCGGAGCATTGTGTGTGTCCATGAGGATGAAACAAAGTTATTGTAGTCCCATTGGTATTGGGTAGGTGCAAGTCTTGGGACCTGATGTGCCCAAGTTTGATTTTATTTTGGATTATCTACTGAATCAACAACAAAGGTTGTAAACTGAGCTTTTATGCAATTTTACAAGAGTATAAAATTCTTTGGACTTGAGAGTAAACTACTTCCTCACTAGCGTAAAGGAAAAATCTGTACAGCTAAACTCTAATGGATGCCAAAATTTATTTAAATAAAAATCTGAAGATGAAATTATGTGACAGCTGTTGTTTGCTGATGATACAGTGCTGGTGGCTGATTTGGGTGAGAAACTGCAGAAGTTGGTGACTGAGTTTGGTAAAGTGTGTGAAAGAAGAAAGCCGAGATTAAATGTGAATAAGAGCAAGTTTATTAGGTTCAGTAGGGTTGAGAGACAAGTTAACTGGGAAGTAAATTTGAATGGAGAAAAACTGGAGGAAGTGAAGTGTTTTAGATAACTGGGAGTGGATTTAGCAGCAGATAGAACCATGGAAGCACAAGTGAGTCAAAGGGTGGGGGTGAAGGCTCTGAGAGCATTGAAGAATGTTAGGAAGGTGAGAACGTTATCTCGGAGCAAAAATGGGTATGTTTGAAGGAATATGGGTTCCAACAATGTTATATGGCTGCGGAGCAGGGGCTATGAATAGGGTTGTGCGGAGGAGGGTGGATGTTTTGGAAAGGAAATGTTTGAGGACAATATGAGGTGTGAGGTGGTTTGACCGAGTAAGTAATGAAAGGGTAAGAGAGATGCGTGGTAATAAAAGGAGTGTGGTTGAGAAAGCAAAAGAGGGTGTATTGAAAGGGTTTGGTCACAGAGAGAATGAGCGAGGAAAGATTGACAAAAAGGATATATATGTCAGAGGCAGAGGGAACAACGAGAAGTGGGAGAACAAATTGGTGGAAAGATGGAGTGAAAAAGATTTTGAGCAATTGGGGCCTGAACATACAGGAGGGTGAAAAGCGTGCAAGGTATAAAGTGAATTGGAACGATGTGCTATATCAGGGACAATGTACTGTCAATGGATTGAACTAGGGCATGTGAACCGTCTGGGATAAACCATGGAAAGTTTTGTGGCGCCTGGATGTGGAAAGTGAGCTGTGGTTTCAGTGCATTACACGAGAGCTAGAGACTGAGTGTGAACGAATGTGGCCTTTGTTTTTTCCTAGTGCTACCTCGCACGCACGCGGGGGAGGGGGTGTCACTTCACATGTGGCGGGGTGATGACATGGATGAAGGCAGCAAGTATGAATATATAAAGTGTATATGTCTATGTATGTATATGTATGTATATGTTGAATATGTGCATGTGTGGGCATTTATGTGTATTCAGGTGTGTTGGGCCATTCTTTCATCTGTTTCCTTGCACTACCTCACTAACACGGGAGACTAAGCATAATAAAATAAATATAGTAATGAAAAAGTCATAATTTGTAGTACTTTGGGGAATAACTTCATTGGCGTTCCATCTGCATTATTATCCAAGGGAAAATCATAAGCGGCTAAAAAATTCAAATATTTTTTTCGGAAGGTATAAAAATTCAAATCCATAACCAGTCTACAAATATATTACAATCGTTACAATACCACCTATTAGAACCTTAACTGTATTATTTCTGGCTTTCTATACACATACATTTCAAATCTAATCATCAAACATTCACATTCCAATAAAGATTTCATGGAAACGCACAATTCAAAAACATTATTCTCATTTGTAAGGTTCTCATGAAGATCAATCTTATTCTTTCCCAGTACTATTTCACCTTAAACGTTTCATTATAAAATAAAAACAAAATCTAATACAGATCTTCACAAGATGTTATAAAACAAGGTTACCAACTAAATGATACACCTTATCCTTCATGAAACATAGCAACAGTTTAATCTGAATATGCTGGAACATTTCTTTTTTGTGCTGAACAGTGTCTACTACTATATTTCAGACAAAAAGAATTCCTCAAAAAAGCAATCTGTATTACAGTATCATATCCCAGGACCCATTCTCCAGGGCTGCACTACAATCAGTGACAGGGAAAGTATGAACTTCAGAACAAGAACTTCTTCAACAAGATTGTACTGATAAAAACTAGTCAAAGGTGATTTTTTCACTTATGGCTTCACCACAAGCAGGTGGAGTCTGGCAATGCGATCTAAAGTAATGTAAAGATAAAAAGACGCATGGACTGAGGACAAATTAACAGCACTGAGTAATACACACAAGGTTGGCTGATACACAATACCTATTATGTATATCAAACTTTGAAGGCTTGTTTCACCTTCCAAAACTAACTACAGCAAAGTTGGATCTTGGTATCACCATGCAAAGACCAATGATTAAGGGGAAATTTCTTGATGTGAGTAATATAGGAAAGATCAAGCAATGGATCAAAGACAAGATGGAGGGACATTACAAGAGCAAAGGGGGCTAGGAGATAAATGTGCAAACACTGGTCTAGAGTTCTACAAGGGCCCCACTCTTGTACAGCGGTAATTGGCACATAACCATACACTTACAAACACACTACGTCAGGTGCATTACAATAAAAAATATCCACCTGGTAAACTTATATAAAGAGAATGAATAACCAATTAATTTCCCTATAAACTCGGGAATATTAAACAAGCTGTAAAATTTCCTCAACTCGCCAAACATTATGCTTCCCAAGAGCAGGGAGTTGCCAATTATTTGTCAGCACAATATGTTAAGTACATAAACTCAGATGATGCTATCAGAGATCAGGTGTGTCAGCCCCTTGAAGGATACATTTACTAAGCCATCCATACACATCTACAGTCCCGACTTTTCTACCATCATTATCCAGATCAATGTTATAAGTATGCTGAAAAAAATCTTTAGCCCCTCGGTGCACTTTATATTTCAAAAATACACTCCTCCAAATGTAGAAATTCAATTCAACAAGCCAAAAATATTTGAGTTTAGAACTGATTTTGTACTTATCACATCCAGAAACCTACACCCATTCATTTGCAGCAAGTCTCCAAAACCAAAGCTGAACATAGGACCATGCAGCTCTGGATACAAAAAATTCTTAAAATGACCAGAACAATTACTGCACCTTTAAAACTATCATATAAATCAAATCTTAAATATGTATCTATATCAATGCATGCATGCTCTTATACCATTTAATATCAAATGCCTGAAGTTTTCAATATTTTGTGACAATTTCCTTCTTCACTATATACTACACAAGAATCCACCAATCAACCCTTTCCCTGCAGCTGAATAATATAGGATCTCATTTATTTTGTTGTTAATCACTGCATATGATACACATACGGATCCCGTTTTAAAATCCTACACAAGATGTTTCCTCTGAATATTTATGGCGAATGTTGGCCTTTGATGTTCTATTTGCTGCCATACATTAATAGTATCCTTTTATTATAGGCAGTATTTCTTTAAAAAAAAAAATGCTGCTTAAACATTCATATCATAAACCCATACCATGAATAACAAATGTTAATCCAAACTGCATAATCATACAATTTACTACATGCTAATAAAGTCGTGAAATGACAGCAAGAAAAACTAAATGTATTATGAGCAGTATAATTGTACATCTGCAGTGGCTGTCCTGCTGTCAACAACCATACTCTAACTGCAAGCAAATAATTGGATTACTGCTCTCAGCCAAGATATACATTTCTGTAGAAGGCCTGCCACAATAAAAAGATTAACTAACACTGTTGATAACCTTATAAAAACCATTTCATCAATGTTTAGAGCAGGATCAGTACAATTAACTAATGCAGTTTATAAATTTCTACTCTTCCTGAACATCTGGTTATCATAATTCATCAGTGAATTCCCAAAAGATTTCCACAAATATTCACTAAGAACAGTGACCATTCGCCATAAACAAATGATAGCAAATGTGCACTGAACAGTGTCCTCACCTTTGGAAGAACTAAATCTATTAGCCGTGCATCTCATCTATTTTCCTATAAAAGAAATGTATACTTTTCTGGCATAAATCATCACATGTACTGATTTACATTTATACAAAAAATACAAATCAGTCAACAAATGACTAATCCCAAGTCTTCAAATCTATCATAGCTGGATAAATAAGTAAAAAAATAAATTCACCTTACATTAGAAACATTGAACGAAAGTGTTTTTACTTATAAGATTTTTACCCTTGAGCTCAAAATATATTTGAAAATCGTTTGCACCTTATGAATGAAACCTAAGACAGTTTAATTTTTCTTTAGCCAATGAGCAGCAGTATATAATAAAAAGCTTATGAAGAAATTACTCAAAATTCACTAATAAAATGTGATTTATTTCTAAGCTGCTATCTAATCTACTACAAAAATAAATTACCTAAAGTCAGGCATTCCTTTTAAAAATAACAAACTTCCTTTACCTATTCCTTCTTAGTGAACACCTATAAGCAGATCTTCTGTACAGTTGCAAAGTTCATGTTGCACTGCGTTTATGAAGAAATGTAGCTGAATTTACATATAAGGCTTCTCAAAGAATAATTTCATAAAGCTTGTTGACAAATTATAATGGTACTGTAAAGAATATTAAAAACACTTTTACAAAGCATTAGAACCTGCTGCTGCAGCAGCATTACGCTGAGCCTGAACAAATTCTGGATAATCGATGAAACCATCTTTATTCTTATCATCCTGCTCCAAGATTGGATCAATCATATTTATCAATTCATCATCGGCAAACAGCTTGGGCTCAGGTGTAGGGTGACCAGATTTTGCCGGATCATGGTTTGCAGCATCATGCCAGTGAAACAAAGACTTGATGAGTTCTTGTCCATCAAGTTTATTGTTATTATCTGCATCATGCATTTTGAAATAATGGAACTGAAGCTCCTGTTCAGACATCCCTGATGTGTCAATTGGAACTTCAAGATGATCTTTGATGTGGTCACGCTCCTTGCTCAGGTTGGGATTATGTAAAACTCTCTGGTTCTGGTGAGGCTGCTGGAACCCTCCTGGCTGCTGTGGCTGCTGTGTGAATTAAGAAAGAAGAGTTTTAGATACTTAGAAGTGGATATGGCAGCAACTGCAACCATGGAAGCAAAAGTGAATCACAGGATGGGTGAGGGAGCGAAGATTCTGAGAGCAATAAGGAATGTGTGGAAAGAGAAGTTGTCGTCTAGAAGGGTGAAGACTTTTGAGGGTAGAGTATTCCCAATAATGCTGTATGAATGCAAAACATGAGCTACAGATAAGGATCTGTGGAGGAGGATAGAGGTAATGGAAATGAAATGCTCATGGACAATACGTGGTATAGGTGATTTGATAGAGTACCTAATAAAAGGGTAAAAGAGAGGCATGGTAACGAGTGTGTTTAAGATAGTTGAAGATGTGCTGAAATGGTTTGGACATGGAAAAAATGAATGAGGATAGAATGACAAAGTGGATATATGAGTCAGAAGTGGATGTGACAAGAAAAGGGAGACCATATTGGATGAGGAAGGATGGAATGAAAAGATTTTGAGTGAACAGGGTCTGAACATGCAGAAGGGTTACTACTTCCCCACTTGCCCCCTTCATCGATGTTCCCATTTGTTCTCTTGTCTTAAGCATGTTATTTACCTCCTTCCAAAACATCTTTTTATTCTCCCTAAAGTTTAATGATACTCTCTTACCCTAACTCTCAATTGCCCCCTTTTTCAACCCTTGCACTTTCCTCTTGACCTCTTGCTGCTTTCTTTTATACATCTCCCAGTAATTTGCACTCCTTCCTTCTAAGTCATTCAAGTGCCTCTCTTTTCTTTTTCACTTACAACTTTACTTCTTCATGCCACCACTCACTACCCTTTCTAATCTGCCTACATCCCACCTTTCTCGTGCCACATGCATCTTTTGCACATGCCATCACTGCTTCCCTAAATACATCCCATACCTCATCCACTCCCCCCACATCATTTGCTCTCACCTTTTGCCATCCTACACTTGATCTCTCCTGGTACTTCCTCACAAAAGTCTTCTTTCCAAGCTCACTTACTCTCACCACTCTTTTCCCAGCATTCTCTCTTCTTTTTTGAAAGCCTCTACACATCTTCATCTTTGCCTCCACAAGATAGTGATCAGCCATCCTTCCAGCTGCCCCTCTCAGCATATTAATATCCAAAAGTCTCTTTTATATGCTTATGAATTAACACAATCTGATAATGCCCTTTGACCATCTCTCTTACTCACATACACATACTCATGTATATCTCTTTTTAAACCAGGTATTCCCAATCACAAGTCATTTTTCAGCACACAAATCCACAAGCTCTTCACAATTTCAATTCACAACAATGAATACCCCAGGTACACCAATTATACCCTCAACTGCCACATTACTTACCTTTGCACTTAAATCACCATCACTGATACCATGTTCTCATGCACAAAAGCTGCTGACACACTCACTCAGCTGCTGTCGAAACACTCGCATCTCATGATCTTTCTTCTCTCTCATGACCAGGTGCATAATCACCAATAATCACCCATCTCGCTCCACCCACTTTCAGTTTTATCCACATCAATCTAGAATTTACTTTCTTACACTATCACATACTCCTACTACTCCTTCCTTAGCTCACCTACCTCTGACTTTACTCCTAAGACTTTCCAAATTATTCTTCCCTTTTACACTTGGATTTCATTTCACTCAGAGCCAGAACATCCAGGTTTCTGTCCTCAAACATACTACCTATCTCTCCTCATCTTGGTTACATCCACACACATTCAGACACCCCAATCTGAGCCTTCGAGGAGGATGAGCACTCCCTCCTTGACTCCTCCTCCTGTTTCCCCTATTAGCAATTGAAATACAAGGAGGGGAGGGTTTCCAGCCCCCTGCTCCCACCCTCTTTGGTCACCTTATACAACACATGGGGAATACGTGGGAAGTATTCTTTCTTCTCTACCCCAAGGAATATAAATATTTATAATTCATCTATCACACAATCACACTTTCCCTCGTTTGTGAGATAGCACCAGGAAACAAACGAAGAAAGACCCATCCACTCATAATCATATATATATGCATACATGCACAAACGTGTACACATTCATACATATAACTGTTCCTACCACCAACTTCTATCTACTTCTCCTACCCCTTTGAAAAGAAGGTAAGGCTGGCACAGTGCTCACCACAGAAAAATCCAGTTACAAAGAATGAGCTGCATGGGCTAAGTGTTGTTAAATGTTACATCCTACACTACTACTTCCATAAATGACCAGGGCAAATCACTGTGCTATCCAAAAATCACAAAAGCTGAAGTATTTACTCAAGGAGTAGATCACAAATCAAAACACAAGTGAAGAGAGGATTAAGGGAGAGAATAATCCTCCCAACACTGACCTATGCAACCATAACATGGACATGGATGAGTCACACTGATCAAGAATCCAAGCTGTGAAAATGAGCTATTTGAGAGGAGCATGCTGTATGACTAAATGGTATGATAGGGTATATTAAATATGTGGTAAGGAGGAAATGCACTGCAAAGTGAATGAATTGTGATTGGTAGAGTAGGTGAAACTTAATACTTTGAGATGGTTTGGGCATCTGGAAAATAATGCGAGATGGAGAGTTACAAGAAGAGTGTATAATAGTAAAATTAAAGGGGTTGATGCGAGAGGAGGACCACCTGTGACATGCATAAACAGAGTGGAAGAAATGGTGGAAGAATGCATGGAATGGTATATGCGAAGGACACATAAGTAAGGAGAGGGGTAAGTGGAGACTCATTTGCCTTGGCCAGCCCCTTGAAGGGAGTTCCCAGAAGGAACAGGAATCAGAGATATGGACAGGTAGATAGATAGTCTTTAAAAGCAGGCAAATTGCCCATTACTTCAATGGAATACTAAAGGGAAGAAATGATATGACATGTCTGATGTGGTTTCCTGAAAAAGAGTAAAACTGACAAATGTAAAAAATACGTAAATCCTGTGACAGCAAAACAACTAGCAAAGCTTGGTAATTCTACCTTCCAAAAGTATGATTGTGAAGCTAGGAAAATGAAGAACTTATGTAATTTTAAAAAATCATATGTCAATATCATTAGACTTAATCTTAAGTGCTGAGCACAGCAAATTTAAGTCATTTCAGAAATACTTATATGGAACAAAGAATTTAACAGTTTATGAAGATTACTTGTCCAGAAAGACTGATAATTAGAGTTTCTGCAAGGAATGTCAGTGGGAACAGATACAGAAAAGAACCTCAGAAAAAGAGAGGAATATGAGGAGAGTCAAAATGGAGGGATGTGTAATAACCATGAAGTGTGAAAAGGGTTATGCATTACCCACACAACTGTACTACAGAACAAAAATAAGTACATAATAGGATACAAACTGCCAAAAGACATACATTACCATGATAGCATCTGATACTTTAAAATGCATCAACTTAATATCTTCTGACTTCAGAAATATAAAAAACATTGATCCAGTATACAACACTCATGGTATAAACAATACAGAATTCTTTGAGATTTGGAGGAAAAATTAATTTAACTGCTCAAAATGAAAATACTTTATTGAGAAGATTCTAATTCAATCAAATTTTTACGTTCTACTGTCCATGTCAAAGGAATTAAAGTACTCTTTAGGTACAGCATAAAAAACCACAAATTCTAAACTGTATTTGCTTATTTCCAGTGATGTTCCACATACTTCTCAAAGTCATAGACAAATGAAGATATTCATGATGATATCTTGTAAGGCAACTTCTCTGACTTGCAAGACATATCAATAGAGAAAAACAACTGACTTGGAACTGCTGCTGTTGTGGAGGCTGTTGAGGTGGAGGTTGGTACTGCTGCTGCTGCTGCTGATGCACTGGCTGTTGGAACTGTTGTTGCTGTTGAGGTTGGTATTGTGGTTGCTGCTGATACTGCTGTTGTGATGGTGGAACTCCAGGAGCTTGTCGATACTGCTGCGGAGGTACTCCAGGAGGATTAGCCTAAAAATCAAAGTCATGTGAAAATGCAACAGAAGATATTCATTTCTGTATGAAATATGCAAATCACTTCAGAAAAATAATTAAAAATATCAAAGAATGATCGCCTTATATGAAAGCAGAAACTGATGTTACACTTCAGAACCTCATCCCCTGATGCCCTTAATAGCATATGCTCTATGCACTTCTTCGATCATGTGGAGACCTTTTCTTGTGTACAATATTCCTTATCAAAATCACTTCAAACTAAAAACATTACAAAACTAAAAATTTATATTTATATCTATTATACTTTGACGCTGACTCCCGCGTTAGCGAGGTAGCGCAAGGAAACACACGAAAAAATGGCCCAACCCACCCATATACACATGTATATACATAAACACCCACACACGCATATATGAATACCTATACATTTCAACGTATACATACATATACATACACAGACATATACATATATGTACACATGTACATATTCATACATGCTGCCTTTATCCATTCCCGCTGCCACTCCACCACACATGGAATTACTAAAAAACTAAAAATATAAACTCCTATATTTATCATAATACCTGAAATCCTAAAAACTGACCAGTGAATTATAACTTAAAAAGACTAGTGCACACATTTCTACTTCTTCACATACATCTGGAGGAATACTGTGCACTGTTTTATAGTTCAGTGTAAGATTTAAACAACTGGAAGTTAAATAACACTTTTTTTTCTTTTCATACTATTCGCCATTTCCCGCGTTAGCGAGGTAGCGTTAAGAACAGAGGACTGGGCCTTTTTTGGAATATCCTCACCTGGCCCCCTCTGACCTTCTTTTGGAAAATTAAAAAAAAAAACGAGAGGGGAGGATTTCCAGCCCCCCGCTCCCTCCCCTTTTAGTCGCCTTCTACGACATGCAGATAACACTTACTTCCCATAAAAAAAATCAGCACAAGACACAAGGCCAAGGGTCATGATGTAGCATTCAGGATTTAGGATATAAGAACTCACTACTCACATGGAAACCCTGATTTGGATTTTTTTCAAATACTAACACAAGTGAAGCACCTAAAGGCTTAGGTTCTATGACCTTAGGAGAAACTAAGCAAGAAAATGTTCATAATATTTGTAATGAAGCAGAAGTGCCTCACACTTCAGTAATCTCAGATTCCCACACCCCTAAAAAATATAACACTGAAAAAACACATCTTTTTTTTCTTTCATACTATTCGCCATTTCCCGCGTTAGCAAGGTAGCGTTAAGAACAGAGGACTGGGCCTCTGAGAGAATATCCTCACCTGGCCTCGTTCTCTGTTCCTTCTTTAGGAAAAATTAAAAAAAAAACAAGAGGAGAGGATTTCCAGCCCCCCGCTCCCTCCCCTTTTAGTCGCCTTCTACGACACGCAGGGAATACGTGGGAAGTATTCTTTCTCCCCTATCCCCAGGGATACCCTATCCCCAGGGATATAAACATTTTTTTTTATTTTTTATTTATTATACTTTGTCGCTGTCTCCCGCGTTTGCGAGGTAGCGCAAGGAAACAGACGAAAGAAATGGCCCAACCCCCCCATACACATGTATATACATACGTCCACACACGCAAATATACATACCTACACAGCTTTCCATGGTTTACCCCAGCTTCAGATATAAACATATGCACTGAAATGATCCACGAAGCACTAACAAAAGCCCTCCCAACTCAGTCCTAGACTTCAACCAACCAAGAAAATACTCATCAAAAGCCACACTACCCACAAAAACACGAGTTACACATCCAGCTTATGCTTTATACATCATCCATCCCTACAGCTATACAAAGTGTAAAATAAGGTGATAGTATTCAGTTGATTGTTTAATGGAAGTTTCACATATCATTACATCAATTAACCCAAAATTTTCTGATATCTATAACTTTCACCATTAGCACCTTATCTAACATCAGGCATTAATTCATATGCTCTGAAACTCTCTTTTGGTTCTTTAGTTACTCCAACTGCACTGTAGAACAACAACATTAATAATCCAAGCAAGTAATTTATCAAAGTTTGTACAATTAATGAGATTCATGCTGTCTATATCTCTGATGCCTGTTCCCTCTGGGAACTCCCATCCAGGGGGTGACCAAGCAAAAAAGTCTCCACTTATCCCTCACCTTACACATTTCTCTTGCATACACCATTCCAAGCATACTTACCTCATTTCTTTCCCTTCAGTACTCTTCCACTCCATTTGTCAATGCACAGGTGGTCTTCCTCTCACACGTACCCTTTTAATCATACTACTATACCCTTTCCTTGTAAACTTCCATTCTTTCCACATGTGCCCAAACCACCTCATAGTATCATGTTTCACCCAGTCTACCTAGACGCAACAATTCATTCCCTTTGCACTCCCTACCATACTAAATCTCTTATACACCCCTCATTACTTTCTTCATTCCATCTAGTCATTATGCATGCTCCTCTAAAGCAACTCATATCCACAGCCTGGATTCTTAACCTCCATGGCTCATCCCAAGTTTCAGCTGCACAAGTCAGGGTCAGGAAACTATGATGTCCCTTAATTCTTTCTTCACTTCTATATTTATACCTCTGCCCTTCATTATTCTATTAAAGGACTCAATGACTCTTCTACCTTGTACTGTTCTCTTCCTTAGATCTTCCATATCACCAAACTTACTGAAAAACTCCCAAATACTTGAATTCTGTCACCTCTTCCACTTCTTCATGGGAACCTCAATTACAGTCCAATTTAGTTTCATATCAACATTAGCTTTGGATATTAATGGGTGTGCCTGAGGATTGGGTGAAAGTTATTATCAATCCTTTATTCACAGGAAAGGGTGCGAAGGATTATGTAGCATTTATAGGGAAATAAGTCTTAAGTATGCCAGGAAAAGTGTATACAAGGATATCAACTGACAGGGTGATGGAAGTGACAATGCAGAATAAGTGATAAGCAAGGGAGTTTTAAGAAAGGTAGGGGATGTGTGGATCAGATTTTTGTAAAGATGACTGTGGAAAAGTATTTAGTGAAAGGCAAGAAGCTGTATGCAGCTTTTGTGGATCTGGAGAAAGCGTATACGGGGAAAACTGTTAGGTGGTGTAAAAGCAAGGCTTTGTGATATAAATGGATGGAGTGATAAGAGAGATGAAAGCAAAACATGGGAAAAGGGGTGCAAAGCAAAACGTGGGAAAAGGGGTGCAGAGATGGAGTGTGGTGGGGAGATGTGGTGGTTAGTGGCAAGCCTGTATGCAGATGATATTGTGCTGTTTGCAGAGAATGAAGAGGAGTTGCAGTAGGTTGAAGTGCATTTTATGATGTCCGTAAGCAGAGGAGACTGAGGGTAAATGCAAGTAAAAGTAAAGTAATGGTGTTTGATAGGAAATGGAGTGAAAGTACAGATTTCATACAGACTGAAAAAAGAAAGTGGACTAAATTGTGCTATGGATAGGGGGGGGGGGGGGGAGACTGGAAGAAGTGAGGGAATTTAAGTATCTGGGAGCTGTCTTAGGTAATTACGATGATATGGAAGGAGAGATAAGGGAGACAGCAGTACAGGGTAGAAGAGTAATTGGGTCCCTTAACAGAATAATGAAGGGTAAAGGTGTAAATATGGAGGTGAAGAGAGGATCAAGGGACAGCACAGTCCTCCCAACCCTGACCTATGCAGCCAAAACACGGACATGGAATGAGGCACAGAGGTTAAGAATTCAGGCTGTGGAAAAGAGCTATTTGAGAAGAGCATGTGGTACAAGTAAATGGAATGAAGAAATGAAAGGGTGTATAAGAGATGTGGTATGGCAAAGAATGCAAAGGGAATGAACTGTGGAGTGGTAGATTGGTTGAAACGTAATACTCTGAGGTGATTTGGGCATGTGGAAAGAATGAAAGACTGGAAGTTAATTAGAAGAGTGTATGATAGTGCAATTAACATGATTGCTGTGAGTGGAGGACTACCTGGGACAAGGGTAAATAGGGTGAAGGAATACTGGAGGGAGAGGAACAGAGGAAGAATGAGTGGAATGGTGTATGCAAAGGAGGCATGTAAGGACAGGGATAAGTGGAGACTCTTTTGCCGTGGCCATCCCTTGATGGGAGTTCCTGGAGGGAACAGACGTCAGAGGCATAGACAGATAGATAGCGATGGTATTTTCCAATGCTAGTGTAGCTTTTAGAAAATACATTAACAATTGCAGAGCATGATTTGGAGAGTCATATCTCACTGAACAACATCAAGTACGAGCAATAGTAGTGTTGGTTATGAATATCAGGGATAATGTGGGGTTAGTGATAAAAAGAACAAAACCTATAAACCTTTACCTTAATCTTACATAGCAACCAAAATATACAACAGAAACATATGAACATTACTCTGGCCTGATACTCGGGATTACATTTCTGCTCAATCTATTGCCTCTGTACTGAGATTTGGCAGCATTCATGCAAAGTTCATTCACAGGTATGACTGGTATATTCCAAACAGAGCAATGAACATTAAAGGTTGAGAGCTAGGAATGTTATATGAGGTTTTTGTAAGTTCTGTTGATATTCAACAGGTACTAACTACTTTTACATTAAACAATCCACATTTTTCCTATAACTATATATCCCTCTCTTCTAACGCCTTGTTCATCTTGGGTACCACAAAATTGAGTAATTGGGCCCAAATAGGGGTAATTAGGCTCAACCTACGTTAATAGGTTTATAAAGTCAAATTGATGAAAAAATCATTTCTCATTTTTTAGATATGCATTAGAATCCTTCATAATTACTTAGTAAATAACATGCTTCTTACCTGATTTTAAAAATTTGCAGTAGCATGTTTTTCAGCAAGTATTTTATGTTTTCATAGTCTTACAAAAATATGAAAAACTTGGTCCAACAGCCCCATTTTAAGGTAATCCATGTGTTCAGCCCTGTACTGAAAGTTGCTTTGGGAAGTAGCTATTTATGGTTCTGGTGCTTTTTGTTTCGTGTGATTACAGAAGTACCTGCAGAGCATTATATCTTATCAAGCAATACTACATCAGGTAACAAAAGTACATCCTAGAAACTATGGGGATAATTAAATTACAATATAAAATACACTTGTAAAAAAAATCAACAAAACCCATAACAACTTCACCTGACTTCCCTAGCAATCAACAGTTCTGATTTTCAATATTTGTCAAAATATAGCAATTACACTAAAGAATTCACCACAACTGCAGTGCCATATGTAACAAAACAATATCACAATCCCAGCAGGAGACATAAAAAGAGTTGGTACATCTCTACTAACATTTCCATAACTGGAGGATTATTTTAATGATTTTGTTGGTATCTTACAAGTGAATTACCTCGTCTCACATTAATGAATCACCTCATGTATTTTTGTAATCACAAGGAGCTATAAAAAGCACTTAAAACATATAGCTATTTCCCAGAGCAAGTTTTGAAGCAGAGCTAAATTGATATATTACTCAATATCGTTCAATAAAATGTAGCTAACGCTCAAAATCTTTCTCCATAACTCTTACTATGGTCTCAAACACTACACTGGTACTGCAGCACATAATCAGTTCGTCCAAAGCTTATTGTGGTGTGGAGCTAAACTATTTTCATCCAGGTATCTCCTATAACGAGCAAAATGATTTTTATTGCACCCTGAAGTTGGAAGAGAACTCATACCCATCGCCAACACAAAGTCGACATCATTTTTCCCATGAAATGATAGTGCAAGAGGTACCTGTTTCATCTGGGTCCATACGGTCTTACCGTGGCGCTCCTAAACTGAAACTTTTCTCCTATACTAATCCCAAAGTGTCAATTAACATACATCCTTAAGTCAAACCCACATCCTCACTATAAAAACCGTGGTCCAACTGAAATATTTTGAAAATGAAATGTTAGACAGCGGGAGTTGATTCCGCCCGCAGCATCTTACCTGCTGGTACTGTCCACCCTGCTGGGGCGGAGGTGCTCGCACCTGCTGCTGCTGCTGACCTCCTTGGTACTGTCCCGGAGGTACACCAGGGGCCATCCTCTGCTGTCCTGCTGTCAGCACAGCTACACACAGCACCACCACCACCACCACCTGCACGCGCAACATTTTCCAAGTGAAGAATTTGAGTGACCGGTACCAGCTGCACCCTTCTCTGACGTACAGCCACTCAGCGTCCGGCCCAGCTGATCCACCACAACAGTGACGTGTACACAAACATACCATTATCGTATTTGTCGATTTCAAATACCCTTATCTTATTTCCTATATATTATTACAAATTAACTAGGTAATTTTTTTATATCTTTAAAATTGTTCAACTTGATGATATTTGTGCTCTAAGCTGTAATGGCCTGTAAGATTAATTTTCAATGGAATAGATCTTCCTTTTTTTTTAGCTTGTAGACTATCCTTGGGTCTGTACTTAAAAATATTAAATGCTTATTGGAGAGATTACATTGTCTCTTAGGAACTTTGATTATACATGTAACATTGTCACAAGTGTAGCGCATAGTTACATCAAACTGATTCATCTCGTCCTCAACCATGGAATGAGATATCTGCCCGAGGCCAAAAGAATGATATGACCTTACTATTGTTAACCTCTCAGGAGGACTGTCTACCTAACCCTCTATGTTGTAACATAAATAGGTACTCTATAAACTTTCAGTTTGTTTACAATTTACACCACAGAAAACTTCAACCAAAATACATTACTACTCATCCAATGCAAATGACATTGGTTTATATCATGACTTAAGTATAGTTATGGTGAGAGACACCGATCACAATACACGATAATAGAATAAGTAAGAATAATTTCCCATATCTAATACTTGCATGATATCAGCCTCAGTCGTACGCCTGTCAGTGGATGATTTTGACTCAAAATCATGCATTTTCCTTTGATTACACAATGACACATTTTTCAAGTGGCGATTGTATCCAATATCCGTAAAATTTTCCTCTCTCTCAGACCTCCTTATAAAGGCGATTCTTTCATATGGTTATACAAAGCCAATGAAAATATCAAACAGCAGTACATTCATTACAGATAGAAAAACCTGATGTTGTATAGTGTTATCAGTATTAGATGTTGAGGCAATCTCAGAAAATACAACCTTTGTTGAAATCTAGTTTCACTGTCGAGATGGTAAGACTAAGGGGAATTGTTATGGTGTCCAAGTAATTAAACGTAGCACGTCCCACGGGAATGTTACTACTGATAACGCTTCCGGTCAAGTGAGGTCACCTTCAGTGACCTGCTTGGTACCAAGTCAGGGCAGTCGTCAGTAGTTACACTTTGTGTAGCGATAGTGAGTCGCTACTGTACCGTCCTTGGTGGTATTCTAAGTACACAGAAGGTGTTCTATCCGGAAATAGCCAAGCTTCCATTGCTAAGATGACATAGTGGTAATAGTCGTAGAAATACCCTCAGCAGCTGAGACGGGTGTTTAAAGATTTTTCGGCTGTTGATTGTAACGACGTTGACGACCATAACAACGGTGGGAGTTGATGGACATTTCACTTCCAACTTACTCACCTTTCCCATGTATTGTCTCCACGTAAGTGCACATTTAGATCTGTTTATATGATATTTTTCGTCTGCGTGAAGTGAGAGCGAGTTTATACTTACTCAAGAGGTGTTCCTTGTATGACTAACATTTGATTTTCTTTCCATACCTGAGAGCATTGTGAACAGTAGTGAGATTATTACCAGACTATGGTACACCTCCCTACATACATATCATTACACGTGGTTCCATCCACCACGTCTATCAGTCTCTTTTCTCATGAGTTCCTTAATCCATATTCCTTCGTTTCATTTCTTTTTCCAAAAGATTTGGCTAATTCATCAAACTCCTCGAGGAAGGACAACAGCGCCTATTATCTTTCCTTGCATCAAGATTTCCTTCTGAGTGCATTAGATGATTCTTTATATTCTATATGGTACTTTTAAGTGGTATTTTATATTTCTATTTTCTAATTCGTACACCTTTTAACCTTAAACTGACCCTCTAGTCATAATTTCATTTTGCAGCAATTTGACAATAAAGACATCTTTTTCTTGTTCTGCTTCTCTCATATACCAACTGGTTTTGCATTGTTATTGTTTCCACTATATTGTAGGATATTTGTTCGTACGTGACGCATGTGTGCCATTTTTAACCTGCATCATCAGCATGCGTTATTTGGAGGCGAGGTCAACTGCTACTGGGAAATACAGTGCTTCACCACGGGAAGGATAATAGCCTTACTAGATATAGGTTTCACCTCTTAGGGAGGTGCCAGAATCTATAATGCTTGCTTGGGCTGCCTTACCTTGTGCAACTATCTTGTTTATATGTTCCACCAAGAGCACTACAATAAACCTCGTGGTTTCAGTGCGTGGTCTGATATTTTACAGCTCCTCTGGTTATAGCAATAAACAGCTGCATTTTGATTTTCGATTATACAGTAAAGAACATGGTATGGGCAAATGCACGCTTCAATCTTGTCCATCTTGAATGAAAGGTAAAATACTGAGCAGGGGGTGATAGAACGTAGGAAAAATCGATTACAGCTTCTGCACATGAATCCTGTAGATGGAAAGCTTGTGGGAAAAGGGGAAGAAAAAAATGTAGAAAATTCCTGTACTTCATCTCAGTAACGTAAAAAAAACTTTAATCGAAACAAAAACAAATATGCTTACAAGAAACTGACAATACTGCTTTTTTGGTGAAACCACAAAACATATATTTCCCACTTTACCACCTGAGAGCCATTACACATTGCACTTGCTATGAAAATTAGGAACAACGAGGAATACAAAATATGTAACTCAAAACTTCCCCGAAGATGAATATCCACAATACATCAGGAAACAAGAAAGAACCTAGTAACTAATGAAAGTACCAATGATCTTCAGGAAAACTGGCCAGATTTAAGGAGCATGAAGCAAGCACCAGAGGGTAGCGGGCTAGTCACACTCAGCTGATGCGACCCTCGCGCAGCTGATCGGGACAACACATGGTAAACAACACACACACGGCGTGGGCTACGACCTGGAGGACACCAATACCAAACACCAAAGCCACTTACAAGAGAAAAACGAAGAATGAAATATGCTGTGATGTGCAGTAATCAGACTTAAGCAAACTACAACAAAAACTGAATAGAAGATAGTGCTGTATTGAGTAATATCTAGCGAACGGAACTACTACCATGTATCCTTTATTCAAAACTGCAGTTGGAACAATACTCACAAACTGGAACCCTCTACAGGTTCGTATATTAGTCTTCACCCATCTCAAGATTTGAAATTCCAATGCAGGTGTACTAATAGTATCGTGCCACAGTGTGATAAATATAAAAGTAAAAAGAAAAAAAATGCCAGTCGAGCCACGCATCTAGATATTAGGTGATTTTGTTCTGCAATACGAGCATAGTATGTATTGAAATTAATAAGAATTGCAGAGCATTATAGTTTATTCTTCATTATTAGATGGTCATACTGATGTGGGTATGGTTGTATTTATTTACGTAAAATCATTTAAAACACTTGTCAAATACATAATATGACAGACTGAGTCAAACCAGTCAACCTTACCCAAACTAGGAGGCTCTCCCTCCTGGCCTTCTGCCCCTAGTCCACCTAAGCATAACCCAAGAAAAGACAGTGTAAAAAAACAAAAAATGGCAAATAAAATGTGGGACCCATCAGTTCTCAGTACAGTAGTTAGCAAATTTACCTCTACAGTACAGAAACAAATATATAAGAATAATAAATGTGTATGACCCTAAAGAACTTAACATAGCTCATAGGAAGGACAAACACGACAACCAAGCATATGTAAAGATATGTAACGATAATGAGACACAAAGAGAAGAACGTAATCAAAAAAAGAACACTGAAATATCTCTTTGATGTATATCAACTGACTGTTATATTTCTCTCTTGTTCTCCCCGAAAGAAAGTGATTATTACATGAAAGTGCACTTGGGGAAATTTTCGTGTTTCATTTTTCCCCCGGACTCAAAAGGAATATCTTGATCACGCCTTTAAAATTGTGATCCTTTCCAATATGTATGTATTATGTATGTATGTATGTATGTATGTATGTATGTATGTATGTATGTATGTATGTATGTATGTATGTATGTATGTATGTATGTATGTATGTATGTATGTATGTATGTATGTATGTATGTATGTATGTATGTATGTATGTATGTATGTATGTATGTATGTATGTATGTATGTATGTATGTATGTATGTATGTATGTATGTATGTATGTATGTATGTATGTATGTATGTATGTATGTATGTATGTATGTATGTATGTATGTATGTATGTATGTATGTATGTATGTATGTATGTATGTATGTATGTATGTATGTATGTATGTATGTATGTATGTATGTATGTATGTATGTATGTATGTATGTATGTATGTATGTATGTATGTATGTATGTATGTATGTATGTATGTATGTATGTATGTATGTATGTATGTATGTATGTATGTATGTATGTATGTATGTATGTATGTATGTATGTATGTATGTATGTATGTATGTATGTATGTATGTATGTATGTATGTATGTATGTATGTATGTATGTATGTATGTATGTATGTATGTATGTATGTATGTATGTATGTATGTATGTATGTATGTATGTATGTATGTATGTATGTATGTATGTATGTATGTATGTATGTATGTATGTATGTATGTATGTATGTATGTATGTATGTATGTATGTATGTATGTATGTATGTATGTATGTATGTATGTATGTATGTATGTATGTATGTATGTATGTATGTATGTATGTATGTATGTATGTATGTATGTATGTATGTATGTATGTATGTATGTATGTATGTATGTATGTATGTATGTATGTATGTATGTATGTATGTATGTATGTATGTATGTATGTATGTATGTATGTATGTATGTATGTATGTATGTATGTATGTATGTATGTATGTATGTATGTATGTATGTATGTATGTATGTATGTATGTATGTATGTATGTATGTATGTATGTATGTATGTATGTATGTATGTATGTATGTATGTATGTATGTATGTATGTATGTATGTATGTATGTATGTATGTATGTATGTATGTATGTATGTATGTATGTATGTATGTATGTATGTATGTATGTATGTATGTATGTATGTATGTATGTATGTATGTATGTATGTATGTATGTATGTATGTATGTATGTATGTATGTATGTATGTATGTATGTATGTATGTATGTATGTATGTATGTATGTATGTATGTATGTATGTATGTATGTATGTATGTATGTATGTATGTATGTATGTATGTATGTATGTATGTATGTATGTATGTATGTATGTATGTATGTATGTATGTATGTATGTATGTATGTATGTATGTATGTATGTATGTATGTATGTATGTATGTATGTATGTATGTATGTATGTATGTATGTATGTATGTATGTATGTATGTATGTATGTATGTATGTATGTATGTATGTATGTATGTATGTATGTATGTATGTATGTATGTATGTATGTATGTATGTATGTATGTATGTATGTATGTATGTATGTATGTATGTATGTATGTATGTATGTATGTATGTATGTATGTATGTATGTATGTATGTATGTATGTATGTATGTATGTATGTATGTATGTATGTATGTATGTATGTATGTATGTATGTATGTATGTATGTATGTATGTATGTATGTATGTATGTATGTATGTATGTATGTATGTATGTATGTATGTATGTATGTATGTATGTATGTATGTATGTATGTATGTATGTATGTATGTATGTATGTATGTATGTATGTATGTATGTATGTATGTATGTATGTATGTATGTATGTATGTATGTATGTATGTATGTATGTATGTATGTATGTATGTATGTATGTATGTATGTATGTATGTATGTATGTATGTATGTATGTATGTATGTATGTATGTATGTATGTATGTATGTATGTATGTATGTATGTATGTATGTATGTATGTATGTATGTATGTATGTATGTATGTATGTATGTATGTATGTATGTATGTATGTATGTATGTATGTATGTATGTATGTATGTATGTATGTATGTATGTATGTATGTATGTATGTATGTATGTATGTATGTATGTATGTATGTATGTATGTATGTATGTATGTATGTATGTATGTATGTATGTATGTATGTATGTATGTATGTATGTATGTATGTATGTATGTATGTATGTATGTATGTATGTATGTATGTATGTATGTATGTATGTATGTATGTATGTATGTATGTATGTATGTATGTATGTATGTATGTATGTATGTATGTATGTATGTATGTATGTATGTATGTATGTATGTATGTATGTATGTATGTATGTATGTATGTATGTATGTATGTATGTATGTATGTATGTATGTATGTATGTATGTATGTATGTATGTATGTATGTATGTATGTATGTATGTATGTATGTATGTATGTATGTATGTATGTATGTATGTATGTATGTATGTATGTATGTATGTATGTATGTATGTATGTATGTATGTATGTATGTATGTATGTATGTATGTATGTATGTATGTATGTATGTATGTATGTATGTATGTATGTATGTATGTATGTATGTATGTATGTATGTATGTATGTATGTATGTATGTATGTATGTATGTATGTATGTATGTATGTATGTATGTATGTATGTATGTATGTATGTATGTATGTATGTATGTATGTATGTATGTATGTATGTATGTATGTATGTATGTATGTATGTATGTATGTATGTATGTATGTATGTATGTATGTATGTATGTATGTATGTATGTATGTATGTATGTATGTATGTATGTATGTATGTATGTATGTATGTATGTATGTATGTATGTATGTATGTATGTATGTATGTATGTATGTATGTATGTATGTATGTATGTATGTATGTATGTATGTATGTATGTATGTATGTATGTATGTATGTATGTATGTATGTATGTATGTATGTATGTATGTATGTATGTATGTATGTATGTATGTATGTATGTATGTATGTATGTATGTATGTATGTATGTATGTATGTATGTATGTATGTATGTATGTATGTATGTATGTATGTATGTATGTATGTATGTATGTATGTATGTATGTATGTATGTATGTATGTATGTATGTATGTATGTATGTATGTATGTATGTATGTATGTATGTATGTATGTATGTATGTATGTATGTATGTATGTATGTATGTATGTATGTATGTATGTATGTATGTATGTATGTATGTATGTATGTATGTATGTATGTATGTATGTATGTATGTATGTATGTATGTATGTATGTATGTATGTATGTATGTATGTATGTATGTATGTATGTATGTATGTATGTATGTATGTATGTATGTATGTATGTATGTATGTATGTATGTATGTATGTATGTATGTATGTATGTATGTATGTATGTATGTATGTATGTATGTATGTATGTATGTATGTATGTATGTATGTATGTATGTATGTATGTATGTATGTATGTATGTATGTATGTATGTATGTATGTATGTATGTATGTATGTATGTATGTATGTATGTATGTATGTATGTATGTATGTATGTATGTATGTATGTATGTATGTATGTATGTATGTATGTATGTATGTATGTATGTATGTATGTATGTATGTATGTATGTATGTATGTATGTATGTATGTATGTATGTATGTATGTATGTATGTATGTATGTATGTATGTATGTATGTATGTATGTATGTATGTATGTATGTATGTATGTATGTATGTATGTATGTATGTATGTATGTATGTATGTATGTATGTATGTATGTATGTATGTATGTATGTATGTATGTATGTATGTATGTATGTATGTATGTATGTATGTATGTATGTATGTATGTATGTATGTATGTATGTATGTATGTATGTATGTATGTATGTATGTATGTATGTATGTATGTATGTATGTATGTATGTATGTATGTATGTATGTATGTATGTATGTATGTATGTATGTATGTATGTATGTATGTATGTATGTATGTATGTATGTATGTATGTATGTATGTATGTATGTATGTATGTATGTATGTATGTATGTATGTATGTATGTATGTATGTATGTATGTATGTATGTATGTATGTATGTATGTATGTATGTATGTATGTATGTATGTATGTATGTATGTATGTATGTATGTATGTATGTATGTATGTATGTATGTATGTATGTATGTATGTATGTATGTATGTATGTATGTATGTATGTATGTATGTATGTATGTATGTATGTATGTATGTATGTATGTATGTATGTATGTATGTATGTATGTATGTATGTATGTATGTATGTATGTATGTATGTATGTATGTATGTATGTATGTATGTATGTATGTATGTATGTATGTATGTATGTATGTATGTATGTATGTATGTATGTATGTATGTATGTATGTATGTATGTATGTATGTATGTATGTATGTATGTATGTATGTATGTATGTATGTATGTATGTATGTATGTATGTATGTATGTATGTATGTATGTATGTATGTATGTATGTATGTATGTATGTATGTATGTATGTATGTATGTATGTATGTATGTATGTATGTATGTATGTATGTATGTATGTATGTATGTATGTATGTATGTATGTATGTATGTATGTATGTATGTATGTATGTATGTATGTATGTATGTATGTATGTATGTATGTATGTATGTATGTATGTATGTATGTATGTATGTATGTATGTATGTATGTATGTATGTATGTATGTATGTATGTATGTATGTATGTATGTATGTATGTATGTATGTATGTATGTATGTATGTATGTATGTATGTATGTATGTATGTATGTATGTATGTATGTATGTATGTATGTATGTATGTATGTATGTATGTATGTATGTATGTATGTATGTATGTATGTATGTATGTATGTATGTATGTATGTATGTATGTATGTATGTATGTATGTATGTATGTATGTATGTATGTATGTATGTATGTATGTATGTATGTATGTATGTATGTATGTATGTATGTATGTATGTATGTATGTATGTATGTATGTATGTATGTATGTATGTATGTATGTATGTATGTATGTATGTATGTATGTATGTATGTATGTATGTATGTATGTATGTATGTATGTATGTATGTATGTATGTATGTATGTATGTATGTATGTATGTATGTATGTATGTATGTATGTATGTATGTATGTATGTATGTATGTATGTATGTATGTATGTATGTATGTATGTATGTATGTATGTATGTATGTATGTATGTATGTATGTATGTATGTATGTATGTATGTATGTATGTATGTATGTATGTATGTATGTATGTATGTATGTATGTATGTATGTATGTATGTATGTATGTATGTATGTATGTATGTATGTATGTATGTATGTATGTATGTATGTATGTATGTATGTATGTATGTATGTATGTATGTATGTATGTATGTATGTATGTATGTATGTATGTATGTATGTATGTATGTATGTATGTATGTATGTATGTATGTATGTATGTATGTATGTATGTATGTATGTATGTATGTATGTATGTATGTATGTATGTATGTATGTATGTATGTATGTATGTATGTATGTATGTATGTATGTATGTATGTATGTATGTATGTATGTATGTATGTATGTATGTATGTATGTATGTATGTATGTATGTATGTATGTATGTATGTATGTATGTATGTATGTATGTATGTATGTATGTATGTATGTATGTATGTATGTATGTATGTATGTATGTATGTATGTATGTATGTATGTATGTATGTATGTATGTATGTATGTATGTATGTATGTATGTATGTATGTATGTATGTATGTATGTATGTATGTATGTATGTATGTATGTATGTATGTATGTATGTATGTATGTATGTATGTATGTATGTATGTATGTATGTATGTATGTATGTATGTATGTATGTATGTATGTATGTATGTATGTATGTATGTATGTATGTATGTATGTATGTATGTATGTATGTATGTATGTATGTATGTATGTATGTATGTATGTATGTATGTATGTATGTATGTATGTATGTATGTATGTATGTATGTATGTATGTATGTATGTATGTATGTATGTATGTATGTATGTATGTATGTATGTATGTATGTATGTATGTATGTATGTATGTATGTATGTATGTATGTATGTATGTATGTATGTATGTATGTATGTATGTATGTATGTATGTATGTATGTATGTATGTATGTATGTATGTATGTATGTATGTATGTATGTATGTATGTATGTATGTATGTATGTATGTATGTATGTATGTATGTATGTATGTATGTATGTATGTATGTATGTATGTATGTATGTATGTATGTATGTATGTATGTATGTATGTATGTATGTATGTATGTATGTATGTATGTATGTATGTATGTATGTATGTATGTATGTATGTATGTATGTATGTATGTATGTATGTATGTATGTATGTATGTATGTATGTATGTATGTATGTATGTATGTATGTATGTATGTATGTATGTATGTATGTATGTATGTATGTATGTATGTATGTATGTATGTATGTATGTATGTATGTATGTATGTATGTATGTATGTATGTATGTATGTATGTATGTATGTATGTATGTATGTATGTATGTATGTATGTATGTATGTATGTATGTATGTATGTATGTATGTATGTATGTATGTATGTATGTATGTATGTATGTATGTATGTATGTATGTATGTATGTATGTATGTATGTATGTATGTATGTATGTATGTATGTATGTATGTATGTATGTATGTATGTATGTATGTATGTATGTATGTATGTATGTATGTATGTATGTATGTATGTATGTATGTATGTATGTATGTATGTATGTATGTATGTATGTATGTATGTATGTATGTATGTATGTATGTATGTATGTATGTATGTATGTATGTATGTATGTATGTATGTATGTATGTATGTATGTATGTATGTATGTATGTATGTATGTATGTATGTATGTATGTATGTATGTATGTATGTATGTATGTATGTATGTATGTATGTATGTATGTATGTATGTATGTATGTATGTATGTATGTATGTATGTATGTATGTATGTATGTATGTATGTATGTATGTATGTATGTATGTATGTATGTATGTATGTATGTATGTATGTATGTATGTATGTATGTATGTATGTATGTATGTATGTATGTATGTATGTATGTATGTATGTATGTATGTATGTATGTATGTATGTATGTATGTATGTATGTATGTATGTATGTATGTATGTATGTATGTATGTATGTATGTATGTATGTATGTATGTATGTATGTATGTATGTATGTATGTATGTATGTATGTATGTATGTATGTATGTATGTATGTATGTATGTATGTATGTATGTATGTATGTATGTATGTATGTATGTATGTATGTATGTATGTATGTATGTATGTATGTATGTATGTATGTATGTATGTATGTATGTATGTATGTATGTATGTATGTATGTATGTATGTATGTATGTATGTATGTATGTATGTATGTATGTATGTATGTATGTATGTATGTATGTATGTATGTATGTATGTATGTATGTATGTATGTATGTATGTATGTATGTATGTATGTATGTATGTATGTATGTATGTATGTATGTATGTATGTATGTATGTATGTATGTATGTATGTATGTATGTATGTATGTATGTATGTATGTATGTATGTATGTATGTATGTATGTATGTATGTATGTATGTATGTATGTATGTATGTATGTATGTATGTATGTATGTATGTATGTATGTATGTATGTATGTATGTATGTATGTATGTATGTATGTATGTATGTATGTATGTATGTATGTATGTATGTATGTATGTATGTATGTATGTATGTATGTATGTATGTATGTATGTATGTATGTATGTATGTATGTATGTATGTATGTATGTATGTATGTATGTATGTATGTATGTATGTATGTATGTATGTATGTATGTATGTATGTATGTATGTATGTATGTATGTATGTATGTATGTATGTATGTATGTATGTATGTATGTATGTATGTATGTATGTATGTATGTATGTATGTATGTATGTATGTATGTATGTATGTATGTATGTATGTATGTATGTATGTATGTATGTATGTATGTATGTATGTATGTATGTATGTATGTATGTATGTATGTATGTATGTATGTATGTATGTATGTATGTGAATAATTTATTTTAGAGGCTATACATCCATGAAGCACCCCATGGAAATGAGAAAATAGTAATGATGAGAGATAGATATAATGTCAGAAGAGCAAAGTAATGACTTGAAATCCACAATTTTAATTTTTTTAGGAATGTAATGAGTCTTATTTTCTAGGTTTTATATCCATTGTATGTTTGTTACTGGACAAACTTATTGACAGGTTGGGAAATGTTTGTGTCATCTGTACCAGTTATGTGAGGCAGGGAAGGATGCCCAGGTGATGGAAGAGCTGTCCAAAATGCCTAAATATGACCTGTCAGCTTGTAGGATACAAGAAAACTTATGCGAGGAAAATGAAGTAAGTTATTTGCATGTGTGGTTCATGAATCATTTGTGATGTATGGAACTGTCTGTATCATATATTATTTTTACTATTATTATTATACAACCCCAGAACCCCTTTGTGAAAGGGTTCCTGGAGCTATAACCGTAGGAACCCCCATCCAGGGGCTCCTGCAGCAACAATGTTGCACAACTTAAACCATTTGTCTCACACAAGCAACAAGGTCTTCACAGGTCATTTTCTGACAGGCTCACAATAACCAATAGTTATTGTTTTACCAAAGCTAATTGCATACAGAGATATATGAACAACGAATATAATACAGTGATTTTTACTTTCATAAACATACAAATTCTCCAACAGTAGGATTCAAACTTACATCATTAGTGTTAGTGAGTGTCTGGATTACATGTTTACTCTGAGGAATGTGTGAGAAATGTTAAGAAAAAGAGAAGGATTTGTATGTGTCATTATTGGCTCCAGAGAAAGCAGATGATAGGAATGATAGAGATGTTTTGTGGAAGGTGGTATGAATGTATGATGTTGGAGGAAAGTTATTAGAAGCAGTGACATGTTTCTGTCAAGAGAGTTAGGCGTGTAAGCGAGTAGGAAGAGAAGAAAGTGAGTATTTTCAGGTGAAGATTGGTCTGAAGCAGTGGAGAACAGGAGAGGTTAACAGGTATCTGGATGGTTGGTTAACTTCTTGAAACATCTTGTATATGCCAAGATTGTAGTTTTGGCATTTTCAAATGTTACATTGAATACTTTCTTATTTGTGTATAATTTTATATTCTTTAAAAAATACTAATTTCCTCTTCTATATGAATTATTATGTATATAGTTTGTCCCATTCAACAGGATGATTCACCTCAGTTAGTTGCTGCTCACATGAGTGGGCTACACTTAAGTGAAAAAGATAATCCCACATCAAACAGCATAAAAATTCAACCTTCAAGTGCACTGACTGAACAGGAAAAGCTGCAACATCAAGATGAAGAGGATGGTTGGACGGTTGTACGGAAGGGAAACAAAAAACATTAGGTTATTTTGATAGATATAAAAAAAATTATGTAAAATTCCTTGTATCATTAACATTACTTTCATTTGACCTTTTGCTGCAATAATCACACATACACAATTCAACATTTTTTACTATTAATTGCAAAAACTGTCATTTCCCTATGGCATCCAAAATTTATTTCCCTCTACTCCATTAATTACTACACCTTGCATGTTTGCCCGAATTGAATGCCCCCAAACTGTGCAGTACTGGCATCTGTGAGGTGTCAGTAAATGCAAGTAAACAACCTGTACATTTACACTCATACATTTTTCCTGTATATTCCCCATAATTTGGGTATGTTATATGCAGAATAATATCATGATACATGGGGCAAGAGTTCATTATGTAATGTGGTAAATTTTATATCTATATATCTATATTTCTGATGCCTGTTCCCAACTGGAACTCTTTCAAAGGGGTGGCCACAGCAATAGATTCTCCATAAGCAGTGAACTCTGGTGCTGCTTCTTAGCCTTTAGTGCCTCACTCTTAACAGGCTACTGGTAGAAGGCAGCTCTAGCACAGTGTTTGCAGAGGCTCCAACCAAATACTGACTTACCTAATGGTCCTCCTTAACGTTCCTACCTAATGCTCCTGCCTAAATGTTCCTACCAACTATTTCTGTCTATTACTCCTACCATTTTCCCAACTCTAGCACATAGTGCTTACTACAAGAAAATCTTAGAGTTAAAAAGAATGAGTTGTGTGAGTTAAGTATTGTCAAGTGTAATGTATGACAAGAATGCCAGTCATCCACTTATGGGTGAGGCAGAGAGAAAAGACAGCTACCTGGGTCAGAGGGGTGCAACTTGACCTCTGAAGAGCCATCACTAATCCATCTGATACCCAGGCAGTTAATACTGGCAATATACCTCCCTGGTCATTGGCTGCCTACCAACTAATATGAAGAATTCATGAGTATGTATGTGACCTGTTTTTCATGGAAAGCTGGTGCCTGTTCCTAGAAACTTTTTTTTTGTAATAGTTTTCAATTTTTTATTTCCTGTACAAATGTTCTTAAGTAACAAAGCAAAAGAGAAATGTTACAGCACAGGAAATAAATGAGATACTTAAGACATATAGCCAGACAATGCAAATAATTTCTCATGTGTAATTGCTAATATTGGTAGAAACATAAAGTATGGGATATTTGTAAATTACGGTATATTCTAAATGATAATGCAATTAGTTCAATCATTCTACTCTATTTCCCTCTCATAATGAGGAACTTTTAACAAATGCATTTTCTCACTGAAAGCATAATTTCTATTGCTTTATTACTTGATACATGTTTTAGTCAGATAAGGAAACTTGATGGTTATTTAAAGTTGGAAATAGAAAAAAGATCAATTCACAGCTTTTTTCATGGTAAATTTAATTTTTTGGTAAATGCCCATGAAACAACATATACAGTGCATGATAGTTGTAGATCACTGTAATATTCTTTGTAAATATTGACAATTCATGCTTTTGTATTATATCTTGTTTCTTACTTCACCCTGTCAGTGCATAGTTGATTTGTATGGCCTCCACCAGTGCTGAAATTTTTTTTTCCATGTAAGAACAGGCCCACGAAGAATATAAAACAAATTGATTTTATTCAGAATGAAGACTTAAGCACTTGTTGTTAAGGTTAAAATAATTACTTTTTAGTCAATCATAAGAACTCCAAAATATAAATTTTCTTTTTCTGTTTATGATTAGGTATATATGAAATATCAAAAAAAACTTTCACATGAATTATATAAATTAAACACTCCTAGTTCAGGTTAAACACATATGTAAGTGTGACCAATTCTAAATATGGGCAGCAATGGGTAGCAGGAGCAAAATGATGGGTGCCATAGACGTGTTGTCCCAAGAGAAGGTGCATGACTAACACTCATGGTCCTTTGTTTGGGTTGCCATCTATGATGATATAAGAACCTACATTATTCACAGAATTCAACTTGTGGCAAGAAGTTAAGTGTGTAAACATGATGTGGCAAGAAGTAAAGTGTGTAGATGTATGCCAGTAGTAACTTGCTCCATAAACATCAACTGCTGTAACAAAAGTGTCAATAATTTTGGTCAGTTTAACTGTCATATTAAAAAACTGCTTTTAACAAATACCAAATCCTTTCTTGTTAAAGAATTAAATTTCAGTGCTAACTACTGCTCTGGAAAAAATTTAATGCCAGTTACAGAAACTTTATTGTCATGTAAAGTAGGGTACTTAAGAAAAATAGTTATATGCAGACTTACCTTTTCATGGAAAAATAGCATTGTGATGAATGTTCGTGAAATCTAATACATGGTGAAAGTGTTTAAATCTATGTGACACATGTACAAAAGGCACATTTATTTTGGTAATTGGCTACAGTCATGATCAGTCTTCATCAAGGCCTGGCCTTAAGAATACTTGGTAAGGTAAGGAAATGGAAAAGCTGCTTTTTGAAAGGGCACAAGTCACAAGTGTTATGAAAACATGAAATATGTTAAGGGAAGGGAGATAAGAAAAATATAGGAAGACAGTTGAATAGGGAATAAGTGTTTAATGAATGCAGGAAAATGTTAAAACTAGTCTGGTAGCTTAGATTTAATATAACAGAAACTAGACTAGCATTCCTGACTAAGAATTATATGGTGGTTATGGACACTGCTTTAAAACTCAGGATTTGAGGACCTTCCAAGGCAGTTGTTATTTACAGCCTGTAGACTAAAATACATCATCTCTATCCTTAAATTGTTGAGCACTTGCCGTAAATCATTAAATGTTTACTGAGAAAGTCTGTATATATAGTCTATATATTTAGCTGTTGAATAAGGGAAGAGGAGTTACCAGGTTCTGCCTGCTTGTGGTTATGCTGCTAGTGAAAAGTCACCTTCAGCAAGGGCAAGGTTGTATCATCATCTTCTGATAAAAAAAGAATGCATAATCTCAGTGTGGAACTCTCACTCTAAAGGAGTCAATTATTTCTTTACTATCAATTGAAGTGCAGTCTTGAAGATGCATGAGCCTTGTAAAAGGGGTTCTATAATCAGATTGACATATGAAATAGTTACCTCTTACTTGCTCCTAAAGACTAAGGTAATGTGAAAGGAATGAGGTAACCCTGGTCAGCATATGCAATGGGATAAGTCAAAATGAAGATGCAAAAGAATTTACAGATAATTGTTGAAGGCATAGGAAACTTACATACCTAACTGCATCTGCCTTAGCAAGGTAGTGTCATTTGCAGACCTTAACTCTCAAGTTACAATGTACAATGTACTGACACCAGCACCTACTATCCACAGCCAAGCCCCATAGACTTCCATGATTTTTATTTGCTGCTTCAAATGCCTTGCACTACTAGCACATTGCCACCCATTTACCACATCAATTCATTTCATCCCATTCATGGCTCTCACCCTGAATGTTCAAGCCCCAATTTTCTATAGTCTCCTTTATTTCATCCTTCCATCTCAGTCTTCCCACCCCCTTGCCTCCCCTACTTTTGACACTTAAGAACATAAGAAGTGTGGACGCTACAAGAGGCCTATTGGCCCATGCTAGGCAAGTCCTGAGACTGTCCACCCTACAACCAACCACCTGAACCCATAAATACATCCAACCTTTGTTTAAAGCTACCTAAAGACCTAGCTTCCACTGCTGTACTTCGCAGCATGTTCCATAAATCTACTACCCTATTCCTGAACCAATATTTACCCACAACCGACCTGAATCTATTTTTTTCTAATCTAAATCCATTATTTCTAGTCCTATCCGATGGTGCCACTCTATTAATGCCCTTCACCTATTTAAAGACTTCAATCATATCCCCTCTAGCCCTCTTCCTCTGAAGTGAGTGTAAATTCAGTCTTTAACCTTTCTTCATAAGTGGGGTTTCTATTCCCAGGTATCATCTTTGTCATTCGCCTTTGTACTCTCTCTAAACAATCTATATCAACTGCATAGTACGGAACCCAAAACAGTACCGCTTAATCCAAATGTGGTCTCACCAATGCAAGATAGAGTTGCAATAATACTCGAGGAGTTTTATTGCTAACAGTCCTATTAACGGACCCTAACATCATATTAGACTTATTACACACTTTAATACACTGTTGACATGGCTGAAGATCCTTGTTCACCAGTAAACCTAAATCTCTTTTGCATTCCATTTTACCAATAGTAATATTGTCCACTTTGTAATCAGTGCTCCTGTCTTTATCCGTAAATGTTCTGCATTTATCTATGCTGAATTCCATTTTCCATGTAGCCCATTCTGATAATCTAAATCCCTCTGCAAATATACTGAATTTTCATCTGAGTCAATTATGGCCCCTATTTTTGTATAATTGGCAAATATACTTAAGTCGCTGGTTATTCTCATATCCAAATCGTTAACATATATAACGAACAAAAGCTGTCCCAAGAATTATCCCTGAGGAACACCACTGGTTACATTACCGAAGTCCCATGTAACTCTGTTGATGATGCCATACCCTTTGTTTTCTGTCAGGGCCACGCCCTAATCCAATCAAATGCTCATCCTTCTCATATATGTGAACAGTATCAGCAAACTCTCTTCAGTCCTTTCAGTCTGACTCGACTTAATACCACACCTCTCTCTTACAGAATCAATTTGCTTCACAAATTGTCTTCAGGCATTTAATTTCCATCATTCCATCCACTTCCTTTCCTTTGCGTTCAAGGCTCAAGACTCAACCAAATAACAATGTGAGGAGTACTACGCCTTAATCTTTCCCCACAGGAACACTGACCACTCAATATACATATTTTCAAGTATAACCAGGATCTTAAGTTCCTACTTCAACTTTATAACTCACTTCAGTCCTATGGCTCCATCCTCTGTCAAATCCTCTTCAAGGTGCATAGCCTGATACAACAGCCTCCACTTCCAACAACGAAAGTCATCGTTGTTAATGCCCTCTCTATAAGGTATGAATCTAGGGAATATCGACGCGCTGCTCGCTACTTCGAAGCTTTCATTCTCCGGAGTTTTGCTTACCGAGGTAAGTACTTCTCTTCGCAACGTCTCACTTACTTATGTGGTGCAAATTTACAATAAACTAACAACTAACTGCGATGTTACCCATTCTTCGTGCCATGTGAACCTGATAGTATCAACTCGTGAGTCGTGGGTTCGAAGTCAAATATGGGTAATTACACTCAAGCGTTTTCTGAGTTAGGCCGTAAGACCACGCCATTCATCCTTTAACACCATTAATATGTTTATTGTGGTATCTGTTACCTTGACCAAAGTAAAATAATAAAAAATAAATGGAGGTGCTTCTTATTAAAAACTAATAATAAATGACAACACCCATTACTTTATTTACCTGCCGGAAGTGGAATCAGCATGGTCGGGGTTGGTAGAGGGGTATCAGTGGTGGGAAGAAAATGGAAAGTCGGGCGTGATGTGTCGTCCCTCGGGTTGTCTCTGATAATCCTAGCTTGAAACAGCGAAATGAAGACTTTTTAAAAAAGTATTAAGATAACATTAGTGATGAGGTTACATGGTACCTTTAAGGAAGGATAATTTTTTTTACTTACAATTCACTGGTTTCTTCCTATTCGCTGCCTGCACACCGCCCCAAAGTTTCCTCCACAGTAACTAAATTGTTCAAGTGCAGTAGATTGAATGCTTCAACAAATTTCTTTCTATAGATTGGTCCTATTGAAGACTTGCTGTAATATGTAACTATCGTATACATATAAAAGGATACCTATTTACTATACAATTCCTATTAACACCACATAATTATATTTTCTTAATGCTTTACGTGAAAAACCATATAGTACGAATGACTGCCACCTGTAAAGATCATTGTTCTCATTTATGTTATAGTCATCACACAAACTTCATCGTTTCCTGTAATGTTGAACATGTGATTGGGGAGTCAGTAGGTGAGAATCATAGCATAATATATGTCATGAAGAATGAGGCCAATAATGAGTTTTTTCTTGGAGTGTAACATGAGTGTGGCGAGAGCGACCTACTTTAGCGTTGATCGTCACAGCAATATGACCACATCGTGAACTGGTCATGATTGATTCATACAGACATCGAGTTTGGCATTAAATGATGAGATTACTTTGCCTCGGAGATGAGCTTTGAAATTACTTATCGAATATATCCAACCACTCACAAAATTATAAATACTAAATGGGAAAATTACACAATGTTCTTTATCTGGCCAGTCGACATTTTGTCATCCATACTCATTTTACCAGCTTATTAATTTTGCCTTACGCAATACTAGTTCATACCCTCTTAATAAACCGCACATACCAATAACTTCATCAGATGAGCCCGTACGAATCACGTTCCCTAACATGTATTGGCAAGTATTTCCAATGTCGAAAGCTAAAAAGGACCACAGGTTATACTTTCTAACTGACAGCGGACTGAGTGGAATAACTTGTTATTACCTTATCCAAACGAAACATTACCACAATATGGTATCAGCATTCACATGATAAATACTGTTTATGCACCACAACATGTGAGTGCACCTGCGCAGTCCTGACACCAAGCCACTCTCCCATCACATAATTCACATCTCGTTTGCACACCGATACCCTATACTAAACACCGTGTTTTTGATACAGGTTGTAAACTGTGAAAACTCACATGGAGCAATTGATGTGCTGCAAAATGATATTCCTTTTTCACATTGATTATATCTAGCAATATTTGAAAGCATCTTTGGTGATTATACTGTGAACAAAGTGGTTAAGTCACTATTCAATTGCATCCTTTACCTGTTTCTTAGGTATATGGAATATCCCTTATGATAAATCCAGATGTAAATGTCACCCTCAAGTTTATGACATTTGCTTCTATGGAGAGAGGGAAGGAAATGGCCTGAGTGTGTGTGTACCTGCTTTCTGATTAAAGGGAAAAGAAGTTTCATCATGGAATAATTCAGACCCTGTACCCAGATATTGGTCTAAAAAAGTATTTATTATCTATTTCATTACACATTGTCGCTGTCTCCCGCGTTAGCGAGGTAGCGCAAGGAAACAGACGAAAGAATGGTCCAACCCACCCACATACACTTGTATATACATACACGTGTGCCCACACACGCACATATACATACCTATACATTTCAACGTATACATACATATACATACACGGTTATATATACACATGTAAATATTCATACTTACTGCCTTCATTCATTCCTATCGCCACCCCACCACACATGAAATAGCATTCCCCCTACCCCCCGCGAGGTAGCGCTAGGAAAAGACAAAAGGCCACAAGGATTAATTACTTTTGAATGATACATTTACTTTTGGCCATGTTCTCTTTACTATACACAAAATTTTAAGCCTGTTCTCTCAATGACAAACATTAAGAGATGTACTTCGATCACAAATTTAGATTCAGACTAATAAAGAGTGTGGTTGTCCTTTTCCAGTGGGGTCATGGGTCACGAAGTGCTATAAACTGTTGTATCAAGGACTGTAAAGATGCTTTTCAGTTCTCGATAAGGAAACTCTCTAATTTCAACATTTTGGGGGATTTTCTTAGTTTAAAAGATTCCTAAGGGCGGAAAGCGAAATATAACTATCTATCACATTCTCTTAGTTTGTTCACATGAGAATTACGCCCAATTGCTTGGTAGTTATATTTAGATGAATGATATATTTCTTTTTCTTGTCTGTATAAAAGATATTACTTCAAACATTAGGATGGGAAAACAATTATAGATTCTTCACTTGGCGACGCCGCAGGTAACTCTAAAGTCAGGTTCCTCACCTTCCTGAATCCGGAGTGTCAGCAGGAGCACGACGGTAGACAACTATTGGGAAGCAGTTTGATCATTTTTACTCACTAGTGAAAGAAAAGTTCAAAATAACTACTAAAGATGAATCAGTGAACGTATCTAAGAAGCTGTGTACAGTAAACAGGAGAAAAGGAATTTTGTGTTGATTACACGGATGCTAAGAATCAAACGTGGTATAATGACTGGACTACAGTGACACTAGATGTGAGTGGATGTGAACCTGGAGGTGATGGTTAGGTTAAGCACAGCATAGGTGTAAATGTCGGGTTATATTACAGTTTACTAATATATCTTTATCACTGGCTAAGCCTATACTAGATCTGTATCAGGAGATTCAAAACAGCTGTACAGTACATTTGTTTAGGGAGCATAACTTATAAACTCTAACTACAAGAATCGTAAGTTCCTATAAAAGTGGCCGTTGGTATGAAGCAGGGGAAAATGATGTAAGAAAATGCAGAATGCACAAAATCATATTACAATTCAACTTTAAGCTGATGTAGGTATAACATGGTGTAACCAAACTGGCAAAAGTTTCTCTTTGCATCAAAGCTAGGTTTGAGAAATGGCTACCTTTTAATTAGGGGTTTCTTTAAGCAAAAATAAGCACGAAAATCCAAGAGGGTTGAAGTATGTTCAGTGAAATGCATCTGTACTACTGCAGAAGACCCAATTGACATGGTCAGTTGGTGAAATGTACCTGTAATACTGTATGAAACCCAGTTGGCATGGTCGGTGCAATACACTTGTAATACTGTAGGAGACCTTCTTGACAAGTAAAATTAATGTTTGTTTAAGCAGTTTATTGCTTTTCTGTATAAATTGTAGTTACTGGATTGTAATTAACTCATTCTGAAAGTGATTAAGCAGTAGGTATCATTATAATGAGAAATTGTAAAGATACATCCTTATTGCTGATATTCACGCAGTGTTTAACAAGAGATATAGAATATGTTTAGTTTGTAAAAGAAATAGACTCCTTAAGTTTCTTGCTTGTGCTAGAAGAAAAAAATTCACATCTCTTTCCATCAATAAGTTTTTACAGTAGCTGACGTTGCAATAAGACAGTAAGTTTTAGAAAATAATGCTGGAAGAAGTAACTTGAGTTTTTAAGATGTGTGAAGACTTGACTCTTGATGCAAACAGGAAAGACAAAAGACGGATAACTTTACAACTTCTCCTCACCATGCTACTCGAATAACTTTAGATTTTGCTAGACTGCCCATCATTAAAGAATCAATAAGAATTAGCCAGCAACTTGCCTTACATATTTTCGATATATATTTACCCAGGACCAATTTCTGTGAGAGTCCTGGTGTTATTCAGGACTTTTCTAAAGGCTCTTGCAGCTCAAAGCTGCACTTCTTCCAGTAGCAGGGAAATGTACATACCTTTAGAGTGAAAAGTTCTTTGATGAGACTGTATTCCCAAAGATACTGCCTCACCGAAGGTGGCTTTTCGCTTATGTTGTAATCTCTGCAGGAGGAGCCCAGCAACACCTCCTGCCTTACAGAATTACAAATGAACCAAATATCAAACAGTTAACCATAAGTTTTTCCCAGAATGCATATTACATAGTACTTTGGAAAATTTGAGCAGTATTCCATTTATCACAGCACAGGTGAAGGAGTACAGGCTGATTCACTTGACCTTGTGGACAAAACAGAGGAACAGCTAAAGAAATAGATATTTGGAGCTGCTAAATGGAGAAAGATGAGTGAACGTGGGGAAAAGCATGGTGCCTCCAGTTCATCCACAAAGAAACCTAGCCTTCTATCTCTTCTCACTGGTAAACCCTTTGAGATTCCAGAAAAGCATCTGGTATGTATATATTATGGTCTTAAAAGAAATAAAGTCTGCTCTATTTATTGCAGTATTTTCATATTCTTTGATTGCTTTGCATTGCTAAATATAAACCACATATCTTTTATGTTCTCATTTTGAATTATAAGGTTAACTGTAATGAGAATGTTTTAGAGATGAATTTCCAGGTTTTCACCAGCTAGAAAACATGTTTTATCCTTTAGATTATCTGTTATTCATTTGTAATGATGCTTGGATTTATGCTATGATAACAGAAACTGATGACATTTATCTTAAGTATCTTTTCTTTTTATTTATTATACGTTGTCGCTGTCTCCCGCATTAGCGAGGTAGCGCAAGGAAACAGATGAAAGAATGGCCCAACCCACCAACATGCACATGTATATACATACACGTCCACACACAGCACATATACATATCTATACATCTCAACGTATACATTTTTTTTTTTTTTGCTTTGTCGCTGTCTCCCGCATTTGCGAGGTAGCGCAAGGAAACAGACGAAAGAAATGGCCCAACCCAGCCCCATACACATGTATATACATACGTCCACAAACGCAAATATACATACCTACACAGCTTTCCATGGTTTACCCCAGACGCTTCACATGCCCTGATTCAATCCACTGACAGCACGTCAACCCCGGTATACCACATCGATCCAATTCACTCTATTCCTTGCCCTGCTTTCACCCTCCTGCATGTTTAGGCCTCGATCACACAAAATCTTTTTCACTCCATCTTTCCACCTCCAATCTGGTCTCCCACTTCTCCTCGTTCCCTCCACCTCCGACACATATATCCTCTTGGTCAATCTTTCCTCACTCATTCTCTCCATGTGCCCAAACCATTTCAAAACACCCTCTTCTGCTCTCTCAACCACGCTCTTTTTATTTCCACACATCTCTCTTACCCTTACGTTACTTTCTCGATCAAACCACCTCACACCACACATTGTCCTCAAAAATCTCATTTCCAGCACATCCATCCTCCTGCGCACAACTCTATCCATAGCCCACGCCTCGCAACCATACAACATTGTTGGAACCACTATTCCTTCAAACATACCCATTTTTGCTTTCCGAGATAATGTTCTCGACTTCCATTCTTCAAGGCTCCCAGAATTTTCGCCCCCTCGCCCCACCCTCTGATCCACTTCCGCTTCCATGGTTCCATCCGCTGCCAGATCCACTCCCAGATATCTAAAACACTTTACTTCCTCCAGTTTTGCTCCATTCAAACTTACCTCCCAATTGACTTGACCCTCAACCCTACTGTACCTAATAACCTTGCTCTTATTCACATTTACTCTTAACTTTCTTCTTCCACACACTTTACCAAACTCAGTCACCAGCTTCTGCAGTTTCTCACATGAATCAGCCACCAGCGCTGTATCATCAGCGAACAACAACTGACTCACTTCCCAAGCTCTCTCATCCCCAACAGACTTCATACTTGCCCCTCTTTCCAAAACTCTTGCATTCACCTCCCTAACAACCCCATCCATAAACAATTCAAACAACCATGGAGACATCACACACCCTTGCCGCAAACCTACATTCACTGAGAACCAATCACTTTCCTCTCTTCCTACTCTATTATATTAGGGTAAGATGGTTAGGGATTAAGATAAAGGTAAAAATTTAGGTTCTAGCAGAAATTCTATATTTAAGGATAAATCTGTATATACTGTCGTACATATGGGTGATTTGAATGCAAAGGTGAGTAATGTGGCAGTTGAGGGAATAATTGGAGTACATGGGGTGTTCAGTGTTGTAAATGGAAATGGTGAAGAGCTTGTAGATTTATGGGCTGAAAAAGGACTGGTGATTGGGAATACCTGGTTTAAAAAGAGAGATCTACATAAGTATACGTATGTAAGTAGGAGAGATGGAACAGAGAGCGTTATTGGATTACGTGTTAATTGATAGGTGCATGAAAGAGAGACTTTTGGATGTAAATGTGCTGAGAAGTGCAACTGGAGGGATGTCTGATCATTACCTTGTGGAGGCGAAGGTGAAGATTTGTAGAGGTTTTCAGGAAAGAATAGAGAATGTTGGGGTGAAGAGAGTGGTGAGAGTAAGTGAACTTGGGAAGGAAACTTGTGTGAGGAAGTACCAGGAGAGACTAGGTACAAAATGGAAAAAGGTGAGAACAAAGGATGTAAGAGGAGTGGGGTAGGAATGGGATGTATTTAGGGAAGCAGTGATGGCTTGCGCAAAAGATGCTTGTAGCATGAGAAGAGTGGGAGGTGGGCAGATTAGAAAGGGTAGTGGGTGGTGGGATGAAGAATAAGGTTATTAGTGAAAGAGAAGAGAGAGGCATTTGGACGATTTTTGCAGGGAAATAATGCAAATGAGTGGGAGATGTATAAAAGAAAGAGGCAGGAGGTCATGAGAAAGGTGCAAGAGGTGAAGAAGAGGGCAAATGAGAGTTGGGGTGAGAGAGTATCATTAAATTTTAGGGAGAATAAAAAGATGTTTTGGAAGGAGGTAAATAAAGTGCTTAAGACAAGGGAACAATGGGAACATCAATGAAGGGGACTAATGGGGAGGTGATAACAAGTAGTGGTGATGTGAAAAGGAGATGGAGTGAGTATTTTGAAGGGTTGTTGAATGTTTGATGATAGAGTGGCAGATATAGGGTGTTTTGGTCGAGGTGGTGTGCAAAGTGAGAGGGTTAGGGAGAATGATTTGGTAAACAGAGAAGAGGTAGTAAAAGCTTTGCGGAAGATGAAAGCTGGCAAGGCAGTGGGTTTGGATGATATTGCAGTAGAATTTATTAAAAAAGGGGGTGACTGTATTATAAGACTGGTTGGTAAGGTTATTTAATGTACGTATGACTCATGGTGGGGTGCCTGAGGATTGGCGGAATGCTTGCATAGTGCTATTGTACAAAGGCAAAGGGGATAAGAGTGAGTGCTCAAATTACAGAGGTGTAAGTTTGTTGAGTATTCCTGGTAAATTATATGGGAGGGTATTGATTGAGAGGGTGAAGGCATGTACAGAGCATCAGATTGGGGAAGAGCAGTGTGGTTTCAGAAGTGGTAGAGGATGTGTGGATCAGGTGTTTGCTTTGAAGAATGTATGTGAGAAATACTTGGAAAGGCAAATGGATTTGTATGTAGCATTTATGGATCTGGAGAAGGCATAAGAGTTGATAGAGATGCTCGGTAGAAGGTATTAAGAATATATGGTGTGGGAGGAAAGTTGTTAGAAGCAGTGAAAAGTTTTTATCGAGGATGTAAGACATGTGTATGAGTAGGAAGAGAGGAAAGTGATTGAGAACTGGTTCTCAGTGAATGTTGGTTTGCTGCAGGGGGGAGTGATGTCTCCATGGTTGTTTAATTTGTTTATGGATGGGGTTGTTAGGGAGGTGAATGCAAGAGTTTTGGAAAGAGGGACAAGTATGCAGTCTGTTGTGGATGAGAGAGCTTGGGAATTGAGTCAGTTGTTGTTCACTGATGATACAGTGCTGGTGGTTGATTTGGGTGAGAAACTGCAGAAGCTCGTGACTGAGTTTGGTAAAGTGTGTGAAAGAAGAAAGCTGAGAGTAAATGTGAATAAGAGCAAGGTACAATAGGGTTGAGAGGTAAGTTTGAATGGAGAGAAACTGGAGGAAGTAAAGTGTTTTAGATATCTGGGAGTGGATCTGGCAGTGGATGGAACCATTGAAGTGGAAGTGAATCATAGGGTGGGAGAGGGGACGAAAGTTCTGGGAGCATTGAAAAATGTGTGGAAGTCGAGAACGTTATCTTGGAAAGCATAAATGGGTATGTTTGGAGGAATAGTGGTTCCAACAATGTTGTATGGTTGCAAGGCGTGGGCTATAGATAGAGTTGTGTGGAGGAGGGTGAATGTATTGGAAATGAGATGTTTGAGGACAATACATGGTGTGAGTTGGTTTGATCGAGTAAGTAATGAAAGGGTAAGAGAGTTGTGTGGTAATAAAAAGAGTGTGGTTGAGAGAGCAGAAGAGGATGTTTTGAAATGGTTTGGTCACATGGAGAGAATGAGTGAGGAAAGATTGACAAAGAGGATATATGCGTCAGAGGTGGAGGGAACGAGGAGAAGTGGAGACCAAATTGGAGTTGGAAGGATGGAGTGAAAAAGATTTTGAGTGATCGGGGCTTGAACATGCAGGAGGGTGAAAGACATGCAAGGAATAGAGTGAATTGGAACGATGTGGTATACCGGGGTCGACGTGCTGTCAATGGATTGAACCAGGGTATGTAAGGTGTCTGGGGTAAACCATGGAAATTTTTGTGGGAACTGGATGTGGAAAGGGAGGTGTGGTTTCCGTGCATTATACATGACAGCTAGAGACTGAGTGTGAACGAATTTGGCTTTTGTTGTATTTTCCTAGCACTACCTCGCGCACATGCTGAGGGAGGGTGTTGTCATTTCATGTGTGGCGGGGTGGCGTTGGGAATGAAAAAGGGCAGACAGTATGAATTATGTACATGTGTATATATGTATATGTCTGTATGTGTATATATATGTATACGTTGAGATGTATAGGTATGTATATTTGTGTGTGTGGACGTGTATGTATATACATGTATATGTAGGTGGGTTGGGCAATTCTTTCGTCTGTTTCCTTGCGCTACCACACTAACGCGGGAGACAGCATCAAAGTATGATAAATAAATAAATAGATACATTTCCAATGATGCTAAGAATGATGTTTCACTGGAAAATCAGTTATGATGTATTTATGGAATATTCTACTGTTTGAATGACATAAAGAAAGCAGGTAGGGCTTTGAGGTTGAGGAAATCAGTATATGTAGATCATCGAGCTTTTCATGATCAGAGTATGCATTGGCTGGTATTTGATGAAACTAATTATGAATGTGTCTGGTCATTTACAGTGGTTACTTACATTCAATTTCTCTGTTATGTGAGTTTCTATTATGATTAAGGTTTTTCCATAATTTTTAGTCTTTTGTACACTAAAATGATATTTGGGAGACTAAGCTCAGAGTCAGTGGTTGTATAATACACTAAAAGTCAGAGTACAACTGAGGATAAACATTTTTCCTCAAAATAGACACTTGAGGCAAATCACCTGTTGCAAAATGGTTTGTATATTGATTTCAGGAAGTTGCTGTGAAGTACTTCTGAATGATAAAGTTTTAGCTTTTTCATCTCATAAATTGTAGACAATGCTATTGCCCTGAAGAAAGCAAGCATTGAAATCATACATCTTCACAGTGACATTTATTAGCAGTAGTTGAAATTACACAGTATCTGAGACTTTAAAAAGTCAAGAACCTTTGAATTGTCATGTGACAATGGGAGCAGTGCTATAAGGGTCATTAGAAGATGACGGGAACAGGGAAATAGTTAAGATACATTCCCAGCTTGCTGTCCCCTTATTGCCTGGTTCACCTTCCCCTGTGAAGATTAGATACCCTTCCAAAGACTTTTATGGTCCAGGACTGAGGAATATGACAGCAAGGGTGGATGGTTTTTGGCAGCGTGACATCAGCTAGTTACACAAGAATTTTATGACAGATATTTATTACAGCATTTTTTAAGCAGTTTTTGCATTGTCTATTAGGGCTGGTTACAGTTACTGTATGTCTTTTGCATGCATTAAGTGTGAGTGGCATAATTAGTCAAGGGGTCTTTTCCTCTGCCTCAGGGTAATTCAATGGGTTGTCACGAGGACAAGTGATAAGTTTATCGTAAATCAAAAGTTTTCTTTTCACAGCTGAAAACTGAATTTTCAGTTGATGTCAGCTGAATATACATATACATGATGCATTCATGCATATTAAATAATACCATGACTGTAACCATGGTGATTGAAAGCAGAAAATACCCTTGACACTACGATCAAAATACAAATATTGTGACAATGAAGGCCTGATTTTCAGCAAATTTGTTGTAACTGAATTTTTAAGGGTGATTATACCGTCTCATTATTTATGAGTTCACCATTTACCATGTCTTTTGTAAACTAATAGTCGTAGAAGGCGACTGGAGGGGATGGGAGCGGGGGGCCAGAAATCCTCCCCTCCTTGTATTTTAACTTTCTAAAAATGGGAAACAGAAGGAGTCACGCGGGGAGTACTCATCCTCCTCGTAGACTCAGATTGGGGTGTCTGAATGTGTGTGGATGTAACCAAGATGTGAAAAAAGGAGAGATAGGTAGTATGTTTGAGGAAAGGAACCTGGATGTTTTGGCTCTGAGTGAAACGAAGCTCAAGGGTAAAGGGGAAGAGTGCTTTGGGAATGTCTTGGGAGTAAAGTCAGGGGTTAGTGAGAGGACAAGAGCAAGGGAAGGAGTAGCAGTACTCCTGAAACAGGAGTTGTGGGAGTATGTGATAGAATGTAAGAAAGTAAATTCTCGATTAATATGGGTAAAACTGAAAGTTGATGGAGAGAGATGGGTGATTATTGGTGCATATGCACCTGGGCATGAGAAGAAAGATCATGAGAGGCAAGTGTTTTGAGTGTGTTAGTGGTTTTGATGCACAAGACCGGGTCATAGTGATGGGTGATTTGAATGCAAAGGTGAGTAATGTGGCAGTTGAGGGAATAATTGGTATACATGGGGTGTTCAGTGTTGTAAATGGAAATGGTGAAGAGCTTGTAGATTTATGTGCTGAAAAAGGACTGGTGATTGGGAATACGTGGTTTAATTGATTACGTGGTGATATAGTATTGTAATTCTAAAACATTTTAGGTAGGCCATGATTAAAGGAAACATTCTAACAAGAAAACTTCAGATTTTGCAGTTGGTTCATATGACATAATTGATAAGTTAATCCATATGGAATTCAAGTTTGTTGCTTTCCATTCAAGTAGAAAAAATGACTTTTTGTCTGTTTACAATAGATTAGTGTTTTAGTATAAAGAAATGTGTCACTTTACAAAAACTTGAACAGATTAATTTCATTTTATGCTTTTGCCAGTGTCTGTCTGAGCAGCATGAAGTTTCTTTAGTATTGCACAGTGTAAGAGTTTTATGTAGAATAGGTAATGTAGACAGTAGCACTCTTTATCTTGGATGTACAAAGCGTGCACAAAGTATTTATGAAAAGTAAGCTGGTTATTTGAAATGGTCATATCTTTTACAGTGTATAATTTGCCCTTCAGTTTCCCTTTATCTTATAGAGCACTGAAGGATATTTTAAAGGGCTCATCTCACATGTTGTTTGTAGATAAGATGTGATTAATGATATCATGTCAAACAGAGTTGAAGATTTTTTGGCTTGTCATTAAACTTCAAATTGATGATTTGATAAAGCACAGGGCAAAAAAAAATTAAGGATTAAGATAAAGTCCATTGTTAAGTGATGCATATTTATTACTTATCATTTTATGTGAATTTTAATTTTAGGAGCGGATATCTTGAAATTAATCACAATTTTGACTCAAAAGAGGAATATTGAATTAAGAAAATGCACTTATGACATGGTATACTTATGATAAAGTGATGGTTAATGATGGTTAATGACCTAATTTTTAAGATATATTTTTTCCAGTTTGGGAAATGCCGATTTGTTGGAGAATTTGAAAAGATCAACCGTGTTGGAGAAGGAACATATGGTGTTGTGTGTGAGTATAAGTATGATAAGTTGGTGTATACTGACAAAGATTAACTAAGATGAAAATAACTTATTTTAATGTTAAGTACTGTGATTTGTTTGTCTGATTTTGTAAACTGGCAGTATGTCTTGGTATCTATGGAGTATATCCACTTAATTTCACATTTGTTTGTGTGTAAAGTCTTTGCTTATAGAAGATACCTTTGAATTAAGACATAAGCAAATGATTTTTTTTTTTTTGGTTATCAGAAAGGGAAAATTCATGAAGAGCACATAGCAATGAGATATTCTAATTGCTTTCCGCTTCCTCATGATGTCTTGTGAGTCTGTATGTACAGCATGCACAGAGATAATGATGATGATGATGATACCCTTGCAAATCAGTCAGATGAAAAAAATTCCTTGAGTAAGAGTGATGTTTGTTGGTAAATAAGCCAGTCATTCTTTCATGGCTCGATAATCTTTCTTAAACTTTTGTGAGAAATGGCAAGTTATTCAGTTTCAAGATATACTACAATATGAAAGGGTAATGTATGGAATTGGAAAAGGAATATGGAATGAATTATATCTTCAACTCAATACTAGACTTCCTTTTTCCATTGTTTATATTGTTTGCAGCAGTGACCATTATTCATGAGTGATTTTTTTTTACCTTGTGAAAGTTACTTTAATTGCTGCATTATGGCTCAGTTTATTTGGAATGTTGTAAACTTATAGATGTCAAAATTAACTTTTTGTGTTCCCTTAGTACTCATCTCTTTCCACTTGTAGGATCATTGATGTAAAGCTGTGATTGTCATCAGTAAATCAACACTCAGTGTTGTTAAGAGGATCGGAAACATACAGTCTCTAAGTCATTCAAACACATCCTAAACCCTTACCCATTTTGTTAAGGTGAAACATGCATTTCCTTACTTAGATAAGTGCTTTTTTTTCTTTATGCACATTAACTTGGTTTATCAAATACAACCTTTATCCATAACATTTGATCCCAAATCATGCCCCCACTATCCTTATTTGAAATATTCCTGACTCCAATCGATTCTTTTTGCATCTCTCCATCTTCTTGCAGTCTACCTCTGTTGTACCCTCAGCTATACTGTTATATATAGTGTGATCTGTTTAGGTATGGATAATTGAAAAATGCAAAGAAATTGGAAGTTAATTTACATAGTTCAATACTTGGAACACATTGACTACAGATATGGACGATTGTAATTGTCCTAATGAGGGTTCAACGTGAAACCTTTCTTCGATACAACCAAATTCATAATGCCTTAACAACTCTTCCCACATGTTGAACACCTCTGGTTTAATTGGTATGAAAGCTACAGCAATTATGATCTTCAGATCACCAATGTCCTTTGGTTGCTGAGCATACACAATATTCTTCGCAAACCCCCTTAAAAATAAATAGGCAGTTGTTATGTCTGGTGACTTTGGTGACCAAGCAGTGGGCCCACTGCAACCACACTGGTGGTGTATTGATCAGGAAAGCACAAACATCCAACAACCTGTGAGGTAGTCCCCCATCATTCTGGACTTACTCTCCTATCCTTACACTGTTTGGTGGCAGTTGCTGATTTGCTGATGGTGGGCTCAAAATGAGCAGTTGCTGAGTATACCATAAAGGTATTTCACAAAGGATGCTCAAAGGTTGATGCCTCTTCACAAAAATATCTAGAGAAAGCTGACCCCTAACCCAAATATTCTTGGGGAATATTTCAAGCTCATGGGTCAAACCACAGAGGGGAGTAAGATTTCACATAAGTTGGTGAATTGCTAGTGTTCAATTTTGCAGTAGTTACTAACCTCACAAGCAAAGATTTTCTGCAATTGAGTCATTGTTAACCCCTTAGTTGAGCATTTATTCTGAAGTGACACTCTGCATTCTGAAATGATGCTACCCAAGTGCACAAAAATAATATATTTCTTAACAGAATATCTGTATAACATATGTTATTGAAGACAATACCTGATAGAATACCATGCTTTCATCTTCATAATGTGGATGGTGTTGAGTGGATATGGCAGGCCCTGGGTACCCGGTGGGAGGAATCCTCCATATTTTTGTAAAGACAATTTTAGATTTTCTTTTATCATGATGTCATTCTACAATTACTGAAACATTTAGATACTTTATGATTTTTACCAAGTGTGGTTTCACTTATACCATACATATTTATATATACAGGTTGAGCATCCTTAATCCAAAAATTCAAAATCTGAAACTTTTTGAGCGGTGACATGACATTACAAGTGGAAAATATTCACACCTCACTTGCCCATGCTGGGCTCTTGATGCTCTTTTGGTGCCAGCTTGTTGCAAAGCATCATTACTGCCAGACCTATGTGCATTACTTACTGTGTTTTTGCTTATTCTCTCCTCTGTGTGAATATGTGTAAGAAAATTATTTCTTATCAGTAGCATATTAATTCAGTCATGAATGAAGGTGATGCCAAACAACCACAGTTTGTCCTCTTGGGCAGCTGATGTTGTGACACCTTAGCTTTCTGATGGTTCAGTGTTACACAAACTGAACAGTGTGTCATTTGCCTGTAGTTGCCTTGGCACTGATCATTTAGTGATAGTGTAGGAGCTTACCTAGAGGAAGGGATTAAGAACAATGTTAATAGAAGGTCTGGGTTCATCTGCTGGTCATGGCAGGTCGCAGAGATTGCTGTGAATGAGTGGAGGCAGCAGGACAAGCAGTCCAATCAGAGCGACATGCCAAAGCATCCGACTGGGTAACCATCACTTGCTGGGGAATATGGTCCCACCAAATGCTGCAATCAGTGTCTCTTGAGGACAACCATTGAACAATCGAAACATTGAGGTGTGTCTCAGCTCTAACTCGTTTGTTTCCATACCATCCTGTTTTTCACATATCTCTCTATGTACATGCAAATATTGAAAAATAGAAAAAAAAAAATCCAAAATCTGAAACATTTATGAACCCAGGCATTTCAGATAAAGGATACTCAACCTTATTTTATCTATACATAATTTTCATGTTTTTACTGAATTTTTTATGTTGGCTGAGATGGCACGGGGAGCTGAGGCCCTAATCAAGGCCTGATTATACAGACAGTACATTATTTATGTTATTAATTAAAAATCTTATTTTCATCATAAATATGAACATAAATACAAGAGAAACTGATTCTTTTATTGTAAAATTGATTGCAATAGTCCACACATAATTGTAGCTTATTGCCATGTTGGCACAGTAACACTCCTTCATGATTCATGGGTGACTGTGAAGTGTGATATGCTTTCTAGCTATGTTGTTAGATTGCAAGTATCATTTTACCTTGTAGAATCATACATCAGCTGGGAATTCAAATAAGTGTTCAAAGATTGAAAGTTACAAACATTGCTCAGCACACTGTATAATGTTTGGCTGCAAGTGTGGCTTGGTGCAACATAACAAGGCCAGTCACAAATGTGGCTAAATGCAATAAAAAGGTTAAGAATTCATGCAATAATCTAGAAAAGAGGCAAAAATGTTATTCTTCATCCAAAGCTACAATGAAAATTAGTGGTAGATCCAGCCAAATGTTTGAAGTCAAAAATTTCAAATGGGCTGCACATCTGGTGCCACTATCAATCTACACAGATGGGTTAGCGAGATGATAGAGGTCTGAGGTTCTGTATGGATATAAGAATGAGGGATCAGAATTTATGATATTTCTCATCCAAAAGTATTATGCAAAGCAAAAAGTTGGCTCCATTTAAGGGTTTGAAACAAAAAACTTTAAATGGGTGGCACATCTGTCTGAAAAGGGAGGAGTTCCATATTCATACAGGGATGAGGCAGCTAGGAAAGTGTATCGTCTTCAGAGCTTGATACATAAAACTGTAAAGGAATTAGTGATATTGTTTTCAAGGTGGTATAACCAAAGAAAGATATATCAGTATTTCCTGTATTCAGGGAACAGGTTGGTGATGTCTTATCTCAACAGGGCAGACAACTTGGGCTAGTCCTTGTGGTCTTGGTTGCTTTTAATACATTGACTGATCCAGAAAAGAGATCTGCTTTTGGTAGTGTCTCTCATATAAGGAGCCCAAAAATTATTACAAATGCTCTGTCCTAAGTAATTCTGAGGAGGACAGAGTTGAGTCTGGATTAGGAGTCCTTCTGTTGGAGTCATTCACTAGATATCAGTCCTTAGGCAAATCATACTGCTAATGATTCTGGATTATACTTACTCAGTGTCACATGATACTGCACAAGCTGATTTACAAGCATATTCTTTTGGATAATGATATTGCAGATGAAGGTTGAGAGGAATGACGGGATCAGATGCAGTGGAGGCATTTTTTGTACGAAGGTGGTTTCAATGAAGGCATTGGTGATAATGATTTAATGTTATGTGTAGAGTGAAAAAGTATGAATCATATTTTTAGGCTTGGAAGTCTTTGTTTCTTTTTGATACTCTGGACATGGGTTGAAGAAGTGTATGAGTGATATCAGATGCTGCATGTACCTTATTCATGTCCTAGAACAGGGATTGGAGATAATGATGATAGATGTAAAGAAAACAGATGAATGTCTTATTGACAGAAGACTTTGTTTGCAGATCGTGCTCGAGACACAAAGTCAAATGAAATTGTAGCCCTTAAGAAAATGCGAATGGAAAAGGAGAAGGATGGGATGCCAATATCTGGGCTACGTGAGATTATGTTGCTACAATCATGCAATCATCCAAATATTGTTTGTTTAAAGGAGGTGGTTGTTGGGCGTAGTTTGGAGAGGTGAGTTGGAACATGCTGTTGTTTTGCTTTATAATCAAGGTAATACAGACGAATTTGCTGTGTTTCATTAAGCCTCTGAGTTTTAGATAATTCTGTATCATTTAATACTTATCTACTAAACAACCTAAATGTATTCCAGTATTTTCTTGGTAATGGAGTACTGTGAACAGGACCTGGCTAGTTTGCTGGACAACATGCAGACACCATTCATGGAAACACAAGTCAAATGTATTATGATACAGGTAAGCATTGAACATTTATCCCCTCCATGATTTGCTTCCATCAAATGATTGGCCACATGTACTGTGTGAAATGTCTTGTGATATAAAATGTATGGCAAATTTTCACCTTGTAGATTATTACTTTTCAATTCCTCTGATATGATAAGTAGAACCTAATGAATATGAAAATTATCTGGAAGCTTTTTTTTTTTTTTTTTTTTTTTTTTTGCTTAGACTTCATAATTTTGCAATCGCTAGAAGGAGTCATACATTTATATTAGGTTTACTTTCAGGTTGTAAAGCTTATTTCTTCTTTCAACTTGTTTGCTGTGTCCCATCTCAGCATGGTAGCCCTAAGAACAGACGGAAAAATTCATTTGCTCACATGCATTCTCTGTATGTCATGTGTAATAATATCATAATCTGTAAAGACCATTATTCATTTTTTCTCATTTTTGCATGATTGATTTTTTTTACCTCCATTATGAGAAAAACAGCAAAATCATTTTCTTTCATGAATTATTCTATTTTTCATACTTGATCGCTATCTCCCATGTCAGCGAGATAGTGCCAAAAAACAGACGAAGAATGGCCCTTCCACTCATATACACACACACACAAACATATATATATATATATATATATATATATATATATATATATATATATATATATATATATATATATATAGGGGATAGGGGATTAAGAATACTTCCCACGTATTCCCTGCGTGTCGTAGAAGGCGACTAAAAGGGGAGGGAGCGGGGGGCTGGAAATCCTCCCCTCTCGTTTTTTTTTTTTTTAATTTTCCAAAAGAAGGAACAGAGGGGGCCAGGTGAGGATATTCCAAAAAAGGCCCAGTCCTCTGTTCTTAACGCTACCTCGCCAACGCGGGAAATGGCAAATAGTTTAAAAGAAAGAAAAAATATATATATATATATATATATATATATCATCATGATAGAGCTGATAGAGATGCTCTGTGGAAGGTATTAAGAATATATGGTGTGGGAGGCAAGTTGTTAGAAGCAGTGAAAAGTTTTTATCGAGGATGTAAGGCATGTGTACGTGTAGGAAGAGAGGAAAGTGATTGGTTCTCAGTGAATGTAGGTTTGCGGCAGGGGTGTGTGATGTCTCCATGGTTGTTTAATTTGTTTATGGATGGGGTTGTTAGGGAGGTGAATGCAAGAGTTTTGGAAAGAGGGGCAAGTATGAAGTCTGTTGGGGATGAGAGAGCTTGGGAAGTGAGTCAGTTGTTGTTCGCTGATGATACAGCGCTGGTGGCTGATTCATGTGAGAAACTGCAGAAGCTGGTGACTGAGTTTGGTAAAGTGTGTGAAAGAAGAAAGTTAAGAGTAAATGTGAATAAGAGCAAGGTTATTAGGTACAGTAGGGTTGAGGGTCAAGTCAATTGGGAGGTGAGTTTGAATGGAGAAAAACTGGAGGAAGTGAAGTGTTTTAGATATCTGGGAGTGGATCTGGCAGCGGATGGAAACATGGAAGCGGAAGTGGATCATAGGGTGGGGGAGGGGGCGAAAATTCTGGGAGCCTTGAAGAATGTGTGGAAGTCGAGAACATTATCTCGGAAAGCAAAAATGGGTATGTTTGAAGGAATAGTGGTTCCAACAATGTTGTATGGTTGCGAGGCGTGGGCTATGGATAGAGTTGTGCGCAGGAGGATGGATGTGCTGGAAATGAGATGTTTGAGGACAATGTGTGGTGTGAGGTGGTTTGATCGAGTAAGTAACGTAAGGGTAAGAAAGATATGTGGAAATAAAAAGAGCGTGGTTGAGAGAGCAGAAGAGGGTGTTTTGAAATGGTTTGGTCACATGGAGAGAATGAGTGAGGAAAGATTGACCAAGAGGATATATGTGTCGGAGGTGGAGGGAACGAGGAGAAGAGGGAGACCAAATTGGAGATGGAAAGATGGAGTGAAAAAGATTTTGTGTGATCGGGGCCTGAACATGCAGGAGGGTGAAAGGAGGGCAAAGAATAGAGTGAATTGGAGCGATGTGGTATACCAGGGTTGACGTGCTGTCAGTGGATTGAATCAAGGCATGTGTATGGGGGTGGGTTGGGCCATTTCTTTCATCTGTTTCCTTGCGCTACCTCGCAAACGCGGGAGACAGCGACAAAGCAAAAAAAAAAGAAAAAAAAAAAATTTTTTTTTTTGCTTTGTTGCTGTCTCCCGCGTTTGCGAGGTAGCGCAAGGAAACAGATGAAAGAAATGGCGCAACCCACCCCCCTGCACATGTATGTACATACACACACATCCCCACATGCAAATATACATACCCATACATCTCAATGTACACATGTATATACACACACAGACATATACAGATATACACATGCACACAGTTCACACTGTCTGCCTTTATTCATTCCCATCGCCACCTCGCCACACATGGAATAACATCCCCTCCCCCTCATGTATGCGAGGTAGCGCTAGGAAAAGACAACAAAGGCCCCATTTGTTCACACTCAGTCTCTAGCAGTTATGCAATAATGCCCGAAACCACAGCTCCCTTTCCACATCCAGGCCCCACAGAACTTTCCATGGTTTAGCCCAGACGCTTCACATGCCCTGATTCATTCCATTGACAGCATGTCGACCCCGGTATACCACATCGATCCAATTCACTCTATTCCTTGCCCGCCTTTCACCCTCCTGCATGTTCAGGCCCGGATCACTCAAAATCTTTTTCACTCCATCTTTCCACCTCCATTTTGGTCTCCCACTTCTCCTCGTTCCCTCCACCTCCGACACATATATCCTCTTGGTCAATCTTTCCTCACTCATTCTCTCCATGTGCCCAAACCATTTCAAAACATCCTCTTCTGCTCTCTCAACCACGCTCTTTTTATTTCCACACATCTCTCTTACCCTTACGTTACTTACTCGATCAAACCACCTCACACCACACATTGTCCTCAAACATCTCATTTCCAGCACCTCCACCCTCCTGCGCACAACTCTATCCATAGCCCACGCCTCGCAACCATACAACATTGTTGGAACTACTATTCCTTCAAACATACCCATTTTTGCTTTCCGAGATAATGTTCTCGACTTCCACACATTCTTCAAGGCTCCCAGGATTTTCGCCCCCTTCCCCCACCCTATGATCCACTTCCGCTTCCATGGTTCCTTCCGCTGCCAGATCCACTCCCAGATATCTAAAACACTTTACTTCCTCCAGTTTTTCTCCATTCAAACTTACCTCCCAATTGACTTGACCCTCAACCCTACTGTACCTAATAACCTTGCTCTTATTCACATTTACTCTTAACTTTCTTCTTTCACACACTTTACCAAACTCAGTCACCAGCTTCTGCAGTTTCTCACATGAATCAGCCACCAGCGCTGTATCATCAGCGAACAACAACTGACTCACTTCCCAAGCTCTCTCATCCCCAACAGACTGCATACTTGCCCCTCTTTCCAAAACTCTTGCATTCACCTCCCTAACAACCCCATCCATAAACAAATTAAACAACCATGGAGACATCACACATCCTTGCCGCAAACCTACATTCACTGAGAACCAATCACTTTCCTCTCTTCCTACACATACACATGCCTTACATCCTCGATAAAAACTTTTCACTGCTTCTAACAAGTTGCCTCCCACACCATATATTCTTAATACCTTCCACAGAGCATCTCTATCAACTCTTATCATATGCCTTCTCCAGATCCATAAATGCTACATACAAATCCATTTGCTTTTCTAAGTATTTCTCACATACATTCTTCAAAGCAAACACCTGATCCACACATCCTCTACCACTTCTGAAACCACACTGCTCTTCCCCAATCTGATGCTCTGTACATGTCTTCACCCTCTCAATCAATACCCTCCCATATAATTTACCAGGAATACTCAACAAACTTATACCTCTGTAATTTGAGCACTCACTCTTATCCCCTTTGCCTTTGTACAATGGCACTATGCACGCATTCCGCCAATCCTCAGGCACCTCACCATGAGTCATACATACATTAAATAACCTTACCAACCAGTCAATAATACAGTCACCCCCTTTTTTAATAAATTCCACTGCAATACCATCCAAACCTGCTGCCTTGCTGGCTTTCATCTTCTGCAAAGCTTTTACTACCTCTTCTCTGTTTACCAAATCTTTTTCCCTAACCCTCTCTCTTTGCACACCACCTCGACCAAAACACCCTATATCTGCCACTCTATCATCAAACACATTCAACAAACCTTCAAAATACTCACTCCATCTCCTTCTCACATCACCACTACTTGTTATCACCTCCCCATTTGCGCCCTTCACTGAAGGGCGCAAATGGGGAGGTGATGACAATATATAATATAATATATATATAATATAATATAATATATTGTATGCTTTGAAGAATGTATGTGAGAAATACTTAGAAAAGCAAATGGATTTGTATGTAGCATTTATGGATCTGGAGAAGGCATATGATAGAGTTGATAGAGATGCTCTGTGGAAGGTATTAAGAATATATGGTGTGGGAGGCAAGTTGTTAGAAGCAGTGAAAAGTTTTTATCGAGGATGTAAGGCATGTGTACGTGTAGGAAGAGAGGAAAGTGACTGGTTCTCAGTGAATGTAGGTTTGCGGCAGGGGTGTGTGATGTCTCCATGGTTGTTTAATTTGTTTATGGATGGGGTTGTTAGGGAGGTAAATGCAAGAGTCCTGGAAAGAGGGGCTAGTATGAAGTCTGTTGGGGATGAGAGAGCTTGGGAAGTGAGTCAGTTGTTGTTCGCTGATGATACAGCGCTGGTGGCTGATTCATGTGAGAAACTGCAGAAGCTGGTGACTGAGTTTGGTAAAGTGTGTGGAAGAAGAAAGTTAAGAGTAAATGTGAATAAGAGCAAGGTTATTAGGTACAGTAGGGTTGAGGGTCAAGTCAATTGGGAGGTGAGTTTGAATGGAGAAAAACTGGAGGAAGTGAAGTGTTTTAGATATCTGGGAGTGGATCTGTCAGCGGATGGAACCATGGAAGCGGAAGTGGATCATAGGGTGGGGGAGGGGGCGAAAATTTTGGGAGCCTTGAAGAATGTGTGGAAGTCGAGAACATTATCTCGGAAAGCAAAAATGGGTATGTTTGAAGGAATAGTGGTTCCAACAATGTTGTATGGTTGCGAGGCGTGGGCTATGGATAGAGATGTGCGCAGGAGGATGGATGTGCTGGAAATGAGATGTTTGAGGACAATGTGTGGTGTGAGGTGGTTTGATCGAGTAAGTAACGTAAGGGTAAGAGAGATGTGTGGAAATAAAAAGAGCGTGGTTGAGAGAGCAGAAGAGGGTGTTTTGAAATGGTTTGGGCACATGGAGAGAATGAGTGAGGAAAGATTGACCAAGAGGATATATGTGTCGGAGGTGGAGGGAACGAGGAGAAGAGGGAGACCAAATTGGAGGTGGAAAGATGGAGTGAAAAAGATTTTGTGTGATCGGGGCCTGAACATGCAGGAGGGTGAAAGGAGGGCAAGGAATAGAGTGAATTGGAGCGATGTGGTATACAGGGGTTGACGTGCTGTCAGTGGATTGAATCAAGGCATGTGAAGCGTCTGGGGTAAACCATGGAAAGCTGTGTAGGTATGTATATTTGCGTGTGTGGACGTATGTACATGTGTATGGGGGGGGGGGGGGGTTGGGCCATTTCTTTCGTCTGTTTCCTTGCGGTACCTCGCAAACGCGGGAGACAGCGACAAAGTATAAAAAAAAAAAAAAAAAAAAAAATGATATATAATATATATATATTATTTATTTATTATTTTGCTTTGTCGCTGTCTCCCGCATTTGCGAGGTAGCGCAAGGAAACAGACGAAAGAAATGGTCCAACCCACCCCCATACACATGTATATACATATACGTCCACACACGCAAATATACATACCTATACATCTCAATGTACACATATATATACACACACAGACACATACATATATACCCATGCACACAAGCCACACTGTCTGCCTTTATTCATTCCCATCGCCACCTTGCCACACATGGAATACCATCCCCCTCCCCCCTCATGTGTGCGAGGTAGCGCTAGGAAAAGACAACAAAGGCCCCTTTCGTTCATGCTCAGTCTCTAGCTGTCATGCAATAATGCCCGAAACCACAGCTCCCTTTCCACATCCAGGTCCCACACAACTTTTCATGGTTTACCCCAGACGCTTCACATGCCCTGATTCAATCCACTGACAGCATGTCAACCCTAGTATACCACATCGATCCAATTCACTCTATTCCTACATAAATGCCCATACGCTCACATATATATACATATACATATATACACACACATACACAGACATACATATATACACATGTACATATTCATACTTGCTTGCCTTCATCCATTCCTGGCATTGCCCCTCCCCACAGGAAATAGGTAGCACCAGGAAAACAGACAAAAAAATCCACATTTGTTCACACTCAGTCTCAAGTGGTCATGCGTAAAGCACCAAAACCACAGCTCCCTATCCACATCTAGGCCCCACAGACCTTTCCATTGTTTATTCCAGACATTTCACATGCCCTGGTTCAGTCCATTGACTCTATTCCTTGCATGCTTGTCACCCTCCTGTATGTTCAGGCCTTACTGCTCAAAATTCCCTCAGCCTCTGACACATATATCCACTTTATCAATTTCTCCTCACTCATTCTCTCCATATGCCCAAACCTCTTCAATACACCCTCTTCTGTTCTCTCAACCACACGCTTTTTATTACCACACATTTCTCTTGCTCTTTCATTACTTACTCGATCAAACCACCTCATACTACATATTGTCCTTAAACATCTCATTTCCAACACATCCACCCTCCTTTGTACAACCCTGTCCATAGCCCATGCCTTGCAGCCATATAATATTGTTGGAACTACTATTCCTTCAAGCATACCCATTTTTGCTCCGAGATAACATTCTCTCCTTCCACACATTTTTCATCACTCCCAGAACCTTTGCCCCTCCCCTGCCCCATGACTCACTTCTACTTCCATGGTTCCATTTGCTGCTAAGTCCACTCCCAGATATCTAAAACACCACTTCCTCCAATTTTTCTCCATTCAAATTTACATCCCAGTAACTTGTCCCTCAACCCTACTGAACCTGATAATCTTGCTCTTATACACATTTTCTCTAAACTTTCTCCTTTCACACACTTTTCCAAACTCAGTCACCAACCTCTGCAGTTTCTCACTCAAATCGGCCACCAGAGCTGTATCATCGGCGAACAACAACTGACTCAGTTCCCAGGCGCTGTCATCCCCAACAGAATGCACACTTGCCCCTCTCTCTAAAACTCTAGCACTTACCTGCCTAACCACTCCCTCTTTTATGAGTAAGATCACAGAAAATATTGCACTTTTTTCTTATGAATTTACTCAACCATTTCTAGTTTAAGAAACAATTTATCAGATTTACCATTTCTAAAAGTGCAAAAAATTGACTTATTTTGTGATCAGATGCATAAAAAACTCTCAGAACTACTTTTTTCCTATGAATTTAGGGGTAAGTATAGTATTCCTACATTGCAACAACAATAACAAAAAAAAAAAACAGTATTTACCAGTTGGCTAATCCCAGGTATTGGTAGCAGGGATGTGGTGGTGGGTGCTACAGACGTTGCATGGCTCAAGAGAGGGCACACAACTGTCAACCATGGTCACTCATGGGTTACAGAGGCTTCTAGGCAGGTCCAGTGACATTCTTTGTTTGGGTTGCTGTCTGTAGGCAGCCAATAGAGCTGACAGTAGGTACAGAATTCATCTTGTAAGAAATTACATGTAGATTGAAGTCTCTTGCTTCTGCTACAGGCGTCAATCTACACATGCAATGGAAAAAATCTGAGAAAAGGGTTTTTAGCACCTTTCTTTACCTTCATCAAATGATTTTGTGTCACCTTTTATATGATGGGGATCAATGCAGTATGGTTCTGGGTGTCCTTCTTCAGAAGAATCATTTTCCAGAATTTCTCTCATTTACCAGTGAAGATATATATTTTTGTATTAGAGTTAGAGAAATCTGAAAGTTTTTTATCTTACCCTCTTCCTTCAGATGGTTATGCTCTCATGCTCACAGGACATACCGTAGAGGGGAGAAAAGTCGTTTTTTAAAATGGAAAAAACTTTCTTGCTGAGGTAGTCTCTTGCTAGCAATTTTTCCTGGTTTGTTCACCCTACCCAGCCGACCCTTCCTTGCCTGCTGTGACTGTCTTTGGTTGGCACTTGCAGTCTGTGAATTAAGAGCTCCGAACATCTCTTAGGACATAGGTTGATGATGTTTACCCAGTATTGTTTTCTGCTTGGCTGAGGTTGAACCTGTTAAGTTGTGAGCCACTGCAAATACCTTATGGTCATTTGGAAAGAGTAAGCAGTGGCATTTGCTTCTTCACTGAATTATTGGGTAGGAAAAGTCCTGACTTGTATATTTTCAGGGAATATATCTCATGCTTGTAGGATGCTGCCTTCAGGAGAATGTATTTTTCATTGTGTAAAACCTACATTTTTAGAGAATTAGCAGAGTAGTATCATTGACAAGATAAGTTGTTTATCATCCATTTATACACATGAAGCTTTGGAAGTGTATTAGTATTTGCTTGTCATCATTGCCTCAGTTCCCAATACCTTAGGGTACATTAGATACATTCAACCTTTGATATGACTAAGTCACATCCTCAACCCATGTCCAATGTATTAAAGTGAAACTTGGGCTCCCACGTGTGAAAAAATTTGAAGTGAAACATGGGCTTCCACATGTGAAAAAAATGCCTCCCACTTTTTCGTTCTGCACACTTAGTTGATTCATCAAGTGAAACCAACATCTCCATTCACACTTCTGCTATACAAAAAAAATGCTTCTTTTGCTTCTAATCCCATTTTTCTTATGTCATTTTCTGAAATATCCCTAGCCCTAATCAGTTCTCAGTACATCTGTCCATCTCTTCTGCAGTTTGCCTATTCCTTTGGGCCTTCAGCTGTAGCTTTCCCAATACATACTGAATTTTACTCCTGAATGACTTTACTCAAGCATAACTTCCAGTTCTTCACCATGTAAACTGATCTTTCAGTCTGTCTCCTTCCTAACAAGAAAGTAGTACAATATCTTATTTCTTATTTGCAGTTGCTTTCAAGTCATCTCACATGCATCATTGGAACTGCCCACCATTCTATCCAGCTCTTCATCAGATTCAGTTTTCAACACAGTTTCATCTTCATACATTAATTTTGACAGCATCTTTCCTGGTAAATCATTATTAGATATTATACTAAGATCAGCCCACTGTACTCTTGTCTTAATATTTTAAACCACTCACCTGTACCACCACAAACTCTCACACATGCACTATGTTCATTGTAAAAGCTCTAAACAGAATTTGGTAGTCTCCATGCCCACTGTATAGAGTCAGAACTTCCCAGAAGGTGTATGCTACATACAGCTCTTTCTTTAGAATTTTCTGTGCTATCTGTTGAAGTGAAAAATTTTTGGTTACATGTGTGTTTAGTATGAGGTTGTATTTCAATCCTCTTTTCCACAGGTATTTAAGGGTCTTGCCTATCTTCATGGAAAGCAGATCGTTCATCGAGATGTGAAGGTCTCCAATCTTCTTCTTACAAATATGGGAACATTGAAAATAGGTATGTTTAATCAGTTTTGAAATTACTGGAAATTCTGAAGGGAATGAGCATGTAAGCAGTAGCTTGAATTTAAAGGATGATTTTCAGAGGAATGAATAGATTATAGAATAATACTGCCCTTAAGGGGAAGTATATTCAGGCCTTGATTATGTGCAGGTTTAGGAATTGAGAGGATTTGCACATTACCATAGTAAGCAAAAATCAGTTATGCAGAAAATGGGTTAGGGACCAAAATTGTAATAAGTACACATCATTATTCAGAAGAAAAATTAAGTCCTTCTGCACTTGTATTCTGTTAAGGATTTTTAAAGCATCTGTTTTCTGGAAGATGAGTGAGATACTGAAAATATATGGAAGTTTTTTTATAGATACCTAATTAGCACATTGAATCCATACACTTACACACACACACACACTCACACACACACACACACACACACACACACACACACACACACACACATGCACACACACACACACACACACACACACACACACACACACACACACACACACACACACATAAAATGGGTATAATGAAATAAAGGGATCCTTGGATTCTTGTGAATTGCATACATACATAGGAGTAAAGGCAAGGTTCATAAATACAAGGTTAAGAGACAAGACAACATGAGTGTAAAACTGTTTCCCCATACAACACACCCACAAACATACATGCACGCACACACACACACATGCGAACACACACACACACACACACACACACACACACACACACACACACACACACACACACACACACACACACACTCATGGTTGATGAAATTCAACCTGAGCAAATGCAAAGTAATGAGGATGGGACAAAGGTAAAGAAGGCCTCAGATGATTATTATCTAGCAGGAAGTAAGCCTCAAGATTCGTTTTGTGGTAGTAGAACTTGGGAGTCGACATTGCCCTTAACCTTTTGCCAGAGTCCCATATAAGTGAAATGGTTAAAGAGTCATACTGTCTGCTGGCAAATATCAAAATAGCCTTGAAGCATATGGATAGGGAAATATTTAGTAAGTTGTTTATATCTTAGGTACAGCCAAAACTAGGGTATGTTTCTGAAGTTTGGTCACTGCCCTTAAGAGAATCACAAAGAGCTATAGAGAGGTTCCACAGAAGGGCAACAAAGATAGGACCAAAACTGAGAGAACTGAGTTACAGGGAAAGGCTAGATAGAGGCTTTTGATTTATCATCTTGGAATAGAGGAGAGTGAAGGGTGACCTGATCACAACCTTTGAGTTTTTGAAACAGGTCTGAAAGTTAGAGAATAAACAGTTCTTCGAAAGGTGTAGGCATAAAGCAACCAGAGGAGGTAACATTGAATTAAGTAACTTGTTAAAAAGGATGTAAAGAAATATCTTTATAGTATAAGAGTGGTGGATGAATGAAGTAAAATGACTTGAGACATGCTTAGAATAAACAGCATACATCATAAGTTTATTTTTTTTTTACGCTGGAGGTTCCAATAACAAACGCAAGTCAACATCAAAGCTAGGCTTTAATTGAAATATGAAGAGGTTAATGAAAGGCAAAAAGAAGAGACAAGGGAAAGTATTTATGAATTTTGGAGGAAGTGAAAAACCTCTCTTTTAAAACGTGCCAAGTCCTAGCTATTGGGAAAGACGAGAGGGTAGAGAGTTCCAAAACTTTGAGTTGTATGGAAAGAAATAGTTATCAAAGTGGCCCACCCGTAAGTTGCCAGTGGCCACACAGTAATCATGTGACATGGCAGCTTGCTAAGTATTGCATGGTCTAGCTAATGGTGGGGACACACAAGCAGCCAACCCTCAGGAGCAGAACCCAAAGTAACAGCAAAAACCAAAGTAATAGTAGAAACCAAAGGGATATATGATAGTTGAAAATGTTCAAGAGATGGGGCCCCATGAGTTTGAAACTCCCTCCCTGTACAGTGCAGATAAGTAATTGCATACATGCATGCTTGCTTACAGACAGTCAGACAGACAGACAGAGACGAGTAGACAGACAGACAGACAGGTTATGCAAAAGTCAAAAGGGAAGTGAAAAGCGAGGAGGTTTGCATCAGCTTACAAGGGGGCCTGAATAGACTTCAAAGTTGGTTGATAAATGGTTGATGAAATTCAAATTGAGCAAATATGAAGGAATGAGGATGGGTCAAAGTGAAAGAAAGATTCAGTATGATTATTATCTAGAAGGAAATAAGCTTTAGGATTCTGTGTGAGAAACACTGTGGAGTCAACATTACCCCTAACCTGATGCTAGATCCATTTTAGAAGAATAGTTCAGGAGACAGACTATCTGTTGGAAAATATCGTTTCTGTTAAGGAAACCAGTAGCTTTTTTCCTCACAGCTCAAGTAGAAGCTTTCAAAGAAAGTCCTCAGCCTTTGACAGTCTAATAGTTTTTCAGACAGTTTAGCTCATTATTGAAAACACTTGTCCTTTTAGCCTTAGGCTCTGGGAGGAGAGTTAGTGAATTACATGATATGTCTAGACAAGATCATCTTGTCTTCTGGAGTTTCTTATGGGTTTTGATAAACCCAAACCCCATTTTTTTGGCTAAGTTTGAAAATGCTGAATTTAGAAATATCCCTGTTGTCATCCACTTTTGGAAGATTTCATTAAGAGAGCATTAGATCTTATGCCCAGTTGAATGTTCTAGAGACCTTTTAGACTTCACCAGAGAATACTAGTCGGACCAGTTATGTGTGCACCTTGATCCTTGAAACCCATTTTGGTGAAATATACCTCTGCATTGAGTAAGAAACTCATTGTATTGGCTCAGCCTGGGCATTACACCAGAACGCATGATATGAGAAAAGAGCCTCTATGTTGACACTCCTCAGAAACACCTGGAGGAATCACAAGAAAGGATTCTTTGGCACTTCTCTTTCTCCTTCATTAGATTTGGCTGTAGTTTGGAAATTATGGGTCTACCTTTTTTGGCTCTTGGGATATTTCATCAAGAAAGTTGGATTTCAGTGTTCCTTCAATTTGCCATTAAAGGTATGTATTTTTGCTTTGGTTTATCCTTTTCTAGCAGTTTTTCTTTAAATCTTCCTCCTTCATGTGAGTATGCTCTCGTGTGCAGGGAACAGACTAAAGGGAAGAGAAATGAAGGTTTTGAAAACTGAAAAAACATTTATCTCCTAGATGATGTCCTGTGAACAATTTTTCTGTTTTCCTACTCAGGCCTGCCTTTCCCTTCTTCTTTTGAAGAACTTTTTTCTCTTCCTTTTATTACCACTCCATAATCTAGGGGGCTTTGAGTAGCTGTAACATTTATCTCCTAGATGATGTCTGTGAACAATTTTTCTGTTTCCTACTCAGGCCTGCCTTTCCCTTCTTCTTTTGAGGAACTTTTTTCTCTTCCTTTTATTACCACTCCATAATGTAGGGGGCTTTGAGTAGCTGGATGTAAATGGGTCAGTGATATTCACCCAGAGGTAATTGTGGATTGGCTGAGAGTGGGCCAGAATAACTTGGGGTTGGCTGGGATCACCTGTTCGCAAGTGTTAGTAAAGCCTAGTACTCCCGAGTGGAATCATTAAGGTTTGAAGGGTCCTGATCCATGTATTTCTAGGAAATGTATGATATTGTAGGATACTGTCTTGGAGAGAAAAGCTTTTTGATCTTTAAAAACATCATTCTTCACTCAAAATTTGAATAAATTTTTTTTTCTTTTGAATTGATTGTGACTTATTCATCATGTATCATCTCATCATTTGTCAGTGTTAATGTTCAGTATCACTGCATTAATGCTTAAGCTTAGTATCGAAAATTTGGTTACCATTTAGTTCGAGTCATAATAATTTCTTTGTCTTATTTCCAGCTGACTTTGGATTAGCCCGTGAATTAGGGTATCCGATGTCTCCAATGACGCCACAGGTTGTAACACTTTGGTATCGTGCTCCTGAACTACTGTTTCAGGTTAGTGTAACAATGAATATTTTTATCTGTTGCCCTCTTATCATTATCTCTGTTTCCATTTCCATGTGGTGTAAAATGCATACAGATACATATGCACATTTTGTTGTCATTAATTTTGCAGGACTTGGTCCTGAGCATTATCCCTGCTGGCTGCTAAAATTAATGATGCCCAGTTCTTTAGTGGTAAGCTTATTCATTAATTGAGACACTTTAACCTTTCAATCTGAGATTACAGTTGCTAAGTTAATTGGAGGGTCAGTTAAATTTTGCATTATCCTGTTGTAGTAATTAGTCTTAAAGTAGCAGATTGCTCTGTTTGCTTATTTGTTTACATGTTGTTTTATAGGCATTTATATACTATACAGGAACCCATGTAGATCTATACCTAACACTTTTGTCACAGTTCATATAACACAGTTTTAGCCTTCTTCTCATGCATGGAAAGTTATCACCCATCTCTTGCTTCGATCTTTCACCATACATTAATACTTCTTTTGTTACTCAGATACATGCGACAGTTTTGATGGAGTAAAGTGGATAATTTAGATAAAGTTATATGCTTTCATAATTTTGCCCTCATTCTTCTAAAGATTGAATTAATTTTGAATGCGAATTAGGGTAACAAAATTCATATATGGTACCCTACAGTACATTGCTTTTTTATTTTTTCGTACTTGATTGCTGTTTCCCATGTAGTATGTAATACTTTTAGGTGGTTTGGCCATGTGGAAAGAATGCAAGATGGAAAGTTTACAAGGAGAGTGTATGGTAGAACATTTAAAGGGGTTGGTGGAAGAGGAAGACCACCTATGACATGGGGAAATAGAATGGAAGAGTACTGGAGGGAGAGAAATGGTGGAAGAATACATGGAATGGTGTATTTGAGGGAGGCATATAAGGACAGGGATAAGTGGAGACTCTTTTGCTATGGCCACCCCATAGATGGGGGCTCCCATAGGGAACAGTCATCAAAGATTTAGATAGATAGATCATGTCTCAGACAGACAGGATGGCTCATTCTCATATGCTGGAGTCATGTGCAGTCTACATTTTTTGAAATTCATAAAAAACATCTGTTTCTAGTAGCATCCCTCACAAAATCATCCAATTATGGTATGATACTCTGTCTTAAGTGAATTTGATGAGGACATAGGGTATTCAATAAAGTTTCTGTTGTGTAAACTTAGTTACCTGGGTAGTGTTCCAGTTGTGGATTTGACTGCAACAGAAGCCATGAAAAAAATTCAGGTATATGGGCCTTCTTTACCAAATCTCTCTATGTTCACAATGTGGAATTGAAGGTATCTTTAGCTTTTTTATGTAAACTGTCTTCTTGCAGTAGTTTCAAACAAACTGGGTCATCAAATTACTTAAGTTAGGTTACTTTATTCCAGTCTAGTTGAATGATTTTGGTGTCTGAAGTGGTTAGAAAAGCGTAAAAAGTCCATAGGAACCTTATTTTTGAGATAATCCCAATTAGTTTTAAGGTTAGGGCACATTATCTTGTAACTAAAGACTTGAGTGTCTCATATTGTCTCTTTTGAAAATATTCCATTCTGGAAATTTTATTAGATTAGATCTTTAGATGAATTACAACATGGAAGGTTGCATTGAACTCCATGCATAATTTAATGTTTTAAGTGCTGTTATGGATGTAGCTGCTTCCTGTACAAAGGGTGCTACATAGGCTTATATGTTTTTACCAAAGTATTATTTTGCGTGGGGCTTGACTTCAAACTAAGAAATTGATAAGGAGAATTTTTTCATAAGTTTGGAGATTTATCCAAGATCAGCCAACCAGGGATTTATTCTGCTTAACATAAAATGGAAAAATAATTTCATAATTAATGCCAATTTTTTCATGCATGTATGGCAGAACCATCAGAAAGTTTCTCTTGGTATAAAAAACTACTATCCTGAGAAAGCTTGTGCTTTATTAATACCTCAAGGAGAAAAGAGTCTCCTAATTGGTCATCTGTATGAAACAAGCAACTAGAGATATTTTTCCTACAGCCAGTTACCATACTTTTAGAACTTCATATCCTTTAGATTGCTTTGAGACAACTATATGGGTGAAGGACAGGTGAGGATTTTGCTCAAAAAGGCAGCTGTGAATTTTTGAAAATGTTGTTTTTTGAACAAGAATCCTCACATGCCTCTCACTCTCATGCACCCATCCTATCTTCTATTGAAGAAGGTAGTTAGTACTGTTACTATACAACCTTTAAGGGTTTATAAATGAGATGGTGTGACATCTTGGATAGGAAACAGGGGTGCAGCTTTAGAAGGATATTATAGTTGTGTTTTTGAGTATTTTTTCACCCTCTCCTTCAGCATATATTGTTACATTTTTTATTTATATATATTTATTATACTTTGTCGCTGTCTCCCGTGTTTGCGAGGTAGCGCAGGGAAACAGACGAAAGAAATGGCCCAACCCCCCCCCATACACATGTATATACATACGTCCACACACGCAAATATACATACCTACACAGCTTTCTATGGTTTACCCCAGACGCTTCACATGCCTTGATTCAATCCACTGACAGCACGTCAACCCCGGTATACCACATCGCTCCAATTCACTCTATTCCTTGCCCTCCTGTCACCCTCCTGCATGTTCAGGCCCCGATCACACAAAATCTTTTTCACTCCATCTTTCCACCTCCAATTTGGTCTCCCTCTTCTCCTCGTTCCCTCCACCTCCGACACATATATCCTCTTGGTCAATCTTTCCTCACTCATTCTCTCCATGTGCCCAAACCACTTCAAAACACCCTCTTCTGCTCTCTCAACCACGCTCTTTTTATTTCCACACATCTCTCTTACCCTTACGTTACTCACTCGATCAAACCACCTCACACCACACATTGTCCTCAAACATCTCATTTCCAGCACATCCATCCTCCTGCGCACAACTCTATCCATAGCCCACGCCTCGCAACCATACAACATTGTTGGAACCACTATTCCTTCAAACATACCCATTTTTGCTTTCCGAGATAATGTTCTCGACTTCCACACATTCTTCAAGGCCCCCAGAATTTTCGCCCCCTCCCCCACCCTATGCTCCACTTCCGCTTCCATGGTTCCATCCGCTGCCAGATCCACTCCCAGATATCTAAAACACTTCACTTCCTCCAGTTTTTCTCCATTCAAACTCACCTCCCAATTGACTTGACCCTCAACCCTACTGTACCTAATAACCTTGCTCTTATTCACATTTACTCTTAACTTTCTTCTTCCACACACTTTACCAAACTCAGTCACCAGCTTCTGCAGTTTCTCACATGAATCAGCCACCAGCGCTGTATCATCAGCGAACAACAACTGACTCACTTCCCAAGCTCTCTCATCCCCAACAGACTTCATACTTGCCCCTCTTTCCAAAACTCTTGCATTTACCTCCCTAACAACCCCATCCATAAACAAATTAAACAACCATGGAGACATCACACACCCCTGCCGCAAACCTACATTCACTGAGAACCAATCACTTTCCTCTCTTCCTACACGTACACATGCCTTACATCCTCGATAAAAACTTTTCACTGCTTCTAACAACTTTCCTCCCACACCATATATTCTTAATACCTTCCACAGAGCATCTCTATCAACTCTATCATATGCCTTCTCCAGATCCATAAATGCTACATACAAATCCATTTGCTTTTCTAAGTATTTCTCACATACATTCTTCAAAGCAAACACCTGATCCACACATCCTCTACCACTTCTGAAACCACACTGCTCTTCCCCAATCTGATGCTCTGTACATGCCTTCACCCTCTCAATCAACACCCTCCCATATAATTTACCAGGAATACTCAACAAACTTATACCTCTGTAATTTGAGCACTCACTCTTATCCCCTTTGCCTTTGTACAATGGCACTATGCACGCATTCCGCCAATCCTCAGGCACCTCACCATGAGTCATACATACATTAAATAACCTTACCAACCAGTCAACATTTTTTACATGCATTAAATGTGACTGACTTTTTTGTGTTTGCCTATCTTGCTGCTTTCAGCTATATGGCTTGGATTGCATTGTTAGAGAACTATTTGAGTGACGATGAAGTGAGGCTTATTGCTCGGGAAACATGTTCTTCACTGGATCAGAGCTTACTTCATGCTTACAGTGGAAATTGAACATTTCATTTCTATGACTGCTCCAAGTAGCCCATGAAATTCTTTAGAAATATTTTTTCTCCTGTCAGATGTTTGAAGAACATTATACTGATAATACAACTTACTGAACATGTTGTTTAAGCACAGAAGAGAGTGATTGATACAATTTTTTTTTTTTTTTTTTTTGTATTGAGACATTTTATTTTATACTAAGTTTTCTTTTTCCATGTATTATTAGGCCAAGACACAGACAACTGGTGTGGACATGTGGGCAGCTGGCTGTATTCTTGGGGAGCTCCTGCTACATAAGCCGCTACTTCCTGGCAAATCAGAAATTGAACAGATTAATCTCATAATTGATCTTTTAGGTAAGACTAATTGAAATTCAGTATTTTGGAATACTCATTTAGCCATGTTATGACATATATCATAGGGTATGGGAGAAAAAATTCAACCTTCTTATTCCCTGTGTGTCTTAAATAGTGACTAAAGGAACAGGAGTTAGGAGCTGGAAACCCTAATAATTCAGTTTCTATGAGATGTAATAGAAGATGGAGGCAAGTGAGGAGTGTTCATCCTTCTTGAAGGCTATGGCTTGGGTGTCTGAGTGTGTGGATATAACCACAATAAGAGAAAGGAGAGAATGGAAAGGAACCTGGATGTTCTGGCTCTGAGTGAAACAAAGAGTGGTTTGGTAATGGCATTAGGAGTAAATTCAGGAGTTGGTGGGTAAGAGCTATGGAAGAGCTGAAGCAAGAGTTGTGGGAATATGTGAAAGAGTGTAAGGAAGTGGGCTTCAGATTGATGTGAATAGAAATTAAAGTGAATTGCAAAAGATGGGTGATTATTAGTGCTTATGCATCTACCTACTAAGAAGATCATGAGAGACAAGTGTTTGGTGAGTAACGAGTGAATGTGTCAGCAGTTATGATGTAAGAGTGCTGGTATCAGTGATGTGTGATTTAAATATGAAGGTGAGTAATGTGGCAGTGAAGGGTACAACTGGGAGCATGGGGTATTCAGTGACGTGAATGGATATGGTGAGGAGCTTGTGGAGTTGTGTGCTTAAAATGGGCAGGTGATTGGGAATACCTGGTTGAAAAAAAGAGACACACGCAAGTATACATATGTGAGAAGGTAGAAGTAGTCATTAGGAACATTAGATAGGAGTCTTTGGAAACACTGTGTTAGAGTTGCCTTTTGCCAGTGGCCTCTTAAGGGTGAGGCACTAACGGCTAAGAAGCGGCACTAAGTTCACCAGTTATGAAGACTTTTGCTGTGGGCACCCTCTCGTGGGGGTTCATAGAGGGAATAGGCGTCACAGATATAGACAGATAGATAGGCATTGTGAGTAGGGAAGATGGTTATTGGTTATTATTAAACAAAGTACTGATTGTTGGGCATGCAGAAGAGAGCCTGTTGGATGTTTATGTGCTGAGAGGGGCAGCTTACCTTGTGGAAGCAGTTGCAAAGATTTGTAGAGGTTTTTGGAAAAGAAGAAACGTTTTTGGTGGAAAGAGAGTGTTAAAAGTAAGTGAACTTGGAAAAGAGACTTGTGTTGAGAGACACTTGGAGAGAGAGTGTATAATTGCAAAAGGTTAAAGTAAATGAAGCTAAGGGAGTAGGTGAGGATTGGGAGGCATTAGGTAAGCTGTACTGGCATGGATGAGGGATGAGTGTGTCCTACATAAGGTGGGAGGTGAGCAAGTTAGAAAGGGAAGTGAATTGTGGGATACAAAGAAAAGTTGCCAGTGAAGGCAAAAAGAGAGGTATATTGGGAGTACTCACAAGGAAGGAATGCAGATGATTGAGAAATGTTTAAGAGAAAGTGGGAGGAGGTCAAGAGAAAGGTGCAGGGGTTGATAAAGAGTATCAGTAAACTTCAAGGAGAATAGCATGTTTGGGAAGGAGGTTATTAGTGCATGAAAAACAAGAGAATGCATTTAAACATCAGTGAAGGGGTTTAATGGGAAAGTGTTAACAGGTAGTGATAAAATGAGGTGGAGTGAGTATTTTGAAGGACTGTTAAATGTGTTTGATAACAGGGTGTCAGATGTAAGGTGTTTGGGTCGGGGTGTTATGCAAAGTGAGAGAATCATGGAGACTGGTTTAATGAAGAGAGGAGTTGGGGAAGGCCTTGCGTAACATGAAATGTGGCAAGGTGGCTGGAGTGGATGGCATTGCTGTTGAATTTATGAAGAAAGGTAGTGCCTGTGTTACTGATTGGTTAGTTAGGATTTTCAGTGTATGTTTGGATCATGATAAGGTGACTGAGGATAGGCAGAATGCATGTATAGTGCCTTTGTATTGGTAAGGTGACTGAGGGTAGGCAGAATGCATGTATAGTGCCTTTGTATTGGTAAGGTGACAAGGTGACTGACGATAGGCAAAATACATTTATAGTGCCTTTGTATTGGTAAGGTGACTGAGGATAGGCAGAATGCATGTGTAGTGCCTTTGTATTAAGGTAGGTGTTCAAACTACAGAAGTATAAGTTTCTTGAGTGTACCTGGTAAGTTGTGTGGGAGTTTAGTGATCAAGAGAGTGAAGGCATGTACAGAGCATCAGATTGGGGAGGAACAGTGTGGTTTCAGAAGTGGCAGAGGATGTGTGGGTCAGGTGTTTGCTTTGAAGAATGTATTTGGGAAATACTTAGAGAAATGGATGGATTTTTACATGGCAATTATGTATGCTGCATGGACTGTGGACCAACTTCTGTAGCCAGGATTCAGACCTATGAGGGCTCAACCCCAGGCAGTTCACAAATGTGCCATGATTAGTACCACTAACCACTGTGCCACAGAGGTCCATGAATTTTTCTAGATTATACTTGTTTGCATTTCACATGTTAGTGAGGTAGTGTCAGGAACAGATGTAGAAATGACTACATTCATTTACATCTGCTCTCTAGTATTATTTATTTACAGCTTAAGCATAATTTGTTTGAATATATTTAGTGGCAAAGGACATGAATTGTTTAAAAATCATGTATGTTTAAAAAAGTGATTTTTAGTGACAATCCATATAGGAGGTGCTGGGGTTCCAAGAAAATATGAAGATCCTCTGAACAGTATAGTGGGATTGTTGAAAGTGGTAAGAATATCTGAGTTTGGCATTTGACTGAGTCCTGTAACTGTACATATGACATTATATGAAATCCATTTTTGTTTTTTCACAGTTATATATAACTGATAGTTTATTTGACAGGCACACCAAATGATACCATCTGGCCTGAATTCTCACAGTTGCCTGCTATTGAGAACTTTACACTAAAGTCTCAACCATACAACAACTTGAAGACCAAATTTCCTACATTGTCACCATCTGGCCAACGTTTGCTCAACTTTCTCTTCATGTATGATCCTAAACGTCGAGCAACAGCCCAGGAGTGTCTGGAGAGCTCCTATTTCAAGGAACATTCTTTACGTATGTTAGATTTATTAATGCCTTTTTAACTTTTAAGACTGTTTATGATAAAAAATGTATCAGAACCAGTTTTAGGTTCAGAAGACCACCTGATTCGTTTACTGTTCAAATTGTTACTGTAAAAGACTGTTGATGATTACACATCATATTGCTTGTTGGTAGGATAGGCAAATAGGAGAAATTTGAAATAGTATGTGTGATGAAATGTCAGAAAATGAAGAATACCAGGAGCATTCACTGATGCTGACACTTTGTTATACAGCACAGTTAATAGAGGAATGGATGGAAATTGTATGGTGTAAGGAGAAAGCTTGTAGAGGGAGTCAGGGTTTTATGAAAAAAAAATTATGATTTCTAGAAAGAAAAGTGAGCCAAGATGTAGATATAGGTTCAGATTAAGTTAGATAAAAATATATGTTTGCCATTGATATTTAATGCTGATAGCGATAGCATTGTTGTAGAATTAAAGTGATGGTGGGAAATTAGGGTTTTTACTGTAAGAAGAGACCATTATGATTGTAGGAATGCCTGTAAAACAAATTGCAGGTTGTTATCAAGAAACTATGCAGGACATTTAACCTTAGAGGATAGAGCCTCTGAAACTTGGGTAAGTCTCCAAGTCTAAGGTTTATTGAAGACTCTGCAAAATATTTTATTTGAATCATTTATTAGGAAATGTCATTAAGGCAGGATGGTCTGGTGAATTGATGATATTTAATGCTGTAAATAGTAGAAGAGTCAATGGGTCCCTTAAATAGAATATTGAAGAGTAGAGGTGTAAGAATGGAAGGGAAGAAAGGTTTAAGAGAGAGCATAGTCTTCTTGACCCTGACCTATGCAGCCAAAATGTGGACATGGGATGAGTCACAGGGTGAAAAATCTAGGCTTTAGAAATTTATTATTTGAGAGGAGCATGTGGTATGACAAAATGGAATGAAGAAACTAATGATGGGGTGTGATTTTGTATTGCAGGAAATGCAAAGAGAATGAATTCTGTGGTGGTATAGAGTGGGTAAAACACAATATTTTGAGATGGTTTGGGCATGGGGAAAGAATGTAAGATGGGAAATTACTTGGAGAGTATGTTACAGTATGATTACAGGGATTGGTTTGAGAGGAAGTCCACTTGTGAAATGGAGAAATAGTGTGGAAGATTACTGGATGGAGAGAAATGGGCGAAGAATATGTGCAATGGTGTGTGCAAGGGAGGTATTAAGAACAGTGATAAAGGGAGATTATTTTACTATGGCTAACCCCTTGACAGGAGTTCCCAGTGGGATTGGGCATCAGAGATATAGATAGATAGATTCAAACATTTGAACTTGGACACTTCATGTAGGCTTGGCTTATCACATGTATGATGACTTTCTGAAGCCTCCATTTTCATTTCTTTTCTGACACTATTCTGTCATTACCAATGGTTCATTGATGTGCAAAGAACTTTTCTCAGTGCTAAGAGTTCAACTTCGTCCAAATCCTGATCACCATAATTAGGGCCACAGAGACAGTATCTGGTTAGCCACTAATTGGCATTGGGTATACCAAGCATGCACTTCAGGATCACACTGTCCCCCATCATGTTACTGAAGACACAAGGATTCTTTCATATCTTTTATTGTAGTTGCATGTGACATAAGGACTCTCTGCTTACCAGTAAAGGCTTGCTTTCAGTAATACCTTGATAAGAAAATTCTCCAAGAGAGTCAGCTTTAGAAAATGAATAATTGAGGATGATTTTTTTTAACTGCTGGTTTCCTAGGGTGTTTTTTCTGTGCATAGAGCCACCTCCCTTTTCTTTACGATGTTACAACTACTTGGGTAAGATGCAAATGAGGGATTTGACAAAAGAGTCAAATTTGAGTTCATGAAAAGCATATTTTTGAACTACAGTCCTCCCTAACCTTTTAGCCTTCTCACACCCAACTGTTCTTTCCCCAAATTGCTTGGCTCACTTTATAATGATCTTTGAGGGCTCAAGACTGACAGTGTAGGTGGCTGATGTGTAATGTGGCAATGGCACATCATAGTATTTGCAGCAATATTTGCTATTAGGATATATTTTAGTTAATTTTTTTTATGTGAATTAAGAGTGACTGTGGCATTCTTTTGTCATGTGTGTACTTTTCTTGCCAGTTTAAGCCATATTGCTTTGATGATTCTAAAAGGAGAAGGATACAGGTGAAAGGCAAGTGAGGATCATAGTCAGAAAATCTTTTCTACTATCTTAAAGCTGATGTTTTAAGGAAATTTTTTTAACAAAAGTGGCTGTATATTGTGATTACATCTGTTACAGATTAGTAATACACATGTTTCCAGTTAATCCAAGCATTTTGAGTGCCACCATCAAGATGAAAGTGGATTAAGGCCCATTACCATAGTGATAATAATGTCAGGCATTCAGTTCACTTCCTTATGAGTTTGGGATGAGAAGAAGCATGCTTTTCCATGCAACATGGAGGGTAGGGGTTGCAGTCTGTGTATTGGCTTTTGAGTTCCTTGCAAGTCATTTTCTATCTCAATTTACACTATAAGATTTCTGCCAGGTACCTCAGATCTGAGTGGATCACAGGTAGATTAAGAATGAACATAAACTTAACAGGAAAAAAGGCCATCACTTTGGAAAGGAGCTCAGAAATAGATGCATTTCCCCAAAATTGGCTATCCTTTTGCTTCAGTTGTAGTTCTTCAAAGGGTAACAAGAGCCCAGCTAACCTGCAACTTGGACTATATAAATAAAGCAAGTGACGAAATGATCATCAAGTAAGATATTCAAGGCAGACACAGTAAGAATGATAAAGGGAGCAAATACTTGATTAGAAGTGGGATATTGGTATGGTTTCTTGATAAGTGTATGTTACAACCAGGAAGACACTAATGTGTTATAGTCAAGGAATTTGAACAATCAGTTTGTTATTTTTTTGTTTCCTTCTTTTTTCCTGCATTAGCAAGGTAGCACCAGGAACATGTGTAATGCAACAAAATCACAGCCTCTTATCAACAACCAGATTCCACAGACCTTTCTGTGGTTTTCCTATGCCGCTTCATATTCAGTCTATTGACAGCGTGTCACCCCCTGTATACCACATTGTTCCAATTCACTAAATCCCATGTACACCTGTTACCTTCCTCCACCTCCAGGCTCTTCCTGCTCAAAATATTTTTCTCTCTATCCTTTCATCTCCAATTTGGTGTTCCCCGTCTTTTATGTTTCACTTTTTTGCATATATCTTTGTCATCCTCTCCTCACTCATTCTGTCCATATGTCCAGATCATTTCAGCACACTTTCCTCAGCTCTTTCAACCACACTTTTCTTGTTACCACACCTCTCTCATACCTTTTATTACATACTCGGTCACATCACATTTTGTCCTCAAACATTTCATTTTCAACACATCCACCCTTCTCTGGATGTCCCTATGCCTTGCATCCAGACAACAACAATGGGACTACTATACCTTCAAACATACCCATTTTTGCCTTCCTGCAGCATCCTCTCCTTCCACACATTCTTCAGTGCTTCAAGAGCCTTTTCCCCCTTACCTCCTTTATGACTCACTTCTGCTTACATGGTTCCATTTGTTGCCTTGCCCACTCTCAGGTATCTAAAATACTCTGCTTCCTCCAAATTTTCTCCATGCAAAATCACACCTCAAGGAAGCTGTCCCTCTTCCCTGCTAAACCTATTTACTCTCAACTTTCTCCTTTCTCACTCTCTTACATGCTCAGACATCAACTTAAGCAGTGACTTGCTTGAATCTTCCACCAGTGCTGTGTCATCAGGAAACAACGAGTGTTTCACTTCCCAGGCTCCATCATCCCTACAGACTGCAAACTTGCCTGTCTCTCTAAAACCCTTGCATTTACCTCTCTCACCACCCCATCCATAAACAGATTAAACACCCATGGTAACATCATGCATGCTTGTTACAGACCCACCATCACCTGGAACCATTCACCCTCCCCTCTCCCTACTCACACACACCTTACGACCTTGATGAAGACTTCTCTACTTCTAATTGCTCTTAACTCTCCCCTCTCACCTAATATTCATAAGACCTGCCACAAGGCATCACTATCAGTCCTATCATATGCTTTCTCCTGATCTAAATGTCACATACAGATCCTTTTTTTTGTTTTTAAGTATTTCTTATACACATTCTTTAAAGCAAACACTTGATCCATTCATCTAATACCACTCCTAAAACCACATTGTTCCTCCCCAATTTGATACTTGTTTCTGGTTATATTTATTTTGGGCAGTGTTTTTATTCTGTTGGAGGGTAATTAAAGAAATGGGAAATGTTAATGACTTTATGCTAAGTTGCATAATAGATTTAGACAAGAAATTTCAACTGTGACTGGATGATTATTATGATTTGTGATTTTTTCTAGTGCAGTGCTTTTATATTACTTAGCACTAGCCACGGTTCATATGCAAATGTCTTTTTTCTTCCAGCATGTGACCCACAGATGATGCCAACATTTCCACAGCATCGTAACCTTAAGCAACAACCAACAATACAACAGCAACAGACAGCTTCTAATATAACTCATGTACTTGGAGGACAAACAGTTAATTTGTATCCACAAGAACGTCAGACAGCAGATGCTACATCTGGTTCAAAGTTTGCCCTAAATGATTTGCCAAACACCTACTGTAGAAGATAACAGATGTTAACACAAGTAGACTTAGAATAACTTTTCACTCACTTATTCAATATGGGCCCAATTCTTATGGCTGTCAGAAGTATGCAACAGCACTGAATCAAATTACTTATTTCCCCAACTTATGGTTTTCACTTTGTAAAGTAACTTATGTTTTCATAAATTTTTGGAAAAGTTGTTTCACTAAGAAATTGAACCTTGATAAGATAGTTAAAGGACTGAAGGCTTGGACAAGTATGAGTTGTTAAAGAAATTACAAAATTAGATAGTTACAAAATCTCTGGTTGAATGACTTCCAAAATCAGTCATTAGAATTCCCACACCTATCCATGTAACTGAGAAATTAATGAACAAACTGGCATTTTCCTTCCTTTATTGCTCCTAGTCTCAAATTATTTCTCCTTCACCAGTTTAATGCACATTCAACTTGCCACAGCCCAGTTCAATAACCTTACTCATCTCCAAAAATGTCATTGTGTGAAGTTTAAATTTTTTAAATTTGAAAGGAGGGTTATATCTTCATAGATGAAATTTAGGGTTTTATTGTTTAGTGGACTGTGTCAGTAGTGAACTGGTTGTAGTGTCTAGCTTGTTCATAAATGCCTCTGAATCATATTCTGTGAAATCTGCAAAGATGACAGGTATAACAGCGAGGCAAGTTTAGTGACAATGACCAAGATAGAAACGGAGATATTATATGTTACACTCATTGAAACTATGTTCCAAATTCTAATTTGTGACATGCAACACGGAAATGAATTGTGCATGGGAATAGATTTCATTTCATTTATGCAAGGCTCAGCCATATTTTCAGTTAAAGCTCAGTGCTAGACTTCAATGAGTCAGTCTCAAGTTTCAGATATGCATTCATTCAGACATTTTCACAACAGCCAATTACAGTGCAGAATTTTTTTAATGTCAGCAAATTTGAGTTTGAGCAATGATACCCAACACATTATTTTGGCTAAGCAAAATTTGTTCCAAGGACAGTAATGAGCTTTATGAAAAATGGAACATTCCATATATTGGAAGTGAAAGCAGAGGAGCTCTCTATAAGTTCATAAATCGAACAATGATAAAATTAACCAAAGAAACATTAAGATGGCTGTTAGAATAAATCTGGGTTGGTTTCATTGAGGTCAGACCAACAATTTCTGTACTATTGTAATGCTTAAGGTCTCCATTATGAAGTAATATTATTGAGTGGTCTGAAGTTGCCCATTGATCCTGAGAATGTGAAAGGGAAGTTGTACAACTAAGTTATGACACTGCTATCATTCTGGTATGGCATCTTCATTCTATTATGATGTGCTTGTACTTCAGTGCATGATTATTCTAAATTTGTGATAGATAACCCTTTAGATCAGGGCAACTGAGTTACTATGAGTGAAGGTTCACTCATACAAAATTCTTAGGTGGCAAAGGTGGCAAGAGGTTGGGTCCACACCAAAGCCTGCTGTGGTCCAGGGTCAGACCATGGTCCACCAACTCAGTATCCTTGCTCTAGGTATATAACTTGTGAAGATACGAACACCTTCGCTGACAGAAGATATAAGACTCTATTGCCATGGCCACCCCTTGAGGGAGTTCCAGGTGGGAACAGGAGTCAGAGATATAGATAGATATAATTTTTTTTTTCTTTTTTTTTTTTTTTTGCTTTGTCGCTGTCTCCCACGTTTGTGAGGTAGCGCAAGGAAACAGACGAAAGAAATGGCCCAACCCACCCCCATACACATGTATATACATACGTCCACACACGCAAATATACATACCTACACAACTTTCCATAGTTTACCCCAGACGCTTCACATGCCCTGATTCAATCCACTGACAGCACGTCAACCCCGGTATACCACATTGATCCAATTCACTCTATTCCTTGCCCTCCTTTCACCCTCCTGCATGTTCAGGCCCCGATCACACAAAATTTTTTTCACTCCATCTTTCCACCTCCAATTTGGTCTCCCACTTCTCCTCATTCCCTCCACCTCCGACACATATATCCTCTTGGTCAATCTTTCCTCACTCATTCTCTCCATGTGCCCAAACCATTTCAAAACACCCTCTTCTGCTCTCTCAACCATGCTCTTTTTATTTCCACACATCTCTCTTACCCATACGTTACTTACTCAATCAAACCACCTCACACCACACATTGTCCTCAAACATCTCATTTCCAGCACATCCATCCTCCTGCGCACAACTCTATCCATAGCCCACGCCTCGCAACCATACAACATTGTTGGAACCACTATTCCTTCAAACATACCCATTTTTGCTTTCCGAGATAATGTTCTTGACTTCCACACATTCTTCAAGGCTCCCAGGATTTTCGCCCCCTCCCCCACCCTATGATCCACTTCCGCTTCCATGGTTCCATCCGCTGCCAGATCCACTCCCAGATATCTAAAACACTTTACTTCCTCCAGTTTTTCTCCATTCAAACTTACCTCCCAGTTGACTTGACCCTCAACCCTACTATACCTAATTACCGTGCTCTTATTCACATTTACTCTTAACTTTCTTCTTTCACACACTTTACCAAACTCAGTCACCAGCTTCTGCAGTTTCTCACATGAATCAGCCACCAGCGCTGTATCATCAGCGAACAACAACTGACTCACTTCCCAAGCTCTCTCATCCCCAACAGACTTCATACTTGCCCCTCTTTCCAAAACTCTTGCATTCACCTCCCTAACAACCCCATCCATAAACAAATTAAACAACCATGGAGACATCACACACCCCTGCCGCAAACCTACATTCACTGAGAACCAATCACTTTCCTCTCTTCCTACACGTACACATGCCTTACATCCTTAATAAAAACTTTTCACTGCTTCTAACAAGTTGCCTCCCACACCATATATTCTTAATACCTTCCACAGAGCATCTCTATCAACTCTATCATATGCCTTCTCCAGATCCATAAATGCTACATACAAATCCATTTATATAGCATAAATGCAGCTTAAGATTGCAAAGCATGCTACTGACATCATTATTTCTCAATTGATCTGTTCATTATTTTAACCCCATTTTTAACTATAAGAAAAAGTATCATTGGCTTTCAGAGTGGTATAAATGGCAGACTAGGGTCTTATTGGAAGTGTATGAGGGGAGAAACAGAAGTTTGAAAAAGGATAATATTTTCAGCAAAGTTAATCCCAAGAATAAGATTTTGGTCCAGAATGTTTTTTTGAAGGTCAAAGGTTCATTTCCTCTAAGCTTTTGAGAAGGAAGCAGTCTCTCTCTCTCGATGTTGATTGAACTATATAAATTATATTCAGCTCAAAATGTAAGGAGAAATTTGAAGATGAACTGTATAACCAATATGATCAAAATGAGCTCATGTATTATTGAAGTATCAGATGATACAATTAAAGCAATTGATCAGGTTACAGAAAATTCAGTTCCATTACCATATGGAATCCCAGCCATATTTCTCAAAAGATAAAAACAGCAATAGTGAAATCAATGATGTATCTACATACCAGATCATTGACATGATTTCTTTTGTTAAGAAGGGAAAATATATTCATACATACTTACAAATAAAGTATTGTACCAGGTCATTAACAAAATTTCTTGCTGTGTAGTTCTGTAGGGCCTGGAAGTGGATAGGGAGCTGTGGTTTTGGTGCATTACACATGACAGCTAGAGACTGAGTGTGAACGAATGTGGCCTTATTTTTGCCTACTCGTAGCACTGCCTTGTTGGAGGTAGGGTGGGTGATGCTATTTCATGTGTGGTGGGGTGGCAACAGGAATGAATGTAGGCAGCAAGTATGAATATGTACATGTGTATATATGTATGTCTGTGTATGTATAGGCATGTATATGTTGAAATGTATATGTGCATGTGTGGGTGTTTATGTATGTGTATGTGCGTGTGTGGGCGTTTGTGTATGTATATGTGTTTGTGTGTGGGCATTTATGTATATACATGTGTATGTGGGTGGGTTGGGCCATTCCTTATCTGTTTCCTTGCGCTATCTCGCTAATGCGGGAGACGGTGATTAAGTATAATAAATAATATTATTATAATTATTATCATTATTATTATTTTTTGATAAGTGCTGTTTCCTGTGTCAGCAAGATAGCCCCAGGAAGCATGAAGAATGGCCCATCCACTCGTACATGCATTTATATAAATAAACACCCATACACACACATATACATACATATACATAAATACACATACACATGTGTGGCGAGGTGGCGATGCGAATGAATAAAGGCAGACAGTGTGAATTGTGTGCATGGGTATATATGTATGTGTCTGTGTGAGGTACATTGGATGATGGTGTATATTGAGTGTGTGGACGTGAGGTCTTACATGTTATGGGGTGGTTTGGCCATTCTTCGTGTTTCTGCCTACCCGCAAAGCGAGACAGCGACAAAGCAAAAAAAAAAAAAAAATCACAGATATATAATATATATTTATTATATATGTATATATATTATATATCATTATTTACATTTCCCGCATTAAGTATAAAGGACTGGGCCTTTGAGGGTACCCTGCTGGCCCAATTCTCTTTCCGCTTCTGGAAAAATAAAAAAAAAAAAAAAATGAAGGGGAGGATTTCCAGCCCCCCTGCCCCTCCCCGTACCTCACGACAAGAAGAGCGTGGAAGTAATTCTTCTACGCACAACGCAAAAAATAAAAAAAAAAAAAAAACATAAAAATATATATATATATAGGGTGTTTGCTTTGAAGAATGTATGTGAGAAATACTTAGAAAAGCAAATGGATTTGTATGTAGCATTTATGGATCTGGAGAAGGCATATGATAGGTGTTGATAGAGTGCTCTGTGGAAGGTATTAAGAATATATGGTGTGGGAGGAAAGTTGTTAGAAGCAGTGAAAAGTTTTTATCGAGGATGTAAGGCATGTGTACGTGTAGGAAGAGAGGAAAGTGATTGGTTCTCAGTGAATGTAGGTTTGCGGCAGGGGTGTGTGATGTCTCCATGGTTGTTTAATTTGTTTATGGATGGGGTTGTTAGGGAGGTAAATGCAAGAGTTTTGGAAAGAGGGCAAGTATGAAAGTCAGTTGGGGATGAGAGAGCTTGGGAAGTGAGTCAGTTGTTGTTCGCTGATGATACAGCGCTGGTGGCTGATTCATGTGAGAAACTGCAGAAGCTGTGACATGAGGTTTTGGTAAAGTGTGTGGAAGAAGAAAGTTAAGAGTAATTGTGAATAAGAGCAAGGTTATTAGGTACAGCAGGGTTGAGGGTCAAGTCAATTGGGAGGTGAGTTTGAATGGAGAAAAACTGGAGGAAGTGAAGTGTTTTAGATATCTGGGAGTGGATCTGGCAGCGGATGGAACCATGGAAGCGGAAGTGGATCATAGGGTGGGGGAGGGGGCGAAAATTCTGGGAGCCTTGAAGAATGTGTGGAAGTCGAGAACATTATCTCGGAAAGCAAAAATGGGTATGTTTGAAGGAATAGTAGTTCCAACAATGTTGTATGGTTGCGAGGCGTGGGCTATGGATAGAGTTGTGTGCAGGAGGATGGATGTGCTGGAAATTAGATGTTTGAGGACAATGTGTGGTGTGAGGTGGTTTGATCGAGTGAGTAACGTAAGGGTAAGAGAGATGTGTGGAAATAAAAAGAGCGTGGTTGAGAGAGCAGAAGAGTGTGTTTTGAAGTGGTTGGGGCACATGGAGAGGATGAGTGAGGAAAGATTGACCAAGAGGATATATGTGTCGGATGTGGAGGGAACGAGGAGAAGAGGGAGACCAAATTGGAGGTGGAAAGATGGAGTGAAAAAGATTTTGTGTGATCGGGGCCTGAACATGCAGGAGGGTGAAAGGAGGGCAAGGAATAGAGTGAATTGGAGCGATGTGGTATACCGGGGTTGACGTGCTGTCAGTGGATTGAATCAAGGCATGTGAAGCGTCTGGGGTAAACCATGGAAAGCTGTGTAGGTATGTATATTTGCGTGTGTGGACGTATGTATATACATGTGTATGGGGGGGGGGTTGGGCCATTTCTTTCGTCTGTTTCCTTGCGCTACCTCGCAAATGCGGGAGACAGCGACAAAGTATAATAAAAAGAAAGAAATAATATCCTTCCACCTCCAGTTTGGTCTCCTACTTACTCACTTGCCTTCATCCATTCCTGGTGCTACCCTTCCCCACAGGAAACAGCATCACTACTCCCTGCTTCAGCGAGGAAATGCCAGGAAAACAGACAAAAATTGGCCACACTCGTTCACACTCGGTCTCTAGATTTTGTGAGATCGGGGCCTGAACATGCAGGAGGGTGAAAGGAGGGCAAGGAATAGAGTGAAATGGAGCGATGTGGTATACCGGGGTTGACGTGCTGTCAGTGGATTGAATCAAGGCATGTGAAGCGTCTGGGGTAAACCATGGAAAGCTGTGTAGGTATGTATATTTGCGTGTGTGGACGTATGTATATACATGTGTATGGGGGGGGTTGGGCCATTTCTTTCGTCTGTTTCCTTGCGCTACCTCGCAAACGCGGGAGACAGCGACAAAGTATAATAAAAAAAAAAAAATAATATCCTTCCACCTCCAGTTTGGTCTCCTACTTACTCACTTGCCTTCATCCATTCCTGGTGCTACCCTTCCCCACAGGAAACAGCATCACTACTCCCTGCTTCAGCGAGGTAATGCCAGGAAAACGGACAAAAATTGGCCACACTCGTTCACACTCGGTCTCTAGCTGTCATTATTATCATCATCATACTTGATAGCCATTTCCTGTGTCAGCGAGGTGGTGCCAGGAAACAGAGAACAGCCCATCCACTCTTATATGCATATATATACATAAACATCCTTACATGTACATACACATACTCATACATATACATATCCACATATGCACATAAACATACATATACACAGACATATACATATATACACACATACATATTCATACTTGCTTGCCTTCAATCCATTCCCGGTGCCACCCCATCCCACAGGAAACAGCATCGCTGCCCCCTGGTTCTGCAAAGTAGCACCAGGAAAACAGACAAAAAAATGCCACAGTCGTTCACACTCAGTCTCTAGCTGTCACATGTAATGCACTGAGACCACAGCTCCCCATCCACAATCAGGGCCCACATAGGTTTCTTATATTAACACATCATGTATATCATTTCTGAGACATTAGTTTTTGATATTGCTAATGTATTGCTTCTGTGTGAGAAGATTGATTTTCCTAGTTTTGTAGACTTAAACAGTTATTACAATTTTCTTTCTCATTTTCTGGGCATAATACATTATACAGAAACATGAACTGTTTATCCATTGCAGACGCTAATATCACAGTTGAACAGATGATAGGTCTCCCACACGGACTCGAGGCAACATCTTTTCTAGAGATGACTGTCCCAGTATTTTTTGTAGAAATAACACAAAAGGAGATTCATCTTTCAACAAAGCTACAAAGGAGATAGAGATTAAAAGTATGGAGACTAAAGAAGCAGTGGAACATCATGTCATCTAAATTGTGCACCACTTCTGAAAGCCTCATATATGATGTCTCCTTGTACCTTGACCATAAGGTCCAAGACTTTTTTTAAGAGACAATGAGTGTTCTAAAACTAGTATGAGGGGACAATGTTATGATGACAAAGATAAAAGTTGTACTCTAGCTACATATTACATGTCGTAAAGCCTATAAATTTCTTTGTAATATACTTGCCTTACCATCAAGTACATTACACAGATGGCTAAACAGAATTAGTATTTGTGTTGCTGAAGTACCTGCACACTACAGATGTTGAAGAATGAATCAGAACATTTGAAGCCAAATGTCTTTGTAAGTAGTAGTTGGTAGGCAGCCCATGACCAGGGAGGTATATTACCTGCACTATCTGCCTGGGTATTGGATAGGTTAGTGACACCTGCATAGTGAGCCAGCATTTCATTGGTTGTCATGTTGCACTTCTCTGACCCAGTTAAATTGTCTTCTCTCTCTAGTGAACCTGCATATAGACTACTGGCATTCTGTTTACAAACAATCTCTCCTTGTCACACATAACAACACTAAACTCACACATTTTTCACTGTGACTATAGATTGGGGAGTGCTATGCGCTAGTCTTACCATTTGGCAATATTCTGGGAGCAATGGATAGTAGTAGGTAGGAGCATTAAGTATAAGTAGTAAGTAGGAACTTTAGGTAGGAGCCTTTGCAAACTGTGCTAGACTTGCCCTTTACCATTGGCCTCTTAAAGGGTTAGGCATGAAGGCTAAGAAGCAACACTAGAATTCACTAGTTATGGACTCTTGCTGTGGCCACCCCCTTGAGGGAGTTCTAGAATGGAACAGGCATGAGAAATATAGATAGATAGTATGAAGAAATGTATAATTCTTACATATGTGTTAGGGTGTTTGTTATTTATTTGTGCATATGTTCAAATATTATCCCCAGGGATAGGGGAGAAAGAATACTTCCCACATATTCCCTGTGTGTTGTAAAAGGGATGGGAACGGGGGGGGGCTGGAAATCCTCCCCTCCTGTTTTTACTTTTCCAAAAGAAGGAACAGAGAAGGGGGCCAGGTAAGGACTTTTTCCTCTAAAAAATCAGATATAATATATGTCCATTCATTTTCCTTGAATGATGTCAGAGCATGTGGGCAGATGATCTAGGGATAATACAATAAACACTCAGCAAATGACTCCATTTATTATGGTTAGCAATAAAAACTACATAAATGACATTAAAAGGTAAACAATGATATACATCTGGTACAACAGGGATACTGTGTATTTTGTTTGGAATTGAAATAAAAGGATTAGTTTCTTGAATATGCCTGTTGAATTGTTATATCCCTAAATTGTTATTGGACATTGCAAAAAATTTCAACTAATTTTTCATGTAAAAGGAAAATGTGCAATTTTCTGTTATTAAGACTAATTTTGAGAGGTTTTCCATATTACTATTATTGTTAAGCACTGCATGAGGTCTGGACTTCATTTGGTGAGGCAGTAACAGGTACGTACCGGATAATAAATATTCACACCAAAAACTGTACAGTTACTAACTTAAGTACGTTGAGGCGGCATATCAGACAAGGCAAAGCTTGGTAGTGTCCACACCTTCAGACCTCCCTGAGGCATGAACTGACCACACCCTAAGACCTCCCTGAGGTGTGAACTGACCACACTCTAAGACCTCCCCTTTGGTGTGACTCAACCACAGCCAGACCTCCCTGTGGTATTACTCAATCACACTCAGGCCTTCCTGTGATGTAAACAGAGTACACCCTAAAGTTCCATCACTTGCCATCTTGCCATGTGCCTTTATCATCATGAGTGCATTAAGTTTGTTGCATACTGGTCTGTGTGTGAGGCTTACTGAAGACCATCCTGTTGTTGCATGACAAGAAATAGCAAGTTTTGTTGTTTACTGGTGATGGTGCAATACTAGATGGAAGTGTTATCAACTGACAGTACAGTACTAGATGGGATTGTTATCCTCAGCTAACAGTGCTGAGTTGAGGTTCCAAGAACCTGGTATGACCCTTGAGCATGATGGGACAGACTCCTGAACTTGACTGTATGATTCACAGGTATGATGGCCTTATCTTTGATTTGACCCTTAAGGGTCAGTTCAAAGGCGACTCAAGGATCATATTTTCATGTTAAAACTTTGTGCCTCATGATGAAGAATAATACTTTTTGCCCAGATATATAAAAACAAACTTTTTGGAGACTTGATATCTATTTCTCCTTAAGAATTTTGAACTATCATGAGCAAAGAGTGAAAGACATATACCTTAGGCTTTAGTAACCATTTTATATGCTAGTCAAGGTGCAAAGGTTATCTTCTTTGTTATTGTTCATACCGACTTAGGAGTGCCTATGATGAGCCAAAACTGCACTAGAACATTTAAAAATTGTCTATCTGTAGACATGTCGAGGATGTTGCCAAATTCACGACACTTAACCACCATGCACAGTGCCAATAATTCACCCATATTTCCTTTATAGGATAGAAATGGCTGGCTGCTGGGTTCATATGTTTTTTGAAAAGATGTTACTGGTAAGCAGAAAGGTTATACCTGGTAATATAGGGGTATGAAGAGAAAAATGGTGGTAATGAATGGATGAATGGTTATACCAGTGAAAAATGTCATTTTGTTGTTCTCCGATATTATAGGAACATCTGCTTAGTGGAAGTCCAGATACAAAGGTCAATGGCCTAATCATCAGTTTTTGCAATGGAACGAGTCTTTGGCATATGTGTGATGTAGTTTCAAGCATGAGTTGCTTCTAGGACTGGGGGTGGAGGCATGCAATGCTTCTACCACTAGTGGTGGAAACATGTGATGCCTCCAGCATTGGGGATAGAGGCATGTTATGCACCCAGCACTGGTAGTATAGGCATGCAATGCTTCCAATACTGGTGTCAAAGGTATACAAAGTTTCTGGCACTGGTGCTGTAGGCATGGAAAGCACTGGTGGAGGCATGTTAAGCTTCTCTCTCTGGTGGTGGAAGCCTATGAAGCTTCAAGCACTAGTGTTGGGGGTTTGCAAAGCTTCCAGCTTTGGTGGTGGGGGCATGCGAAGTTTCCAGTGCTGGTAGTGGATGCATGTAATGCTTTTAGCACTGGTATTGGAGGCATACAGAGTTTCCATCACTGGTAATGGAGGCATGGGAAGCTTCCAGCTCTGGTGATGGAGGCATGCAAAGCTTTTAGCACTGATGTTTGAGGCATATGAAGCTTCCAACTCTGGTGGTGGAGGTGCACAAAGTAGTTTTTGTTTACATTAGATCGCTGTCATGTAGTTCTGTAGACATCTCATCATTCACTTCAGCATCAAAGGGTACAATATGGCCTAGTATGTAACCATCAGACACTCTACAACAAAACCTGGAGGTTTAACGACCAACAGGATTTAATGTCCACATTGTTTTCTGCAGTGGATGGTGTGGAACCCTAGCTGGGTCATGGAAATTATGTGTGACCTACAACAAACACTGGAATATGGTATCTGTGGGCTCTCCAGTTTTTTCAGCTAACATTAAGATATCTGATGGCCTCTTGCACTCAGCTCAGCAAGTGTGTGTTTGGCTCAGCTAGAAGGTTCCTGAGGGTGAACCTTCATACTTTCTGCCCTCTAACACAAAGCCATCACTGTTATGGCCATGATACTTAGCTCATGAGGTCATTGTGAAAGTTGGGTGCTGGTGATGTGTGGATGCAGCCTTCAGATCTTGTGCTACAACTGTACAGGGGAGGCCCTCAAGTCATGTGCTGCTGCTTATGGAGGGGGCCCTCAGGTCAGATGCTGTACAAAGGCAGTCTTTGATATGTGCTGTGGCTGGAAGAAATGTCATTCCATAATTACATCCTTCAACAAATTTTTTAGAGAATAAATGGCCTCAAAGTATATCAAATTAAAGGTGTTAAGTTTGCATAACTGAGAATTCAAGCTTATATCATGATGTAGGTATGAACTTTGTTCCTAGTGGGAGACTTGAACCCTCATACAGTACACACAGGAAGAGAGGTTAGTGGATACTCTTCGGTTCACTTAAAAATATTCTAGAGCCATCAACATTCAGGCACTGAGGTCTCTATAAGCAACCAATTGACACATCTTGTTGGGTCACTTCTGACTTAACTTAATGTTCAGGTCATATTTGCTGGTGACCTAGTTGGGGCAATCAGGCAGTCACATACTTCAACCCAATGGATGTCCCTTACACACACTGTTGTCAAGGCTGCACACTATGGTAGAGGTAGCACTAAAAGGCAATTCATGGTAATAAATAAAGTTGCTTATATATCACTACTTGTAACTACTGAGTATTCATCATCTCATGTTGAGTCATTACTCATGTTTCCCAGGGACTGTGTTCCTTCATGCCAGGGTGCCATGGTGAGGATGTCCTCACACAGGGCATGTTCCAGGCAATGCTTTGGTGGGACACTTAAAACACTTTGGTTCGACCGCTCACCTTTGACACAACACAAACTGTTATCCCACTGCTCTCATGTGCTTCAAGAGACTCAACTCTTCTACACTGCATATTCAGCTGTCCTTCATGGGGAGATCCGTTGTCCATAGGACGTTCAGCTGTTTTCTACAGGACCATTACCTCTGTCTTACAAGGGATGCTCAGCTCTGCTCCATGGGGTCTAAAAATTCTCCAGAAGAGGTTCACCTGTTCTCCATTTGGCACTTAGCCGGCATCCAAGGGACACTTAACTGTTTTCCATGGGACTTCAGCTGTACTTGCTGTATTGTCAGTGGTCCAGGGGATGTTTAGCTGTACATGACTAGGTGATCAGCTCTCCTCCACAGGGATGTCAGCTCGGTCCCGGTGGTCTGGATGAGTTGTGTAGGGTGGTACTGGAATGGAAGACAAGTGTCATCACCTTAGCTACCACCATCTGAGTAAGGACAGATTTTGGTTCATCAGATTTCAGAGACATACACCTCTTATTTTGTTCTTATTGCAAAGATTATTGTATTGAGTTCAACAGCAAATTCCATTAGCTCCTAAGATTTTATTCATGACTGCTCTTAAACGTTGAATGGAGAAATTGCTCAAGACTTATTCATGTTCAGTTACATAAATCTAAAATACAATTTGTCTTGTATGAGAGAATGATGAAATATCTGTAATGTGTACTTAATGGTTCATTGGTCTGTTAAGGAAGTGATGTTTATGTTGGTGTGTGTATGAGAGAGGTGGAGGAGGTGATACAAACACTACTGACCGTCTCTCTTCTGGCACTTGGGTCCAAGCCATCCTATAGGGCATGTACACTGGCCTGTAGCGGGGTCACAAGTGCCACCGTTGTGGCACTCGCACACCTCATGGCACCCTGGCCCGTACTTCCCCGGACCACATGCTGGAATATATATTGGTATGGTTAGGATTAAGATAAGTACTATGGATACATGTTATACATATGTATCATTTCCAAACCATTCTTCACCCTTTACCCTTGAGCTTTGTTTCACTCAGGGCCAGAACATCCAGGTTTCTTTCCTCAAACATACTACCTATCTCTCTTTTCTTCTCATCTTGGTTACATCCAAACACCCGAGCCTGAGCCTTCTAGGAGGATGAGCACTCCCCACCTGGCTTGTTCTTGTTTTTTCTTTTAGATACTGAAATACAAAATGAGGAGGTTTTCCAGCCCCCCAGCTCTCACCCCCTTTTGTTGCCTTCTATGACATGCAGGGAATAAGGAGGTAGAATTCTTTCTCCCCTACCTTAGGGACATATATTTTTCTATTTCTTTCATATGTATTTGCCATTTCCCGCACTAATGAGGTAGCATCAAGAACAGGGGGCTGATCTTAAGAGGGAAAATCCTCACTTAGCCCCCTTCTCTGTTCCTTCTTTTGGAAAAGTAAAAACTGGGGGGGACTATTTCCAGCCCCCAGCTCCCATCCTTTTAGAAGGTGACTAAAAAGGGAGGGAGTGGGGTGCTTCCCTCCCATCTTTTTAATTTTTCAAAAGAAGGAACAGAGAAGGGGGCCAAGTGAGGATATTCCCTCTTAAGATCAGTCCTCTGTTCTTCAAGCTACCTTGCTAACACGGGAAATGGCAAGTATGTACGAAAAAATTATATATATCCACATCCAGGCCCTACAGACCTTCCCATGGTTTACCCCAGACGTTTTACATGCCCTGGTTCAGTCCAGTGACAGCGCATCGACCCCGGTATACTACATCCTTCCAATTCACTCTATTCCTTGCACTCCTATCACCCTCCTGTTTGTTTAGGCCCCAATCGCCTAAAATCTTTTTTATTCCATTCTTCCACCTCCAATTTGGTCTCCTGTTTCTCCTTGTTCCCTCCACCTCTGACACATATATCCTCTTTGCCAATCTTTCCTCACTCATTCTCTCCATATGTCCAAACCATTTCAACACAACCTCTTCTGCTCTCTCAACCACACTCTTTTTATTTCCACACATTTCTCTTACCCTTTCATTACTTACTTGATCTAACCACCTCACACTACATATTGTCCTCAAACATTTCATTTCCAACACATCCACCCTTCTCCGTACAACCCTATCTATAGCCCATGCCACACAACCATATAACACTGTTGGAACTACTATTCCTTCAAACATACCCATTTTTGCTCCAAAACTTCCATTTACCTCCCTAACCACCCCATCCATAAACAAATTAAACATGGGGAATTCACGCATCCCTGCTGCAAACCGACATTCACTGGGAACCAATCACTCTCCTCTCTTCCTACTTGTACCCATTTTTGCTCCAAAACTCTTCCATTTACCTCCCTAACCACCCCACCCATAAACAAATTAAACATGGAGGCATCACACATCCCTGCTGCAAACTGACATTCACTGGGAACCAATCACTTTCCTCTCTTCCTACTTGTACCCATGCCTTACATACTTGGCAAAAGCTTTTCACTGCTTCTAGCAGCTTATCTCCCACATCATATACTCAAGACCTTTGACAAAGCATCTCTATCAACCCTATCATATGCCTTTTCCAGATCCATAAATGACATGTACAAATCCATCTGCTTTTCTGAGTATTTCTCACAGACATTCTTCAAAGCAAAGCTTGATCCACACATCCTCTACCACTTCCAAAACCACACTGCTCTTCCCAATCTGATGCTCTGTACATGCCTTTACTCTCTCAGTCAATACCCTCCCATATGATTTCCCCAGGAATACTCAACAAACTTATGCCTCTGTAGTTTCAACACTAACCTTTATCCCCTTTGCCTTTGTGCAATAGCACTATGCATGTATTCTGCCAATCCTCAGGCACTTCACCATGATCCATACATACAATGAATACCCTTACCAACCAATCAACAACAAAGTCACCCCCTTTTATAATAAATTCTACTGCAATATCATCCAAACCCACCGCCTTACCGCCTTTCATCTTCCGTTAAAGTTATATGGTCATGCTTTAAGATGTCAGATTTGCTTTTATTTCTTGGATCATAACAACTTTAGCTATCTTAGTAATGAGCTGCTCCAGAAGACTCATTTTCTTTTGCTCATATAGGTATGGTATTGTAGCAATAATGTTTGATTATGTTATTTTTTTTTCTCATCCATCAGTGGAACTCTGCAGGAAGAGCAGCCCCCCTAAACCTACGATGAGACTTCCTGCTATGGTCCTGCCCTGTGATCCTACCATACTTCTGCTTTGTGATCCTGCTACAGTACTGTACAAAGATCCTACTATAGGCCTGCCTTGTGATCCTGCTACAGTCCTGTCCTATGATCCTACTATAGGCCTGCCCTGCGATCCTGCTACAGTCCTGTCCTATAATCCTACTCTAGGCCTGCCCTGTGATCCTGCTACAGTCCTGTACTATGATCCTACTCTAGGTCTGCCCTGTGATCCTGCTGCAGTCCTGTCCTGTGATCCTACTATAAGCCTGCTCTGTGATCTTGCTACAGTCCTGTCCTATGATCCTTCTCTAGGCCTGCCCTGTGATCCTGCTACAGTCCTGTCCTATGATCCTACTATAGGCCTGATCTGTGATCTTGTTATAGTCCAGTCCTATGATCCTACTCTAGGCCTGCCGTGTGATCTTGTTAAGGTCCTGTCCTATGATCCTACTCTAGGCCTGCCCTGTGATCCTGCTACAGTCCTGTTCTATAATCTTACTATAGGCTTGCCCTGTGATCCTGCTACAGTTCTGTCCTATGATCCTACTATAGGCTTGCCCTGTGATCCTGTGACTTAAGTAACCAGCCAATAAAAGCACTTCGTTGAGGAGCATTTGGTGTTGTTGGTTAATGAGGCCACAGGTTGAGGGTTGTCTTGAGCCTGGCTCTATATGTCATCAGCTTTGATTAAAGCATTTTCATTTCTCCTAAAGTCCAAATCCAGGCTACCAGTCCCATACTTATGTACAAAGTCACAATATGTTGTATAACGGAGTGTGGAGGCTGTTATAGACTTATTAATGGACACAGTTTTCGATGAGAGATAAAGCTTGGCAAGAGGGTATACTAACTCAAAGCCTTGTCATTAACAGTGCAGCAGTGTTAGTTAAAGAGGATCGGTTGCCCTGAAAACTTTCCAATGGGGATGAGGATGATATGCTTCTAGAAGCAGCACAGGGGCTACCTACAGGCATGGGTATAACATTTGAGACGGTGGTTAAGAGAGGGTAATGAAACAGAACTGTGCAGATATCCTGGTAAAGGCCATGTGCGGACAGTGACATGATGCCAGATGTAATGGAAGGGGTGTAAGATATCAATCCCCTTAACACCAATTCAGATGAGAAAACAAGACTGTAATTCCAGTGAGAATATTTCATGTAGCAGATGATAAGTGGATCTTTGAAGATGGTAATGTTTATTACTGTTGTAGTGAGACTTACGAGTATTGCAGTAGAGGCCCTTGAACCCTGGTGGACACAGGCACTCTCCGGTGTCCCTGCGGCATGGATACGGCCCACACTGGCACTCTTCCTGGCACCCAGCACCGAATGTTCCTGTGGGGAGACAAGAACCATATAGTCCAACATTTTCTCAGTCTTATGAAGTTGTTGCCCAGCCTGTCTGTCTGAAGTACATACAAGGTTATAGTCTGACTTATAAACCAGTCTCTCTGTTAATCCTTGTTATTGTTTCTTACCTCTTTGTTTTTTAGCTTATGATTATGGATAATTTTATTTGCCCTGAGAGACCAATAGCAGTATCATTTTCAAGGGTGAAAAATATGTAATGTAGAAATTGAATTGCATGAAATATTTTTTGATGGCAGGGACATGTGCAGACAGCTTATGAGAGCAGTGGCTGAAATAATACCTTGAGAGTAGGGAAAGGGCAGCAACACAATGGTGCAATATCACGAATGACAGAGAGAGAGATGGTTGGAGGGAGGTGATGCCTGGAAAATTTATGAGATGAAAGGCTTTTGATCTAATTTTGTTAAAAGAGATGAAGGGAAAAACACTACATAAATGTGAATAGCACTCCGGATTGGGAAGACTCTTATCATATACTACAACAACCTTAGCTTTTGGGAATCAGATTTTGTGAAAATATACTGGGTTTCCAGGATAAAGTGTGGGATATGGTTATGCCCAGCAAGTTTATGATACAGCTGGAATGATTTGTGGCCTTTTGAAATTGAACAGAGGGAAAAAGTGACATTAAGAAAGTGATAAAAACTATGTTTTAGCTCAACTGAATTTAACTAGATTATTGCTTCTCCACTTGGAGCTGCTTCACAGCTCTGAATAAAGAAAGATATATTCAATACAAGAAAGTGAATATTGCAGTAAGGAGGGAAGGGAGAGTTAGATGAAATACATAGTGTGTAATCATCAGTATATGAATGAATGAGTGAAGAAAGTTAGAAGTTGGAAGAAGAGGGTTATTTAAGGAGACAAGAATAGAAGCAGGTGATAGGACAGAAGTGCTCTTCATGGGATAAGAGAGAGAAGTTGGTCGTTCAAGACTAGCCTGACAAACTGACTAAACAGGAAGCTTTGTGTTAGAGAACAGAGAGAAGCAGAAAAGTCAAAAGAAGGAAGTTCAGAAAAGAAAGTCTTGCATCAAACCTGTCAAATGCTTTAGAGATGTTGAGGACCACGACAAAAGATACACCAAGATCCCTGAAACAAAAAGGATCAAAGGCAAATCACATAAGAGAGATGATCATCATTAGAACTTGCACCATGAAAGCTGTATTGTTGATCTAAAAGAAGGGGACACAAATGTACGTAATCAAGAAAATAAGCTCAGAAATATTTCAAACACTCTGGAAACAATAGAAGTCGAGAGCAGTAGGGTGGTAGTTGGAAGGGTTAACACAGTCTCCTTCCTTGATAAGGCTTGCTTCTAAGAGGGATGAAAAATTTGGGGTTCTAGATAGAGACGGAATAGGCAGGGAGGGACCAGAGGCACACATCTATAGAACCCAAACAAGTATGCAGTTTGGGCCATATCTCTTGCCCACTTAAAGCTGGGAAAGAACTCAAGAAGACTTCACATGACAAAGGAGAGGGCATCATCCAATGAGAGGAGGTGATGGAGGAGGAGTGGACATGTGATCGTGCAAAGTAAAATTAAAGGAAAATAACGTGCTAAAAGTAGAGATTTTTCAGTTGGATTGTTAGCTATAGGTTCATTAGGTTGAAAAAGAGAAGGAAAGGTTGAATTACAGAAGTTAGTGTAGATGCTTTAAATTGAAGACCACAAATATTACTCACTAGGAGGAGTTAAATCAGTGAAGTTTTTTCATGAATATGTGCTTGGCTTGATGAAATGAACACCTTTACGAACATGAAAGTGGAATGGGATTCAGAAGAAGAAAAAGTTTTAGTGGCTCGATACATTGTGTCCCTGATGTAACAGGCATTAGAGAATGAGAGATCAAACCATGATTGGAGGGAGAATAATTTGGTAGAAGAAGCAATGTAAGACTCCACCCCAGTCGTGATAACCTCTGCTGTGTGATCATTGCAGCTAGAAGGAAATGGGTATACCAAGCGGAGGGTTGGGGAATAGGAGGTGGGTATGCCCAGCTTGGGGGGGAAGGCTAAGAGGTGGGTTGCTTAGCTAGGCAGTGGGGTTAGGAGGTGGGTTGCCCAGCTGGGGGGAAAGGATAGGAGGTGGGTTGCCTGGCTGGGAAGAATGAGATTATATGGTGGTTGTAGAACCCTAAGGGAAAGAAAATGTTATGTTTAGTTTGGAAGGCCAGAGATAAAGAGAATGGACAAGATGGAAGATTGGTCATTGCAATCTGGAACTTGCATTTGGTGTTTAGTGATACGTTTCAGATTATCAAGAAAGGTAAAAGAAGGGCTTCGACTCCATGGGAATCATCCTCAGTAGAGCCTAAGTAATCCTTATAGTTTTTTTGAAATTCTCTGCATAAAGGATTTCACTGCTTGGATATGAAGAGAACAATATTCTATGATATGATATATGGCAGAAGGTGTGTGCATAGTTTGAAATGGAGGAAGAGGGGAGGGGGAGATACATGGAATATAAAATCAACAATACAGGAGGCAGAAATTTTGAACATGATGGTTTCGAAAGTTGGGAGACTCAAGATACGTGAGGCAAGCACTAAGTGTTGTTGTGCTACAGTGAACGCAGTCACCTACCTCAGGATGAAAGTGATGACAGAGGTTATACCTGGAGATGTGATAGTAAGGAAGCAGCTTTGGGCAGCCTGGTTTGAGAGAGAAGAAAAAGATGAACAGAAGTTGAAGGATGGTGTTGTACAGAGGGAAAGTTAGATATGAGACAGCAAATGTTTCAGAAATGAATAAAGAACATGGTTAGCACATACCTGAGGATGGCAGATGTTACATGGTTAGCATGTGGCTGAGTACGGCAGGTGTTATCTGGTTAGCACATGGCTGAGTATGGCAGGTGTTACACGGTTAGCGTCTGAGAGAGTACATCAGGTGTTGCAAGGTTAGCACTTGGCTGAGTACAGCAGGTGTTACATGGTTAGCACGTGGCTGAGTACGGCAGGCGTTACATGGTTAGCATGTGGCTGAGTACAGCAAGTGTTACATGGTTAAGACGTGGATGAGTACGGCAGGTGTTACATGGTTACTCACCTGGAGGACAGGTGTCGGCACAGGTATCCCCAGTGAAGCCAGGCAGACAGTGACACTGGCCGGTCTTGGGGTCGCAAGTGGCGCCGTTCTGACACTTACATAAGCTTGTGCAGTACTCGCCATACAACCCGGGTGGACACTCTGGTGAAGACAACAACCTCTTTGTATTAATGTCTCTATATTTGAACATCAATATTCTCTGTAGAGGGAGAACAAATTATAGCCAACCATAAACATACCCCGGTCGAGTTCATCATTGGAATATGTATCAGATTACATTGTTGCGGAGAGTATCTACTGATGACGGATGGCAGATGTGCCTGTGCCACTAACCCAGCTCACAGTAGCGGCCGTAGCGCCCAGGACCACACTCACAGCAGCCTGAGAAACGATCACAAGTGTTGTTGCCATGACAAGCGCAGTCCAAACTGCAGTCTGGCCCATAACGGCCAGGTGGGCATGCCTGGTCACAGTGCTCTCCCGTCCACCCTAGTGCACACTGGCACTCACCCGTAGCTGGAGGGAACAAAAACATGTTAGTCATGACTTTGGTGTGTTGGTAGCCGGGCTGTACCCCTCCCGAGCTAGACACGCCATGGGTTCCACTCCACATAGCTGAGAAAGATTAACAGGAAGTCCCAGTTTCCCTCTTAAGCAGGGAAATGGGCAAGAGTCCTACAGCCAAGAGGCCTGATCTGTGTGGGTAGGTGAGGCGAGGTGAGGGACTAATCTCGTGGTTAGAGTTTTTGTCTGAATTCAAGGTAAGTTTTTCTCTTGTGGAGAGCGAGTATAAAATCATACCACAGTGTATGAGGTGTGGGTCATGAAGTTTGTTGTAATACCTGTCGATTCTTAATGAGCAAAGATCATGGTATTGCCTTGATGAATTACTAGCCAGGGGTTCTCACTGCCCCTCACTGACTTTTCTTAACACAAGATGTACACATGTCACCTGACCCACCCATGAGGATTGGATACTTACCTGCGTCTATGTACGAGGACTATGTGTCTCGCAACAGCAGTGATCCAATCTGGCTCTTGAGAGAAGCTCACCAGTTAAACTCGCTAATAGGTCTGAGGTACTTGATATCGCACATCATATTTGAATATCAAATATTTTACTGTTAGAAAGAACCTAATCCCAGATGGACATATACCTACATATAAGATGTGAGCACAGCTACATACTTATTTACACTAGAAAGCTATGGACCTACACTTACACAAGAATCTGTGCACCTACACTCGTCAACAGAAATGATCTAAATATCATGCTTACTACCACAAAGGTTATGTATTTACACAGACAACTACTGGATATGTGTGTGTTATCCCCTGAGCTAGATGCTCTAGTTATAGAAAGGGTTGATATGTACTTGGGTATGAAACAGTTCCAGATCTATGTAAGTATTCAAGGGTCCATCCTCAACCAATCTGATTTTCATTCACAACTAGTTTTACCTCAAGATATGACCCATTTTCTCTATGCTGCGCTGTTGATTCTACCCTTATCATATTGATATTTGAGATGGCCTCTGCTCCCGAGAGCTGACTACTTTAATACCTCTGCTATTGGTTGGATCACGTTATACTAAGCAAGCCAATGCATCAGATAATTACTGTGTGGGCATTAGTAGCCCTGGAGTTTGCTGTTGTGGTAACTGTTTCTTCCCCTTCACCAGTAAATCTTGGAACTCTATACCTTAAGCAAGTCATCTGTAATTTTCTATGTTAATCTATTATGCCTCATCCACAGTAATGACGACATGCCACTTTTCAAAACACAATTTTTTCATGTCGTGTGAAATTCATAGGTTAGAATCATTCCTTTCTTTTTCTCCTTTTCCCTGTCAAGACTTTTCATAAATTTTCAACTTATTATCTGGCTAGGCTGAGGATCACTGGTTTCGACTGGAGCCTTTGACATAAAAGTTACTACTCCCACCAGCGCCAGGCAATACACATCATGAGACTCACTCACCTGGGTGACAGACGGCATCGTTCTGGCAGCGGCACTCGTTGGTACAGTTGAGGCCCCATGTGTTGTTGGAGCAGGTTGTCTGGCAGCGAGGTCCAGTGTAACCCGAGGGGCAGCTGCACTCCCCAGACCCGCTACACACGCCCCCGTGCTCACACTCACATGTCTGCCACACATCAACAAGGAAATGTCAGCAACAGTGGAAGCAGCAGTGGCAGGAATGGTATACTAGCAGACCAAAGTCCCTAGCCACTCCTGATGAAGCTGTAAGGAGTGCCTGTTGGTGCCTCCTGAGGCAGAGCACTCAGCGATACATCTTTCACTGGTTGGGTTCCGTAGCTTCCTCAGTGTGAATACCACTATCTTATAACACCATTTACCAATGAGTGTCGTTTATATAATCATTTTTCACATTTGAATTGTTCCACAAAGTACTGCAGTAATACATTCCCTGATTACATTATGCCTTACCTGGCTACACTACACCCGGCTACTCTACACCCTCACCAGGCTACTATATACTCACCTAATTATATCAAACCTCTGCTAGGTATGGCATCTTCACCTAGCTCCGGCACACACCAGCCAACTGTATCATCTTCTATAGCTCTAACTTCACCTTCGTCCAACATACCTCACATTGCTATGGTAACTTCACATAGTTTCTGTACAGTTCACCTGGCCAGGGAACAACTCACCTGGCCAGGGAACATCTCACCTGGCCAGGGAACACCTCACTTGAACAGGGAACACCTCACCTGATTGCACTGTGTCTCCTGGGAGTAGGTAAAGCAGGGATGGAGACAGGTGGGTCCGAAGTAACCTGGGGGACACTGGCATTGTCCCGTGACTGGGTCGCAGGCACCTCCATTGTCACACTGGCATTTCTGTAATGTGCAACAACAAGAGATACAGTTACTACAGGACAATCACAGGTAACAGATAAGATGTAATGTGATACAGGTACTACAGGACAATCACAGGTAACAGATAAGATGTAACATGATACAGGTACTACAGGACAATCATAGGTAACATTTAAGATGCAACATGATGAGGATTACCCTTCATGTCAGTTCATAATGACCACCACATAACCCAAAACCAAATGATGAAGTAACCTGGAGGAAGTTCTTTTTATCATCAGTAATTTAAATGAAGTTTTACGAAAGCAATCATTAATCTGTTATTCAATGTACTTCTTGGAGAAACAAGAAACATGCCCGAAACTATGGCACAAACATTTAAAAGAAAACTTGACACATGGTCAAAATCAATCCCAGATGAAGCGAGAATAGACAATCATGTAATGCTGGCAGCAGCTGAGAGGACTGGTTTATGCTTATACATCAAGCAAGATGTGATATGAGCCCTGCAATTATGGTTATGTCTCTTGATAAGTACTCGTACAGTACTCTCTCTCTCTCTCTCTCTCTCTCTCTCTCTCTCTCTCTCTCTCACCTGTTTGCAGCCGACACCGTAGCGTTCTTTCGGGCAGCGCAAGCGACAGTTCCGTCCTCGTAAGCCAGGTGGGCAGTAGCAGTTACCGGTAACAGGGTGGCAGAGGGCCTTCTCCGGGCACTGGCATTCCTCCTCACACCCCTGGCCCCACCGGCCCATCTCACAGTCTGCCGGGTGCCACACACAGCCAGTAAGTCCTACACATGATCATCTTGGATCACACGTAACATATGATTTTGCATCACATATAACACATGATCTTGCATAACACATAACACATATCTTGCATCACACTTAACACATGATCTTGGGTCACACTTAACACATGATCTTGGGTCACACGTAACACATGACCTTGGGTTACATGTAACCATAATGATTCACTCAGTTATGGGGTAATCAGAGGAAACAGCGAACTACCCTACTCTATTACCATGCACATGTGTTACTAACACTCAGATCAGTTGATGATATAACCTGGCCATGATAAAATCATATCTGGGATACAATCTTGTCTGTGGTATAACATTTTTCTAATGATATAACCTGTCTGTTTATAACCTATATGTCTATGATATATATATATATATATATATATATATATATATATATATATATATATATATATATATATATATATATATTTTTTTTTTTTTTTTGCTTTGTCGCTGTCTCCCGCGTTTGCGAGGTAGCGCAAGGAAACAGACGAAAGAAATGGCCCAACCCACCCCCATACACATGTATATACATACGTCCACACACGCAAATATACATACCTACACAGCTTTCCATGGTTTACCCCAGACGCCTCACATGCCTTGATTCAATCCACTGACAGCACGTCAACCCCGGTATACCACATCGCTCCAATTCACTCTATTCCTTGCCCTCCTTTCACCCTCCTGCATGTTCAGGCCCCGATCACACAAAATCTTTTTCACTCCATCTTTCCACCTCCAATTTGGTCTCCCTCTTCTCCTCGTTCCCTCCACCTCCGACACATATATTCTCTTGGTCAATCTTTCCTCACTCATTCTCTCCATGTGCCCGAACCATTTCAAAACACCCTCTTCTGCTCTCTCAACCACGCTCTTTTTATTTCCACACACCTCTCTTACCCTTACGTTACTTACTCGATCAAACCACCTCATACCACATATTGTCCTCAAACATCTCATTTCCAGCACATCCATCCTCCTGCGCACAACTCTATCCATAGCCCACGTCTCGCAACCGTACAACATTGTTGGAACCACTATTCCTTCAAACATACCCATTTTTGCTTTCCGAGATAATGTTCTCGACTTCCACATATTCTTCAAGGCTCCCAGAATTTTCGCCCCCTCCCCCACCCTATGATCCACTTCCGCTTCCATGGTTCCATCCGCTGCCAGATCCACTCCCAGATATCTAAAACACTTCACTTCCTCCAGTTTTTCTCCATTCAAACTCACCTCCCAATTGACTTGACCCTCAACCCTACTGTACCTAATAACCTTGCTCTTATTCACATTTACTCTTAACTTTCTTCTTTCACACACTTTACCAAACTCAGTCACCAGCTTCTGCAGTTTCTCACATGAATCAGCCACCAGCGCTGTATCATCAGCGAACAACAACTGACTCACTTCCCAAGCTCTCTCATCCCCAACAGACTTCATACTTGCCCCTCTTTCCAAAACTCTTGCATTCACCTCCCTAACAACCCCATCCATAAACAAATTAAACAACCATGGAGACATCACACACCCCTGCCACAAACCTACATTCACTGAGAACCAATCACTTTCCTCTCTTCCTACACGTACACATGCCTTACATCCTTGATAAAAACTTTTCACTGCTTCTAACAACTTGCCTCCCACACCATATATTCTTAATACCTTCCACAGAGCATCTCTATCAACTCTATCATATGCCTTCTCCAGATCCATAAATGCTACATACAAATCCATTTGCTTTTCTAAGTATTTCTCACATACATTCTTCAAAGCAAACACCTGATCCACACATCCTCTACCACTTCTGAAACCACACTGCTCTTCCCCAATCTGATGCTCTGTACATGCCTTCACCCTCTCAATCAATATCCTCCCATATAATTTACCAGGAATACTCAACAAACTTATACCTCTGTAATTTGAGCACTTACTCTTATCCCCGTTGTCTTTGTACAATGGCACTATGCACGCATTCCGCCAATCCTCAGGCACCTCACCATGAGTCATACATACATTAAATAACCTTACCAACCAGTCAACAATACAGTCACCCCCTTTTTTAATAAATTCCACTGCAATACCATCCAAACCTGCTGCCTTGCCGGCTTTCATCTTCCGCAAAGCTTTTACTACCTCTTCTCTGTTTACCAAATCATCTTCCCTAACCCTCTCACTATGCACACCACCTCGACCAAAACACCCTATATCTGCCACTCTATCATCAAACACATTCAACAAACCTTCAAAATACTCACTCCATCTCCTTCTCACATCACCACTACTTGTTATCACCTCCCCATTTGCGCCCTTCACTGAAGTTCCCATTTGCTCCCTTGTCTTACGCACTTTATTTACCTCCTTCCAGAACATCTTTTTATTCTCCCTAAAATTTAATGATACTCTCTCACCCCAACTCTCATTTGCCCTTTTTTTCACCTCTTGCACCTTTCTCTTGACCTCCTGTCTCTTTCTTTTATACATCTCCCACTCAATTTCATTATATATATATATATATATATATATATATATATATATATATATATATATATATATATATATATATATATTATCCCTGGGGATAGGGGAGAAAGAATACTTCCCATGTATTCCCTGCGTGTCGTAGAAGGCGACTAAAAGGGGAGGGAGCGGGGGGCTGGAAATCCTCCCCTCTCAATTTTTTTTTTTTTAATTTTCCAAAAGAAGGAACAGAGAAGGGGGCCAGGTGAGGATATTCCCTCAGTGGCCCAGTTCTCTGTTCTTAACGCTACCTCGCTAATGCAGGAAATGGCGAATAGTTTAAAAAAAAAAAAAATATATATATATATATATATATATATATATATATATATATATATATATATATATATATATATATATATAAGATAAGAGTGAGTGCTCAAATTACAGAGGTATAAGTTTGTTGAGTATTCCTGGTAAATTATATGGGAGGATATTGTTGAGAGGGTGAAGGCATGTACAGAGCATCAGATTGGGGAAGAGCAGTGTGGTTTCAGAAGTGGTAGAGGATGTGTGGATCAGGTGTTTGCTTTGAAGAATGTATGTGAGAAATACTTAGAAAAGCAAATGGATTTGTATGTAGCATTTATGGATCTGGAGAAGGCATATGATAGAGTTGATAGAGATGTTCTGTGGAAGGTATTAAGAATATATGGTGTGGGAGGCAAGTTGTTAGAAGCAGTGAAAAGTTTTTATCAAGGATGTAAGGCATGTGTACGTGTAGGAAGAGAGGAAAGTGATTGGTTCTCAGTGAATGTAGGTTTGCGGCAGGGGTGTGTGATGTCTCCATGGTTGTTTAATTTGTTTATGGATGGGGTTGTTAGGGAGGTGAATGCAAGAGTTTTGGAAAGAGGGGCAAGTATGAAGTCTGTTGGGGATGAGAGAGCTTGGGAAGTGAGTCAGTTGTTGTTCGCTGATGATACAGCGCTGGTGGCTGATTCATGTGAGAAACTGCAGAAGCTGGTGACTGAGTTTGGTAAAGTGTGAAAGAAGAAAGTTAAGAGTAAATGTGAATAAGAGCAAGGTTATTAGGTACAGTAGGGTTGAGGGTCAAGTCAATTGGGAGGCGAGTTTGAATGGAGAAAAACTGGAGGAAGTGAAGTGTTTTAGATATCTGGGAGTGGATCTGGCAGCGGATGGAACCATGGAAGCGGAAGTGGATCATAGGGTGGGGGAGGGGGCGAAAATTCTGGGAGCCTTGAAGAATGTGTGAAGTCGAGAACATTATCTCGGAAAGCAAAAATGGGTATGTTTGAAGGAATAGTGGTTCCAACAATGTTGTATGGTTGCGAGGCATGGGCTATGGATAGAGTTGTGCGCAGGAGGATGGATGTGCTGGAAATGAGATGTTTGAGGACAATGTGTAGTGTGAGGTGGTTTGATCGAGTAAGTAACGTAAGGGTAAGAGAGATGCGTGGAAATAAAAAGAGCGTGGTTGAGAGAGCAGAAGAGGGTGTTTTGAAATGGTTCGGGCACATGGAGAGAATGAGTGAGGAAAGATTGACCAAGAGGATATATGTGTCGGAGGTGGAGGGAACGAGGAGAAGAGGGAGACCAAATTGGAGGTGGAAAGATGGAGTGAAAAAGATTTTGTGTGATCGGGGCCTGAACATGCAGGAGGGTGAAAGGAGGGCAAGGAATAGAGTGAATTGGAGCGATGTGGTATACCGGGGTTGACGTGCTGTCAGTGGATTGAATCAAGGCATGTGAAGCGTCTGGGGTAAACCATGGAAAGCTGTGTAGGTATGTATATTTGCGTGTGTGGACGTATGTATGTACATGTGTATGGGGGTGGGTTGGGCCATATCTTTCGTCTGTTTCCTTGCGCTACCTTGCAAACGCGGGAGACAGCGACAAAGCAAAAAATATATATATATGTATATATATATATATATATATATATATATATATATATATATATATATATATATATCATTCATTGTTCACAAGTCTTTTATCATCTGTGAACTATTTGACTTCTTATGAATCTTTCTGTATTCATAAATTTGCTTTTATATTCTGAAGTTTTGACTTGATATCTAAGAAAATAGGACACCCAGGAGGGTTGCCCTGGAGCCTAGGGATCCCATGAGGTTTGCCCCTGAGCCTGGGAACCCCCCAGGAGGGTTGGCCTGAGCCTGGGGACTGCCTGGAGCGGCAGCTCAGGACTTTGTCGACTCACACAGTTGACACTGGTCACCACGACGACCGGGGGGACATGTGCAAGCGCCCGTCGTGTGGTCACACGGCTCGTCCGGCCCGCACATGCACCGCTGGTTACACTCCTCACCGTAGAACCCAGCCGTACACACTGCACGGGGAGGAAGGGTTAGAACACGTCGAGTTATCAAGGCATGTAGTGTGTGTGGAGGGAAGCATTCGTGTACACATAGCGGTATTTTCATCTGAAGCTTTGTTCCGGAATCAGAGACTGGGAACAGTGTGGCATTACATGTGGGGAACACAGCAGGAGTGTGTGGGTGCTGGTGGAGGGGGTGTGAGACTGACCTGTCTGGCACCTGTCGCCGGTGTAGCCGGGCGGGCAGTGGCACCTGCCGGTCGCTGGGTCACAGGTGGCGCCCTGCTCACAGTCACACACACTGCTACAGTTTCTGCCCCACGACCCTGCAACACACTCACAGGTCATATCCTACCTCAACAGTCGCTTCGCCAACCAACATAGTGACTAGTGGCAGGTTTAGAGGCACTGTTTCATATTTTCAGAATATGATTCATATGAAGAACATACGTACGAAGCACGTGTTCATAAGTTACATCATGCACATGTTCATGAGATATATCATGCACATGTTCATGAGATATATCATGCACATGTTCATGAGATATATCATGCACATGTTCATGAGATATATCATGCACATGTTCATGAGATATATCATGCACATGTTCATGAGATATATCATGCACATGTTCATGAGATATATCATGCACATGTTCATGAGATATATCATGCACATGTTCATGAGATATATCATGCACATGTTCATGAGATATATCATGCACATGTTCATGAGATATATCATGCACATGTTCATGAGATATATCATGCACATGTTCATGAGATATATCATGCACATGTTCATGAGATATATCATGCACATGTTCATGAGATATATCATGCACATGTTCATGAGATATATCATGCACATGTTCATGAGATATATCATGCACATGTTCATGAGATATATCATGCACATGTTCATGAGATATATCATGCACATGTTCATGAGATATATCATGCACATGTTCATGAGATATATCATGCACATGTTCATGAGATATATCATGCACATGTTCATGAGATATATCATGCACATGTTCATGAGATATATCATGCACATGTTCATGAGATATATCATGCACATGTTCATGAGATATATCATGCACATGTTCATGAGATATATCATGCACATGTTCATGAGATATATCATGCACATGTTCATGAGATATATCATGCACATGTTCATGAGATATATCATGCACATGTTCATGAGATATATCATGCACATGTTCATGAGATATATCATGCACATGTTCATGAGATATATCATGCACATGTTCATGAGATATATCATGCACATGTTCATGAGATATATCATGCACATGTTCATGAGATATATCATGCACATGTTCATGAGATATATCATGCACATGTTCATGAGATATATCATGCACATGTTCATGAGATATATCATGCACATGTTCATGAGATATATCATGCACATGTTCATGAGATATATCATGCACATGTTCATGAGATATATCATGCACATGTTCATGAGATATATCATGCACATGTTCATGAGATATATCATGCACATGTTCATGAGATATATCATGCACATGTTCATGAGATATATCATGCACATGTTCATGAGATATATCATGCACATGTTCATGAGATATATCATGCACATGTTCATGAGATATATCATGCACATGTTCATGAGATATATCATGCACATGTTCATGAGATATATCATGCACATGTTCATGAGATATATCATGCACATGTTCATGAGATATATCATGCACATGTTCATGAGATATATCATGCACATGTTCATGAGATATATCATGCACATGTTCATGAGATATATCATGCACATGTTCATGAGATATATCATGCACATGTTCATGAGATATATCATGCACATGTTCATGAGATATATCATGCACATGTTCATGAGATATATCATGCACATGTTCATGAGATATATCATGCACATGTTCATGAGATATATCATGCACATGTTCATGAGATATATCATGCACATGTTCATGAGATATATCATGCACATGTTCATGAGATATATCATGCACATGTTCACGAGGTATAGCATGGTAAATCAAGTATAGTGATGTACTGTAAATACTATGACATCATTACTGGGCAGCCTGGGCCCATCAGTGAGGTATGTGCACAAGTCTAGCGAGGCCTGAGTTGATGTGTTGATGTGTTCTACAGTTGTTGTGGTTACTGATGTTGGCCTCCCAGTGTGTGTTGCCGGCCACCACTGGACCTGGCCAGCGTGGTGGTGGTGGTGGTGAGAGTGGCTCAGACTGACCTTGGTGGCAGGGTTTCTGGCAGTGTTTGCCCCGCCAGCCCGGGGCACACGTGCAGTTACCGCTGACCGAGTCACAGTGGCCGCCATGATGACACCTGCACTCATGCTGACACCCGGGACCATACCGCCCGGCCTGGCAGGCTGCGACGCCCACCAGCAGTTGTCAGCGACGCCAGCAGCAGAAGCAGCAGCAACAGCAGGAAGATATGGAAACAAACCATTTTTAATGTATAACACAAACTTAATCTCATGATGGAGAGGTAAACGATATTGACCTTATATCATGAATTACCAGCAGGCAGGGTGGTTGGGGTGACTGACCTATTTGGCAGGTGGCGCCTGTGTAGCCTGGAGGACAGATGCAGGCACCGGTGTCGTGTTGGCAGGTGGCGTTTTGGTGGCAGTTGCAGGTGTGGAGACACATGGCACCATAGCTTCCTGGAGGACACTTGTCCTGGCAGGTGGCACCCGTGTAACCCGGGGGACAGATACACTTTCCAGACGCCCTGTCACATGTGCCTCCGTTGTGGCAGGGACACATGTGTTGACAGTTGTCCCCCCAGCGATCAGCCGAGCACTCTGCAGGGGAGACAAGTGTCAGGCACACGAGGGAGGCAGACCTCACACAGGGAAGCCTCACTCCCAGGGTCTGGTTTAAACGTTTAGTAACAAGGAAGGCCACATCTGGTTGTAGGTAAAGACACAGTGGACTACGGTATTGGTTATCAATAACGAGGCTGAAACAAACGTGTTTGTTACCCCGAGTGACGTGGACCTTACGTCCCCGTGTGTGTTACAAAGTTGGGGCAAAACATACGGTAGTTAGTGGTGTGGGGAGCGGTGGATGCCCTCAAGACTCACTCTTCAAGCATTGGTGTCCGTGTCTTCCCGGGGGACAGATGCAGGCGCCGGTGGCCGGGTCACACGAGGCATCAGCCACACAGCTGCAGTGGTGCCGACATTCCGAACCCCAGAATCCTTCAGGGCAAGGCTCCGAACACGACGCCCCTCGCCATCCTCAAGGGCAAGAGAGAAGAAAAAACTCTGCTGATGTCTTTGTTAATCACAACAATGATTATAACTCGTCGATGATTGACAGCTGGGGATTAGATGAGAGATTAGAGATGAGTCAGAGGTTAACAATCATAGCGCCTCTTGCCCACCAAGGAAAGTAAATGGAAACAAGGAAAGAAATTAGAGTTGAAACCGGCAAATTTCGCAGACACAGCTGAAGCTAAACAAGATGACAATCAGAAAGTTGGAGGGAAAGTTGTGCTGAGTGAGTGACATAGACAAGATTATGACGTCACATCTGAAGGCTGGCCGCTGGTGTATGTGCTTGGTGCTGTGTGGCCCAGGGTTGTAGGAGGCGTCACACGAGGACTGGCAGGAGTGACGCGTTACCACACCCACGGTACATCCTACCTTATTATGGGACTGTTAGTCACTCGTTGAGACCTCGATATATAACAGATATGTCTTCAACCATCAAACGGCGACTGTAGATGGCAGGAAGTCTACTGTTGACAGAGAAAGGATCATTCTGAATAATGGGTATTTATTATAGATTCTCAGGATGAGGACACAAGCCATACTTACCAGGAAGGCAGATGCAGTCTCCAGTGGAGGGGTCACACTTGGCATCGTTGACACAAGTGCAGTTCATGGCACAGTCAGGCCCATAGCGGCCCTCGGCACACGCTGCAAGCCACAACATACCACAAGTGAGTCACAGCAGGTGTGGCCCCAGCGTAACCTGTCAATTTCCATCATATTGCACATGACCACAAGTCTTACTGATGCGTCACGAGATAAAAGAGGAGAAGAGAGGCGGCACTCACGTGTGGAGCAGTTCGGTCCCGTCAAGCCTGGACCACACTGGCACTGACCCGTCTCCCTGTGGCATGGGCCGCCCTCCGGACACTGGCACTGGTAGATACAGTCGGGGCCGAAGCGTCCTGGGGTGCACACCTGACCGCAGTAGTGGCCCATGTAGCCCGGCCGACACACACACCTGGGTAGGAAGTGAGGCAGGTGTCAGGCGTGACAACTCGGGAGAAGCATTGAACACTGGCTCACAACACCAGGGAGTGAGGCTGTGTTCCTTAATTACATTACAATAGAAAAAAAATTTGGGATGAAATGTAAAGGAAACGTATTCATGTTTTTAGTAACTTCCAAAGACGGTTGTTATGTATGTCTCATGTATGATGACACTCGTGACGTCATGCAGTGTACCTGCCGGTGGTGGGGTGGCAGGTGGCACCGTTGAGGCACCTGCAGGTGTGACTACAGTCCTGACCCCAGCGTCCAGCACCACACGGCTCCTGGCACTCCGACCCCTGCAACACCAAGATCAACGTGCTACACACCTGCTGACACCATCATGGCTAACATGTGCCACGCGGGGGTTAATGATCCATCCCTTAGAATTAATATATTTCCTTATCTTCAAATCTGATGTGCATGATGATACAGATAACTACTTTATATTCTTATCTTAATGAATGGATAATATCTACAAAAAGGATTAACTGTAGCTACCAGTTAGGCAGAGAGTTGGGTACGTGTGAGTGGGAGCAAGAGTGTCTCACCATGAAGCCTGGTGGGCAGTGACAGCGGCCGGTGATAAGGTCACAGGTGGCGTTGGCCCGACACTGGCACTCCTTCAGGCAGCTCTCTCCCCAGCGTCCAGCCTCACAACCTGACCAAGCAGATCATCACACACCTTACTGACACAAACAACAGTGAATCTCATGACGTATTGCACTCATGGTGATGATGTCTGCCACACTGGTCACACACCCGCCTCCTGACCCTCAGACAGTGAGGGTTCAGGCGAGGAGGTACACGTGGGGATCATGTCCCGGGACGGGGAATCTGGGACCTAATGTGACAACTGTATGCTCTCAGGTGTTACAAAGAACATAACACAATGGGAGATTGACACTGTCGAGCATGCAGTAGGGACGGTCACACTGAACAAAACAGTGTCGAGCATATAACAGGGAGGGTCACAGTGAACACAAGTGTCGAGCATATAACAGAAAGGGTCATACTGAAAACAAGTGTCGAGCACATAACAGGAAGGGTCACACTGAACACAAGTGTCGAGCATATAACAGGGAGGGTCACACTGAACATAACAGTGTCGAGCATGCATTAGGAAGAGTCACACTTAACAAGGTAGGGTGTTGAGTACTGAAGTAAAGCCGTACTTTACAAAACATCACATCTATTAAGCGTATGCTTTAGGGTAGGTCTAATGTCAACAACAGTATCCCTGGTGGATTTAAAAGTTTCATCTCCAATGGTCAACCTGGCTGGTATTTTCAGGCATATTGCTGGTCTTGAGAGATTAGACTGTTGCTCTGAACACACACAAAAACCCACAGGCGTCAGAGACGAAGGTGGTGATCTTGAAGGCTTGATTGTTGGTGTGACGTTGTTCTTGGGAGAAGAGCAGAGTGGTTCCCTAGGAAGCGCAGTTTGCTGAACGTTCAGACTGTTTGGTGAAGCACGTGAGGGTTCGTGCCGAGTGTTTGAGTCTTGATGAAGTTTTACCACCTTAGTGGACACTGTTGGTCTTATGCAGTTACTGGTGTTGGTTGGTCACCCTCGGTGTAGGAACCAGCCTCCGGGAGGTCGAGGGCCTGGTGCTCCTGCTGACTCCGAATGATGCAGCTCTGTGGACTTCACTACCCATCCGGAGTCGTACCAGTTGATCAACCCGGCAGGAGGAAGCTGTACCAGATGCTGGGGTCAGAAGCAGGCAGTAGTATCAGATGTTCAACTCAGCAGAGAGAAGAGAACAGAAGATGAGATGCACGTCGCTATCTTCACTGGGTATCAGTCACTGGCACTGGACGAAGCGAAGCTGCTGGGAGGCGAGGGTAGGGAGATGATCTTGTGAGCTTACTTATTCACAGATAATCCAAGCGGTAGAGCCATCTTGCGTGAAGTCATTCGTATACAAGGTATGTCATGAAGAGGGTCAGTAAAACTCACTCAGGGGCTAGTAAAGCTAACTAACGGATTAGTAAAACTCACTCAGGGATTGGTCTATTTATTCAAGGATTATCACACTCGCTTCATCGTGCTTAGAATGTCAGTGGGGGAGGCGGTGCGCGGCAGACCAATAGTGTAGGTGTGGACAGTACTCACGGTGGCTGCAGTCAGGCCCGTGTGTACCCGCCGGACATCGACACTCGCCCGTCACGGGATCACACGATCGATCCTTCTCACACTGACACGACTCCACGCAACCCGGTCCGTAGCGGCCGGCCTCACATGCTGTGCCCACAACACACCGTCACATCACCACCAACTCATCTCTCTTATATCATGGGACGTCAACATCATTGTTATCTAGATATGTGTGTGTCTCTTATAGTGATACGAGAGGAAGGCATATGTATTTCTTATACAAAATGTATGTGTGTTGGTGTTACTCTATATGACGAGTGTACGTACGTGTGTACACCTGGCATTGAATACACGACAGAGGAGAGGTGTCATCCTACATGACCAGTGTACTTGTGTACACCTGGCATTACATATAGTACAGAGGAGAGGTGTCATCCTACATGACGAGTGTACTTGTGTACACCTGGCATTACATACAGTACAGAGGAGTACGTTCGACCGACTCACGTATCTGGCAGTGTTGACCGGTGAAGCCGGGGGGACAGTCCTGGACGCAGGTGCCGGTGGCGGCGTGGCAAGCGGCTCCATTCTGGCACTGGCATTCCTGGCTGCACCCGACGCCCCAGCGGCCGACAGGACACTCCTGGGAGCAGTTCTGACCCAGGTAGCCCGGCAGACACTCGCACTCACCCGTCTGTCAGGGTTCAGTGAGACTGTGAGAGAAACTAGGAAGGTGTACAGTCATACAGTCATTCTATCCAGCAGTCTGTGCAGGAGTCTGGTACAGTCAGACGACCACACAACTCAGTCTGTGAAATTCCTCCATCTTGAGGAACCAAACCTTGGTACACGTAGGTGTGTGTGTGTCAAGCGGTAGGCATTTCGTGAAGTCATTCGTATACATGGTATGATCATGAAGAGGTCAGTAAAACTATCGGGCTAGTAAAGCTAACTAACGATTAGTAAAACTCATCAGGGATAGTAAAACTCATCAGGGAATGGTAATTTATTCAAGGATTATCACACGTCACGGCTTAGAATGTCAGTGGGGGAGCGATGCGCGGAGACCATAGTGTAGTTGGACATATACGGTGCTGCAAGTAGGCGTGTTGTACCCTGCGGACATCGACACTCGCCGTCAGGATCACGATCGATCCTTCACAAGTGCACGATCACGCAACGGTCCGTAGCGGCGGCCACAGCTGTGCCCACAACAACGTCCATCACACCACCATCTCTCTATATCATGGACGTCAAATCATTGTTATAAATGGTTGTCTCTTAGTGATAGAGGGAAGGCATATGTATTTCTTATACAAAATGTAGTGTGTTGGTTACTAAGACGAGGTACGTAGTGGTAACTGGATTGTGTGTGTGTGTGTGTGTGTGTGTGTGTGTGTGTGTGAGATAATGGTAGGGTTGAGCAGAGTGAGGTGGAGATGATAGTGCTAGATGTTCCTCACTACTGAAACATGTACACTCGGTCAAACCTCGGGAGAGACGCTACTTCAGACACCAGTGTCATCCAGTGTTAACTGACACTTGAACTGTGAACATTTCGTTGGTGAGGCAGCTGATCTGCGAGTCAAATGTTGTTATTAGTCACATAGTTCACCACACTACTGCAGGAGGAAAATGATATATCTTTCCGAAATTAGCAAAGTGAAGCGATCTGCTGGGGAGGTGGAGGAAAGAGACGGTCACACAGAGAATCATAATCGTGTATATATATATATATATATATATATATATATATATATATATATATATATATATATATATATATATATATATATACACTGTTATAAAGCACCGATCAAGGTCGTTACAATGTGTGGAAATTGTTGTTAAATCTTTACTGAACTCAGTGTGTCAGACTCGGTCCATCATCAGGGGTAAGTTTGTTTACAAAAGATCACAAAATATAGATCATGTTCTATAAACAAGTAGTATACAGTCAAGTGGTTTATATATTCCTTCTCTGACGGACTACAAGATGTTAATACTCAGATATGATCAGGAATACACGTACAGCATTCGGGTATCCTTCGGTAGATAAGAACTCTCACAGGTCCATCCACGAGTGATAGTATTCCCAGACAATGAACCTTTCATTGCTGGTTTACAACAAAATGAAACATAATCTTCACTTAAGTAAAACTTTTGAAACTGTGAGGATGATTCATGGAATCTAGTAAGACTGGAAGGCAATCTTACCTGGAGGTGGTACTGGACGTATGGCGAGTTCAGTGTTACATGGGGTATGACGCTGGACTCTGATTCTGGCAAGGTAATGGCACTAGTGAGGGATGGCATACACGGAGGTTGATGCTGGTGACGGCAGACTTACCTCAGGGTGGCACTTAACGTTGGTAGTGGCCTGACACTGGCACTGGTGACGGCAATTGGCACCCCAGGTTAAGGCTGGGCACGGCTTGTTACAAGTTGGGCCGAAGCGTCCCGGGTCACACTCACAGAAGCCGAAGAGCCTGTTGCAGCGCCTGTTGGGGCAGACCATAGGACACCGCCTCCTGCAGGTGCGGCCGTAGTAACCTGTAAGACGACGGTGTTCACCATAGAACGCACAGACATCTCAGTGGAAGCTACAACAATATTTTTGTTGTAGTTTTCATCGTTCGAGAAGGCAATTCTGTTTGTGTATATGTCTGTCTGTCTAATCTGAATCGTCATCTGAGATCAAAGTTTTCCTTCACCTCCACACACTAAATGCCTCCACCACACCCGAGCCTCAGTCATTCCTCTGATATCTTCATCTTCCTCGGTCTACCTCTCCTTGCACGGTCTACTGTTCTGTTCTGTATCTTCTTGATCAGCCTGTCACCTGTTTATGGTCAGCTTAACCTTGCCAGCCTATTAGACTCACCATATGCGTTTATAATGACTTTCCCCACCACAGAACCTTCTGATATCTTCATTCTTTCTTTGTAGCCATCCTTCTCATACCACCTGCACTACGCATTTCTACTGCTCTTATTTCTTACCTGTCTTGACGTACAGACACATGCTCCACTGACACGCGGTGGCAATTGCACAAATGTTCCTTCACTCAAACTTCATGTGCAAGCTAGGCTTAAATTTTTGCTGTTCACTAGATCTTTCAGTCCTCCGTTAATTCCTCTCCCATGCATGACTCAGCTTTCATCTTGAGCTTTCCACTACAGCCCTTCCTGAACTTTACTCCCACTACAGTCCTTCCTGAACTTTACTTCCACTACAGTTCTTCCTAAACTTTACACTGTGAGACAGCAGGAGAGAGAGAGAGAGAGAGAGAGAGAGAGAGAGAGAGAGAGAGAGAGAGAGAGAGAGAGAGCAGTAATGGGTGTTCATACGTGCAGGAGTGAGGCTGGGTCTGTGCCAGGCCAGGACCTGAGGGGCTCGCTACACTCACCTGCTGGGCAGCCGTCCTCACACTGGGTCCCGGACACGCCAGGGGGGCACGTGCACGATCCCGTCGCCACGTCACACGTCCCGCCGTTCTTGCACATGCACACCTGAGGCCAGAGATCAAGGTCACCAGTTAACTGAAACTACTGCGTGATGATTGGCCAGTAGCCATATCATGGGCAGGTTGATAATCGTATTAGTTCATTGACATGTCATAGTGTGATACAACATGACATGTCAGTCATCGGTCATTTCCTCACACAAAGCACGTCAGTGGTTGGTCCTTCGCCCAGAATACATTGTTTCTACAATACTAATGTATGAGTGAATAACGAGGAGTTATGATCATTATTAAGTTGTTCAATAGGCGAGAAGGAAAACAATGTATATGATGCATATCATAATGTTTGTCTTTAAGGGGTAATGCTTTGACCTTTGGCCTGACCCTTAGTGGTCATGGACATGATACTCGCTCATACAGAAATACTCTACGTGTCAGGGCATTTTTTTTTTTTTTTAATCCGAAATGACGTCTCGAGTTATTTCAGCAAGTTGATAAATATTTCGATTTTGCATGTTTACTTTCGACGTTTCCCAAGTGATATGAAAACTGAGATTCAGAAATGATAATGAATGCTTTATTGTCGAGGATGAGCAATTCCTTGACTCCACCAGAAGCGGCGGTTCACTTGTAGGAAGGACGACTACCTAAATGGTCGCGTCTGATGATACAAGTTGGAAGACTGGTATGTGGGAGTCTGGTTCACACGTAACTTTGCTAAATACGATATTCCAGACTACACTCAGTCTGCCAGTGACCAGGTCAGTATACTGAGTGATGTCTTGCTTTTCGTTCAAGATGATCTTCATCCTGAGCTGGAGAATATTGTCGCTGTTCATGATAGGAATTGTTTCTGTGGAAATCAGAAATGAGCTTCATGAGAAGAAAATAGTGAAGTACGCGGGCATTCTGCACAGCCACCAGGGGTACACGAAAAATTTGTTATGAATGTAATTCAGTTATCATGGGTTTGGGATCCACCTCCACGTACATACATGGTAGGCTGCTACTACGGCGCGTTAAACTACTAGCGACGCGAACATATCGGACTCTGGAACAATTAGTTCTGTAACAATAAGTGTGTGGTCAACCACTGGCAACGCTGAGCTCTGGAGCAATCATTTACCACACACACACACACACACACACACACACACACACACACTGTTCGTGCATCATGTCCCCGTGTTCTCTCCGCCTTACATGTGAAGGTCAGTTCATGTCAGATCATCACGAACCAAGAATCACAAGTGATTTTTCTCGTATATGATACAGTAATATGGGTCATAAGATCAACCAAGACCGGTCATGCTGATTTATGGGTAATTAGGTGATTGAAGGTCATTATGACCATGTCCGTGTCATCACGATACAACAGTAGTGTTGGAGTGAGGGAGGTCACCTGTTTACATTCCTGGCCGTAGAAGCCGTCGGGGCATGGGTGCTGGCAGATGGGGCCCTGCCTGCCCGGGGGACACACACATCCGTCCTTCCCACACTCCCCGGGGCAGTCCTCACACCGCACACTGCATCCGGGGCCCGAGTACCCAGGGGGACATCCTTGAGTCCCAAGGGGAAAAAAGTATCAGTAGTTAGTATGTGATGATGATGGCTGGCTCACACAGATCCCCACACTCCCACACCCTCCAGTGTCAGAAGCCGGCAACAGGCCACAATGACGCGTTGCTTCATCACAACCTCAGACTCAGAGTGCTCTCACTCGTGAGCTTACACCAGAGGCTTGGGTAAAGGCGGCCGTAGCGTCCTAACATTAGTCAACTATCATCGCTTCAAATACACCAAGTTACGTGCCAGTCTTCTCACAGTGGAGGGGCTTGAGGTCAGGACTGACTTATGACTAGTTTGTTTCCTTACATTAAATTTTCCAAAGTTGTGATAGACCAAGGAAGGCAGTGTACTGGGTCCAGTGCATTATCAAATGATTAGTTTGAACGTGTGTGCGTGTGCGCCGGGGCAATGTGTATGTTGGAGAAAATGTGCGTCTGGCAAATTTTTGTTTGTGCTGGCTTTGTGTTGGTTGTGTGTTTGATTTGGATCAAAACTGGAATATTTCATTGATAATGTAAAGATGTTTGTCTGTATGAGAGGAGTGTGGGAGTTTCTGTGTGTGTGGGAGAGTTGTCTGTGCACGAGGTTCTATGATTTTGTGTTGCTGAGTGTTACTTGGAGGACCTAGGGAAACGCACTCGCTCCTTAGCACCTCAGCTGCACTACCGGGCGTACGACACATGTGAACATGTGCTCTTCAGCCAGGAGCATGATATGTCTATGCTCCTCAGTACCTCAACTACTCTGCCAGGCTTACGACACATGTAAAAATGCTTTTCAGCCCCCTTAACTGCACTACCAGGCGTGCGTAGATTCAACCCCCTCAACTGCACTACCAGGCGTGCGTAGAATCACACGACTGTTTTTCCTGGGGACAGTGACCCGTGGATGTTTCCCCTGAGCTACTAATGATGAATGGCAGGTTTGATTGAGAACAGCCAGAGAATATTCATGAATTAATGGTCATACATTCATACGTACACACACACGGGATGTGTTAACAACAAACAACAACAAACATAGTGAACATGAGTGGTGACTGACTGAACATGAGTGGTGACTGACTGACTGAACATGAGTGCTGACTGATTGACTGAACATGAGTGGTGACTGACTGTGGTGATGTGTGGTGATGTTGACCGCGTGTTCGGCCACGGTCTCTGTCGTGTGGTCTTCGTCCTGGGCCTCTACCGTCGACGACAGATCCTCTTCCACTGACGAGGTGCCGTTTTCTATAGGCCAGATCTCCTCCTCAAGTGTCACTTCTTCCTCTTCCACTGTTGCAACCTCTCCCATGGGCGACACGTCCTCTCCCACCTCTGATATTTCCTTCTCCACCTTCCCTTCCTCTTCTTCATCCAGCCCCCACTTTCCCTCACTTATCCTAACGGTTTCCTCACGTATGTCCCAACGTCGCCTCTCGTCAGGGGACACGTTCTCCTCCGGTTTTGTCCACTGTCTCTCTTCAGCGACCGCCACGGTGGTTTCGTTCACCGTCCTGTGTGACGTGTCCTCCCCTCTGTCAGGTTTTGGGGTTCCTCCTCCTTCCACTGTCGTACTACGGTCCTCGTGCCATCGCCTTCCCTTATCTTCATGCGTCCTCCGTCGTTCCTCCTCACCGACCGGTCTTCCTCTGTCCGCGTCCCATCGTTTCTTTCCATCTTCTGATCTCCATTGCCTATCTTCGCCCCGAGACACACCCCGGTCCGAGTCCCATCGCCTTCTTTCATTTACGTTGTAGGGCTTCCTCTGCCTTCCTCCATCCTCTGGCTTGCCTCGATCTATGTTCCAGCGGCTCTGCTCGTGTCCTTTCGTTCTCCATCTGTCATCATCACCTGGCCTGCGTGTTCCCTTGTCCCACCGCCTTCTTTCGGCCACGTGGTCTGTTCTCCATCGCGTCCCTTTATCTCCTGGCCTACCTCTATCTGTCTCCCAGCGTTCTTTCTCCTGTGTTATTATTACTTCTTGTGTTGTGTGTGTCTTGCGTCCATCTTCTTTGATGCCATCATAACTGTCGTCTCCCCAGCGGCGCCTCCCTTCCCCCGTCCATCTCTCCTCCTCCTTCACCGTCCATCCTCCTCCAACTCTCCCCAGTTCGTTGCTCACTCCCGATAGGTCGTTCTCCATCATCGAATGGTCTTCCTTCAGCGATACGTCGTTCTCCACTTGTGACAAGTCGTTTTCCACCATTCCTAGATCATGTTCTCTCTGGGTATCAACGTCCCTGGAGCCATACCTGTTGTAGTCGGTGTCAGCCACTGTTAATCAAAATAAACATTTGATAAGCCTCACCAGAACACCTTATCATCATAAGGAAGGACCAGCTGTTCTATAGTCAGACAACCGTCTGGCCAATACCATCTGTCTTTCATATTATTATGACATACCAATAAGTTATCAGCTTATAGAATTTAGGACAAGAACCATAAACATAACACAATCAACATGAACACAATCACCATGAGTGCTAACACCAGAACGGTCAACTGAGAGAAGGAAATTAACACCAAGTGAACTACTGTAAATGTCTTGATGCCATATAACATGTCCTGAGTGGCGGGGGCCATGGGAGGGAGGGCCAGACTAACCTTTACAGCGGGTGCGGTTGACAAGGACGTAGCCCGTGTGGCACGAGCAGACGAAGGACCCCTGAGTGTTCCTGCAGAAGTGATCGCACCCGCTACGGCCGTACTGACACTCGTCCACGTCTGTCAGTGGAGATGTACAACTTACAGCGGAGGTGTTAGACAAGATATTTTCACATGAAATATTTTGTAATAAACTTGTGTATCACAGTCACCCCACATGTTCATCCTCGCCTCGGGTCTGGTTGATAGATGTGTACCTGGCTTCGGCTGGGATCTGTGTGTGTGTGTAATGACAAAGAAGCTAGATATCCAGGGTGGTGTCAGAAGGGAGATAATCAAATAGACTGACAGCTGTTTGAGAGGAAGTTGAGAAAACATATCGGGGGATTCTTGTGAACACAATAACAACACTGTGGACGAGGTGAGCAGCAGCAGCAGCAGCAGTAAGTGGACACATAGTGGAAATAGACGAGAGAGTTACTTGTTTACTGGTAGCATCGAGGAGTCGTTCTGTGCGAGGCACCGTCGGGTTGACGTATTGAGGAAGATCAGATGAGGAGGATCATGAGAAGCTATGTTATGGTCGGCGTCAAGACTGCCGTCCAGTGCGTGGCCAGCGACGTGTTAAGATACAGAAGTCTCTCATCCAGCCCGTGCTGGGCTGTGCCTCAACAGCTGTCTCATCACAACCAGCAACACTCGAGAGGGTGCAGCGGAGTGCAACGAGGACGGTGTTGGAAGTGAGGGAAATGAGGGAGAGGAGCCGTGCGACGTTCTCCATGTGTCTACACTCGAGATAATAAGGACAATGGAAGACCATGATAACGTTACCATAGACCCGGTGCTGGATAGCAGATGTGGGCCAGAGAACAGCAGGAAGTGAGCCACAAGTATCAGAATGGACGAAAGGAAACACGTCTTCAGTGACCGAGTCCTGAGTACGTGGGACAGACGAAGGAAGGTATAGTGGAGTGTTCAGGCCATCATGAGGGGAATACATGGTGAGGAGAACACCTCTACTAGGGTCAACCTTCTCGCCATATACAGAAATAACCAATTCCAAACACATACACACACTAGCACATTTACACCCGTCCTCACACACACATATGCATACATACACCCACACTCACACATTCCCTATATATATATATATATATATATATATATATATATATATAACAAATGTATACACATGTTGACATTAGCATACACAAGACTACATACATGTATGCCACATAAATGCATATGTACACACATGTGTACACACAAACGTACATCAAGAATACACAGACACGTGCTCACCGTCAATATAAGAACATGATGAATACCTTCACCATGCAAGGTACACTCACCATGCGAGGTACACCTTCCATGCGTGGTACGCTCACCATGCGTGGTACGCTCACCATGCGAGGTATACTCACCATGCGAGGTACGCTCACCATGCGAGGTATACTCACCATGCGAGTACGCTCACCATGCGAGGTACACTCACCATGCGAGGTACACTCACCATGCGAGGTACACTCACCATGCGTGGTACACCTTCCATGCGAGGTACACTCCACCACGCGTGGTATGCTCACCATGTGAGGTACACTCCACCATGTGTGGTACGCTCACCATGCGAGTTACACTCCACATGCGTGGTACACTCACTATGCGAGGTACACTAACCATGCGAGGTACACTCACCATGCGAGACACGCTCACCATCTGAGGTACATTCACCATGCGAGATACGCTCGCCATGCGAGGTACACTAACCATGCGAGGTACACTCACCATGCGGGATACGCTCACCATGCGAGGTACATTCACCGTGCGTGGTACACTCACCTGTGCAAGAGAAGCCGTCGGAGCTGAGGATGTAGCCTGCGTTGCAGGCGCAGGTGAAGCCGGCCTGGGTGTTGATGCACTGCTGCTGGCACCGGCTGATTCCCACCAGGCACTCGTTCACATCCTGCACACAACATAGATCCCTCGGTCACATAAACATTTAGATAGTATGTGTAGGGAGGGATGACAGTTACTGGGGGTAAGTAAAGACGTTCACTTCTTACTGGTAATAAAGTTTAAGTGGACCTGACGATGAAGAGTCACAGGAACCAGTGTCTGGGGGTTGAGGGGTTCAGAGGACATGATGCAGGGCGAGGAAAGGTTTCAGAGGTCGGCTTCTGAGACAAGTGAGGCTCACAGAGCCAGCTTCTGATGACAGAAAAGATCAGAAGGCTTCCGTGTCAGGGGTGAGAGGTGCAAGAGGACGCTTGAGGAGCAGCGGTACAAGTGAAACATTGCAAGACTGGAGTACAGGTGACAATACTGCAGGCAGGGCGGCGCGGGAGGCAACATGCTGGAACATATGAGAAGCAAGAAGCAGACATGCTGGAGGTGAACGTCCACACGAAGTATGATGCTGAATCTAGAGGGATAGCGGAGGCTGACCATGAGTAGTTGATCAGCAGCGGAGGTTTGATGAAGGATAAGAAGATGAGGAGATTTTTTGGGGATGTGCAGCGCCTGAGGGGTGCTCTCAGCTGATGCCAGCAACTGGAGATTAAGTTAAGAAGGTCACATCCGCTGTAGATGGACAAGCCTCGAAGGTCAGCTGCTGTAGATGGACGAGGGTCAAAGACCAGCGGGTGCTCTGGCTGCAGAGGATTATAAGGGTAAGTGCTGTAGTCAGAGAAACACAGGAAACAAACTACAGGTTCAGTAGGTCAACCTCTATAGGCGGTGAAGTTCAAGAGGTCAGCTGCTGAAGGTTGAGAGTTTCATGAAGCCATTTTCTGAAGATGTTCAAGTGGTCAGCCGCTGGAGGCGGAGACGTTCAAGAGAGCATCTGCTAGTAGAGAGGAAGGAGGGGTAAGGTAGCACAAGAGACAGGACCTGCTTTCGCCATGATCCACTCACCTTGCAAGTCTTGCCGTCGGGCTGGAGGCGGAAGCCAGGATGACAGCTACAGACGGGACCGTCTTCACTGTAGTCACACTTGTGATGACATCCACCGTTGTTGGTGAGGCAGGGGTTCACCGGTTCTATCTCTGGCACGGGCAGAGAGAGGGAGGAACTTGAGTGTCAAGCGGAAGGTGAGACCTCTCGTCTTGTTTGTAAATAGAGAACATAAATTGAGATAAATTTTCAAAATTCATGACGTGACGAATCCTGATCAGTATGTATAGATTACTAACTGTGAATCTTATGTCTTAAAGACATGCTCAGTGGAGATACTGGATCACTGGAGTACGTGCCACACGAGGCTCTCTGCCTGCGCCTGGTGTGACGGAGGACAATAGTGTACAGAGTCCTGGGCCAGTTGCTGGCGTTGTTGAGGTCATTTCCCTTGGATACTTACCGTAACAGGTCTTGCCATCGGCGGCCAGCTGGTAGCCGGTGTCGCACAGGCACTGGTAGGAACCCCAGGTGTTGCGGCACCGCTGGCTGCACACGCCTGGTCTCTGACACTCATCCTCATCGTTGCAAGTGACTTGGTCGTCGTCCAGGTAGTACCCCCTCCGGCAGGAGCAGCGGACCCGCCCCTGCTCAACCCGGCACTGGTCGTGACACCCGCCGTTGTTGACGGAACACGGGTCAGCAGGCAGGCAGCGCCGGTTGTCCTCCGCCAGGTGGTACCTGCTGGACGAGGACTTGTCATAAGGTTTCCGTTTTGCCTCTCGTTCCTACGAGGACAACTGATGATCTGTTGTTGATATCATCTGATATCAAATTGACAATGTTGCACCACACACAGAATAACCTACAATAAATAATGAATCATAAAGCTAAGATCATGGACTATGACACACCACATTGCATTTAGAATGATTAGACTACCGTTGGGATGGAATCATGACTAAGGTGCTCCTCCCCCAACAATGCTTGAGTCCAAGCTTGAAGTAACAATCGCTGTGATCCTTACCTGTGATTCTTACCACTGCTGGTATCTAACACACACAGACACTCAACCTTATATCATTTTGTCAGTGACACCTTGAAGTTGACCTTTAATCTTTTGACCTCCAGCACTCGATCGGCACAGTGTTTCAGAGTAAATCACTACATCATGTGTGACCTAAATGACTGTCACTAGCAATTACTGGTGGGTGTATCACCATTGCTGGTTACAGTAAAAAAAAATGTAACTACAATGATGTTTATTCTCCCGGGCTGAGAGTAGAGTGATCCTCCCCACACCCACTAGCTTCTCTGTACAGGCAGTACAGCTGCTCTATGGAGTCTCCCTACAGTCTTACAGTTCACAATAGACGACTGTGTAGACCAGTACACCCTCAACACCTACCACACCCAGACTTGTGCACCTGGGGACCTGCTACATCCAGACCTGTGTACCTCAGGACCTGCTACATCTAGACCTGTGTACCTCAGGACCTGCTACATCTAGACCTGTGCACGTGGGGACCTGGTGCACCCAGACCCGTGCCAGAAACTGACCCTGGCCTGCAGGAGCAGACGACGCGACCCCGGGGTGACTCCTGACACAGGTGATGACAGCCGCCGTTGCGGATCTGACAGGGGTCCCTCACCACGGGGGAGGTGGAGGAGGCGGGAGGAGGCAGACCTGCGGGGAGACAGTGGGAGTCAGCCACCAATAGCAACATACACCGCTAACATTACTGACCTAGATAATCTAGACCAGTGTTCATGATAAACTTTTCTGGTGGCCTCGGCCTCTTTTGTCACTTTCACAGTCGTACGTCCGTCAATCTTATTACACCTGACACCACGCCCGGTAGTACCACTGGGGTCCATGGTGCCTGGTACCACAACCCTCCATCACAACCACACGATCCATCATCACAACAGCACATCCACAACTCACAACACTGTAGCATTATCTCTCACAAGATCACCTCATTACTGGACATCATGTAAACGACCTTACGACCTTTGGTTATGAGGGCGTGACCTTCACCCTGACTCCTAGGGGTCAGGTTAAAGGTCAGGCTATCATACCCAGAGGTCCGACCTTCGTTCTCAACGGGTTGATTAAGCTGTTACTGTAGGCTTTTTATATTGAACACACACACACACACACACACACACACACACACACAAACCTACAGGTGCGGTGGTCGGGCAGGAGGCGGTGGCCGGGTAGACAGCGACACTGGTAGGATCCGGCGGTGTTGATGCAGGTGTGGGAGCAGCCGCCGTTGTGGTCCGCACACTCGTCCACGTCTGCAAGTACAAGTACAACTGTGGGTGATGACCCCACAAAGACAGCTGTGGGCGATGACCCCACAAGGACAGCTGTGGGTGATGACCCCACAAGTACAACTGTGGGTGATGACCCCACAAGGACAGCTGTGGGTGATGACCCCACAAGGACAGCTGTGGGTGTTGTCCTACAAACACAGGTTTGGAGCCTTCTGACCTGGACTCCCTTTTGACATCTTTCTGGAGTGTCTAGTGTATGAGAGAGACGATCCGTAATGTATCAGTCACGGATTAAGGTCGACCAGGGAGTTACACTGGATACGTTGTCCCTCTGCTGGGGTCGTCGGCTAGGTTAGGTTTACTAAGCTCGTATCGTCTGCTAAGTTAGCGTCGTCTGTTAGGTTCGCATGTTAACAGGGTAACGTCATTTGCTAACTTAGCGTTGTTGATTAGGTTACCATAATCTACTAGGTTATCTTTGTCTGCTAGGTTAGCGTCGTCTGGTACCATAATATAGTTTGTTACGTTAGCGTCATCTTCTATGTTGACTTTGTCAAAAGCCATGTTAGTATTGTCTACAAGGTTGGTGCCTTATATTAGAGTAGTAGTGTCTGCTATGTTAGCGTCGTCTTCTATGTTAGCGCTGTCTGTTTCGTTAAAAGCTATGTTAATATTGTCTACAAGGTTGGTGCCTTATATCAGAGTAGTGGTATCTTCTAAGTTAGCATCATCTGCTAAAGTTGTCATGTAGGTTAGCGTTGTGTGCCACCTACACTATACCGTACTAACATCGTCAACATGTTCCTTACTGTTCGTTTCCACCATGTTTCGTCAACACAAAATTGTGAGAGAAAATCTAAACTGCCGAGTCATAATGGAGGTGAACCTTTATCAATGATATGTCATCCTCGAACACAATAGATAACTGCCGATAATAGACTAAAGAAAGTGTGAATGTGTCAGTTGCTGGTGGAGAGTAACATTGCAGTACCTTGGCAGGTTCGCTTGTCTGGCCTGAGTTTGTAGCCGGCGCGGCAGCAGCAGACGAAGGAGCCCACAGTGTTCTTGCACTCCTGCTCACACCCTCCGTTGTCCGTGGCGCACTCGTCCCGGTCTGCAGGAACAAAGAAAATGATATTAACAACCAAATGAGCCTCAGCACCAGGCAACACCTGTCTGGACGAGTGTCGACAGTGCAGCCAGTCAGGTCGACTTAGGTCGCCTGATACTGGTGCAGTCGAGGAGTTGTCAGCCAGTGTTGTGGTCTCTGGAGGTGTCAGCCGTTCCTGTGGTCTCCGGACAGAAGTCAGACGCAGTAGAACAGTTATCATAATACAATAATTCGTAACTCTTGCAACCATTGGCGAGCGATAATCCCAACTGAACCAATGGCAAGCACAGGAATATGATGGTAAATGATGAATGCCACGCGGGCGAGTGTCAGTCGTGATGCAGTCTAGGTAGGAGCCACAGACTACATCCTGGCTGTTGTTTATGATAATTTTGCTCCATTCTATCCAGCTCGGTCTGAACGCTGAGGAACCCTCCTGTATGTCTTCTTCCCTTGTTAAGTTACCAGTGAGGATGCAGACTCTGGTAGCATTAACATATGATAATGTGTCTCACGAGGCCATCATTGGAAAGTGACACGCTCAAGGTAGGAACGAACCTTTACGCTCACGAGGATCAACACAATAATCAGAGCAAGACAAACGAACAGACAGCGACGAGCCTCCGTCCCTGAGCACAGTTAGGACGTTGTTGGGCGAGGTGGTTAACAGTATATAGTAATGTGTGGGGGTCATAGTGTGGACGAGACCAGAGGTGTCGGAGCTGTGTGTTCTCTGATCATCATGTTGTGCAGGCGCCCTCCTCAGGGACCCCACCCGGCCCTCGACACCTGAAGGTGGCACCTCCTGCCACGGGATGTTCCCGCCCTAATGAGGACATGAATGAGGAAGGTGATAAACGTAAGGAGTGACGCAAGACCACCAGAGTGGATCAGGAGGAGGCAGAGGTACTGGTGAGGCGAGGCACTGACGGCGACTGTTGAGGTCAAATGTCCAGCAGGAAGTGACATCCCCGTACTGACAGGCGCCACAGAGGAAAGGTACGAACTTCTACTGAAACCAGGCCAGTAGGTGGCGAGAGCAGTAGGATACTGGGGCAGTAGGATGAGGGGGTAGTAAGATGCTGAGACAGTAGAATATATATATATATATATATATATATATATATATATATATATATATATATATAGGGGAGAAATATATAGATAGGGGAGAAAGAATACTTCCCACGTATTCCCTGCGTGTCGTAGAAGGCGACTAAAAGGGGAGGGAGCGGGGGGCTGGAAATCTTCCCCTCTCGTTTTTTTTTTTTTTTTTCAATTTTCAAAAACAAGGAACAGAGAAGGGGGCCAGGTGAGGATATTCCCTCCAAGGCCCAGTCCTCTGTTCTTAACGCTACCTCGCTAACGCGGGAAATGGCGAATAGTTTGAATGAAATGAAAGATATATATATATATATATATATATATATATATATATATATATATATATATATATATATATATAAACACACACACACACACACACACACACACACACACACACGCTGAAGGAATGTTTCGAGTGGAAGTGGAGAGTGGGAGGTGAGAAGTTAGTGATGAGTGGAAGGAGATAGTGGTGGAAGGGAGGGGAGGGGGTAGTGGTGGAGGGGATAGGGCTGTGGTGGAGGGGAAGGATGGTAGTGGAAGGGAGGGGCAGTTGTGGAGGAGTGAGGGCACTGGTGGAGGGAAGGGATTAGTGGTGGAGGGAAAAGGTGAGTGATGGAGGGAAGGGGTGGGTGGTTGTGGTGGAGGAAAAAGGTGAGTGATGGAGGGGAGGGGTTGGTGGGTGGTTGTGGTGGGGGCAGGTGGTGGTGTGATGGAGGTCAGGTTACGGCAGGTTTGTCGTCACAACCGTCACACGTGCCACCCCAGGGTCTGACACGTCACACGGGTCATGCTCCCCACCCGCCCACCAGCCACGCCCGGTGATAATATAGTGTTGTTATTGTTGGGTCGTCAGGTGTGGGGCTGGCGAGGGTCCTAACCCAGGCCGCTCCCACGTCTGCCTCGTGTGCAGTGTGTCTGAGGACGACCAGCCCAGGAGACGCCAGAGGACGTCCTGTAGGAACGGTGACGCCCGCTAATGAGGCTCAGAAAACACACGATAGGAACTGGCAGGATCCCCGGGGACATTTGAAAGGGTGTCATATTCAGATGGGGACCTACATTGGTGAGAACCACGGGCAAGACACGGGAGGGTGATGGCGAGTGTGATACATGTTTAGAGACACGAGGATAAAGGAAAGACAGAGGACAATGACCTTGATTGTTCTGTGGTGAGATATACAGAAACAGGAACCAGGTGGGGAAAACATCACGAGAAGTAAACAAATACAACACGAGGGAAACACTATCTTGTCAACAACACAACAATGACAACAAGTCCACAAGTGCTGTAACATCTCTCGTGTGTCATCATCCTGCAGGTTATACTGAAGTGATCAACTCATGAAGGAATAGACAACCCTCACAGATTACCTGGCACACAGGACTATCATCATCATCATGTGAGAGAAATGTTGGCACATCTGAGAATGATCACCTTCAGGACACAACTCCTGCATCACTTTAATGATCACCTGGATCCTGCGATCTTACACGATGACAGAACGAGCAACGCGGAGGGTGACGGTCTGGGGAGCTGTGATGTTACTATAATCAAAAGGAAATATTGTCTTTATATAACATAGATAAAGCATTTTAGTGAAGTATTACTGCGAGACCAAAACACTGTTGTGTGGTTGTATTATAGTTAGGCTAGTATGTATAGCCAGAGGATATATAGAAAACTTTTCTTGTGTAAGGGGGAACTACTTGAAATGACATGATATCACAAGATTTTATTCTGTTGAGTAAAGATGGAAAATGAATTTTATGATTGACATATAATGGAGAACATTTTGTTCTTCTTTTTGTGTCCAGACATTATTCAGTGTGGCACTACAAGTCTTGAATATTACATAAATGAACGTTGATAAGGTGCAAAGTCGCTACGAGTATAACGAGAAGAGACAGTGTAGAAATCTGGGCCTCGAAACTATTTAAGCATCGTGTCTGTGATTGTCAGAAACATATCGGAAAACCGGCGGGAAACGTCTGAACTGACTGCATGAATATATATAGTCGACACTTGATGTAGGTGGGTATCCAGGCCAGCGGGGGGAGGCTCCACGTCAACTGTATCATGAGGGAAGCAGCAGCAGTGAGGGTCCCACCCAGACTGGTACGTGCAGGTGGAGGTGGTCCTCAAGTACCGACCTCAGATGAGGGTAAGGTAAGGTGTCGCGGGCCCCGCACGCACACCTGCTGGCCGCCCGCATCCCACCGTGACGGGTCTTGTGAGGAGGTCAGCTTTCCTGCCTCACCCACGTTACCTGACGAGGCCTGGTGTAGCCATCAGCACAGCTGACAGTATAGCCATCAGCACGGCTGACAGTATAGCCACCAACACGGCTGACAGTATAGCCACCAGCACGGCTAACAGTATAGCCATCAGCACGGCTGACAACCTTAGATAACAAGTGGTAAAAGACTGCATTCATTTCTTCCTGATCGTGCAGGTGTTACTGATGATGGAGTGTGTAGAGGTTCTTCTGGTCAATCCTGACACAGGCTCTTGTCAGTGACAGCCCGTCCTCCGGTGCCAATACTGGTAGAGGTCGGGCGTGTGTCCTCAGGTGCCATTACTGGCAAGGGTCTGGTGTGTGAGTGACTGAGGTATACAACCCACCTCCCTCCTCCTGTGTCGACGTATTGTACTCACTGCACCCTCCATACATGTACCCTTCACATATACTATCACTGATACACTTTGTCTGTGTGTATCCAGACAATAGATATTTTGAAACTATATTTCTTTCTGTCGTCAACACTATTTGTGATGATATCAAACATTGGCAGAGAAGTAAAGAAAGATCAGTGATATGTTTTGCAGTTGTAGCTACGTACAGTAAGTATACGATTCACAAATGAGCAGAAGAGAACCCAAGAAATCTTCTGGAGAGAGATCTAAGTTCTTGATGAAGGGGAAACAACACTGTTAGTGACGTCATAAAAGGATATTAAAAAGTGAAGACGTCGTCTATGACCCAGAGTTAACAACACACACACGACAGCTCGAGGATCATATCAAAGTTGGTGTTAGGAAGCCAAGTGGTGGCTGCTGTGGTTGTGACAAGCTTCCCAAAGACCAACAGATAGTGAGTGATGAACGTGTTTAATGTTTACTTACAAAGTAAAACTGAATACTACTGCATCGTCTGGTCACCGGGTAAACAAATGAAAAAACAAAGTCAGAATGACTAGGAACATCACACAAGCAAGATGAAAGGAATGGAATCTATTTGAAGTATTACGAGCAGGATGGAGGCATCATGAATATTAGCCTGCATATCATCAAGGATGGAAGACAACTGTTAAGGCTGCAAGACTACTACACAATATACCAGGTTATATATAAGGTAATATACCAGACAATATACCAGGCTATATATCAGACAAATACCAGGCAATATGCCAAACAATATACCAGGCGATGTAACGAATAGATGCTCTACGAAAATATTCGAGAGCTGTGAGAGAGTTGGAGAAGTGTAGTGGTACTGGGAGGAAGAGCTATGTGTGAGGCAGCCACACAAACATTCATAAACAAACTTGATATTTGGATGAAGTCACTCCACGCTGAACCCGGCACTGATGACCATATAATGAGCCGCCGGCAGACAGGAACAGTATTATTCATCAAGCAAGACGTACTGTCAGCGATAAGCTTTAGTTACGCTGGCCACTTGGCAATATCTTGTTGTAGATGCTGCTGGATAGATGGGTACTGTCTGTTTGTCTGTCTCTCTGACCGTTCGTCTGTTTGCTTGTCTGACCGTTTGTCTGTCTGTCCGTCAGTTGATCTGTCTGTCTGTCTGTATCAAGGTTATCATTGTTATCAGGTTATCAATATGGACTAACACGAAATTATCAGACGAAAAATTAGTTGGTCATACGTGATGCAGGGTAATTATCTGTAATATCTCTGTGTATACACACACACACACACACACACACACACACAACATCGGGTCGGCACACGTCTGATGGTCTTCGGTGATGGATCTCGTGTCACGAGCCTTCAACACCAGCAACCCCACGCGCACTCTCACGCTCCTAACCTCCCCACTCACTATCTCTCTACCCATCTCTTCCCACCTTCCTCGCCTCCCCTGTGAGGCAGAGTCCAACACCTGAAGAAGGCAGCTGGCGGTTAAGAGGTCGCAATGACTGTAGTCTTACAGGTAATCTCGTCTTCCTCACACACACACACACACACACACACACACACACACACACACACAATTCCCGGTCTCCAAGGTTCAGGGCCTGAACCCGTGTACCCTGTGGAGGCTTCCCAGGGTAAGGGCCTGAGCCCCTACACCCTGTGGTCTGCCATATCATCTCGTTCGCCCAACTTCCAGTCTTTCTGTGCCTCCTTAATGACGTCTTTCGTTTATTATTGCTGCAGGTTACCCCAAGAGAAGCCTCCTATATACAAAGTATCCCGTGAAAGCTGCCAGTGTTGGGGGCGTGAAGACCACTGTAGAGCAATGAATAAACAAACGTGAACACGCCAGAGGGATGATCACTCGAGCGACCGCCATATTTGCCGACCACCATGGGTCGCCATCACTCAGGAGGGTGAAGAGGGCAGACGAGAGGTGGCCGGGTCACTAACACAAGCGAGGAGGGCCACATCTTTACTGCCATGCCCTTACAAGCCTTCTCTGACGCGGAACACAAACTCTCATTAAATCATTATATTATTTCCTCCAGGTAACCGAGAATCTTGGGTCATCTTGCGAGAGCGTCAGACCCGCTGCTCCTGCCTCAGTGTGATCCAATGTCATCTCTGATCGTACATTATATCAGCTACCGCGTCATCTGCAGGTTCCTGAACTCATCATAGTGGATCTGATACCATTCCTGTCCTCTCTTCGTGGGTCTTAAGTCTTTGCCGTAATAGGATATGAATATCAGACTCATTACACTTTCTTATAGCGAGTTCTTGGTACTTCACGGCTCGCAGGGCGAACAATAACATAACATCCTTGCAACACAGAATCAAGTACATTTTCTATCACACTGTCAGGAGGAGAGTGAAGCAGACAAACTGTCTGCTGGCAAGGATTAGAACAGCGTCCAAGGAAGCTGGCAGAAACTATAAGATGCTTCCCAGGTTTGGTCATCGCACTTAAAGAAGCATGAAAAAACTTGTGGAGAAGGTCCAGAGGAGAGCAGCAAAGATGGATCTAGAGTTAAGAGATGCGATTCATAGGGAAAAGCCAGAAACTTTGATTATTCACATCATGAAAGAGAAAAGATTAAAGTGTGACCTGATCACAGCCTTAAGTCTTCAAACTAGTTTGATGACGTCAACAGTTAACAATTCTTCGAAAAACTGATAGGAAAGAACATCCAGAACTCCCCCCCCCCCCCCCCCAGTACAGTACAAGAGATGGGGCCCCACCAGTGTACAACTCTCTCCCCAAACTGAACATACAGTTGATGACACAAACAAGAGTAACATAATGAAGATCTGTAGACATGAATACAAGCACTGCTGCTACATGAATCATCCGTACCCTACATGTAGGCACGACACCTGCCTCATCATCCGTACCCTACATGTAGGCACGACACCTGCCTCATCATCCGTACCCTACATGTAGGCACGACACCTGCCTCATCATCCGTACCCTACATGTAGGCACGGCACCTGCCTCATCATCCGTACCCTACATGTAGGCACGACACCTGCCTCATCATCCGTACCCTACATGTAGGCACGACACCTGCCTCATCATCCGTACCCTACATGTAGGCACGACACCTGCCTCATCATCCGTACCCTACATGTAGGCATGTTCAACACCCGCACCATCATCCTACATGTCCTATATACAAACCACAAGTATACAGATCATCTGTACACACGACAGGAGGCCACGCTTCATGATACGACCATCATCCAAAATAAAACGTCCAGCACTACTGCAACCGAACACTGTACACACACACACACACACACACACAACCACATACACCACAGATCTATGCATAGTATACACACTGAGTCTACCCAGCAAACCTATGTAATCTACGTTAATACACACCAGCGATCCACCAGTCCATTGGTTGTGGAGAGAGGCATGAGCACGTGAGGTGGGGCCAGCCAGCTTGGTCCTGGTGCTCGTAATGATAACAAATCTGGACCAGCTTCCCAGATCACTTCCCCTGGAGGGTCGTCGCTCGACTACCGTGTACGAGCCACACTTGACCGGAAGGTCGTGACGTCCCGTAATGGACGCTACGTCAGCCAACCAAAATAAACGTTTGCCGGAGGATATGATAACATCAGCAGACAGTGACCTGTGAGCCACGGCAGGGGCGGTGCCCACACCAGCAGCAGACAGTGACCCAGCAGACAGTGACCCGTGAGCCACGGCAGGAGCGGTGCCCACACCAGCAGCAGACAGTGACCCGTGAGCCACAGCAGGGGCGGTGCCCACACCAGCAGCAGAGGATGGATTACTTTGGAGCGAGGATACATTGACGAGGCTGTACTGTGGGTGACACAGCTTCACCAAAGGTGACTTTTCTCTCGCAGTGTGACCACGTCCAGACGATGCTCACCACATACTTGCTACCATGCTCACGTGATGGTTCGCTGGCAACGTTACCTTGACGCGTACTGGAGACTGTGTCATGCTCGTGGCGTCGCTGCTGACACTGCCAGTACTAGACTGACCTCGGTTGGAATAGTTCTGCTTGGTTATTTACAAGAACTTGTTTCATGTAACAGGAATTAAATCATTTTGACTGTGAATAAAAGCAGGTTCCTGCAGGAGCGTGTTTTACACCCCTACACAAGAAATTACACAAGAATTATTGAAACGTTACAAATCCAAACAAATCGCCAAGATCTCAGTTTCTAAAGTACAACGAAATCTAAAAACCACAGTAAATCCTTGAGATTAGATAACCCTCAAGACTACACTGATACCCGAGCAGTAGTAGTAGTAACCTCTCAGGTTGTTGGTCAGGAGCCATATGGGGCCTGGTGGGGCCCCAGGACCAGCCGAGAACGCAGTGGGGCCCCCTGAACCCACCAGATGCGTACCGGGTCTGACTATGACACTTTGTGACCCCTGTAATCCGTTTGCGCTACTGCTCACAGATGAGCACGGGTGCACAACAACCATGCCGGGGTTATCACCATCAAGTCAGTCCTCCTGCCACGTTGACACTAGCAGACTGGGAGGTGATCACCTACTATACACAGGGGCTGTGTACCGTGCAGGGAGGTGAGGCTGTGTACCGTGCAGGGAGGTGAGGACGTGTACCGTGCAGGGAGGTGAGGACGTGTACCGTGCAGGGAGGTGAGGACGTGTACCGTGCAGGGAGGTGAGGACGTGTACCGTGCAAGGGCGGCTGGAAAGATGGCGTTATTTTCCCATGGACGGGGTCCGCCTGATATCCCACCATGGACGGGGTCCGCCTGATATCCCACCATGGACGGGGTCCGCCTGATGGGTCTGTTTTTTTTTTTTTTTTCCGATGGTCCGTAATATTCTAAAGACGTGGGGGGGAGGGGGAGGGACTGAGGTTGGTATAGTGACGTGGCTACGTCGTCGTGCTCAGCGGACGGTCATGACGGACTGACACGGCAGATGCAGGAGGGGAGGAAGGGCAGCAGCCACCAGGCCTGGTGACGGCGGTCCCGGGAAGTCGCTGTGGCACAGGATAATGTGGCAGGTGATTCCTGCCTGGAGGTTGAACGTTTTACGAACCGTAAGGAAAGTTATGTTGGTGTGGGTTATTATGAGAGACAATATTATCTCAGGCCCGGCCCGCGGTGAGGAGAGAGAGGACAGGATGTGGGCAGGGGTGAGGCAAGCCACGACTGCGGAACACTACGTCAGGAAGGTAGTGCCCACCACACGCCACGACCACTACACCGTCAGTAACGATAATAATGATAATGATCTTTAATGATAATGATGATAATAATGATCAATGTACATAAATATAGATACAGATGTGAGGTAGAACGACATAGAAATATACAAGGATCTTTCTATTCCTGTATCATCTGCTCACAATAGTGGAAGCAGGTCAGTACATGACTCAGTATTCAGTGTAGCCACAGCGTCTGGTGCTAACATTGTGTTGATTTCTGTTAAGAATATTTCGAAGAAAATTAGGTCAAAAAGGGAGTGACAAGGCGGGCAGTTCTCAGTACACTTCCATATAATTCGGCCGAGACACAGATGGTGAGTAAAATGTTTGCGAAACGTGTGGATGAGCGTAACCTGATGATAGCATCAGTTACGACGTGTTCCCATGGTAGTCTACACAGCAAGTGATAGACCACTGTATGTAAGGGGACGTCAACGCTGCGCCGTGTGGTGACGCAAGATGATAACATGTGTAGGTAACATGTGGGAAACCAAGACGACGAACTCCTGCAGACTTTTGAAGCATAAAGTGATGTTAGACACTTCGTTGCAGACCAAAGGTGATGAACACGTGCGGTGGTGTAGCACAAGTGAGTGACATGCTCTGTGTGGGGTAAGATGTGGGAAGACAGATAACAGGAGACCAGATGGTTCACGACGAGGTTATTTGCAGTCTTATTCAAAGTTTGTGGTAGAAACATGGTAGTGAATCAGAAGACACCTCCCCATCCACCTCTCCCTCTGGCTGAACGGTCGGCAGAAGAAAAAGGTTAAGAAGGAACACCATGCAGTGTGGAGAAAGTACACTGCCTTGGTCACCTTACAGAAGAGTGAGAACGGACAAGATCCCTAACAAACAATCAGCGGAGGCAGTTTACTTCAATATTCTCCGACACGACAACAGAAGAAATACTTTTTGCCTACGTTGTTCTCACATTTCTTTCCCTTAATCCCCAAACTGCTATAACTCTGCAGCGAGTCTGTCAACTGCACCAACGTGGTCGGTGCTGGAGACCGGGTAAGACAGGTGTCAAGGGGCCACAGATGACCCGGACAGCCCACCACACATAGGTGACCCCGGAGAGTGTCAGATGACCTGTGCACGCCCACCCAGGTAGTCCTAGTGGATACCTGGCTAACTAGGTTAGAGCAGGTGAGGCCCCGAGGTGCGGGGTTAGAGCAGGTGAGGCCCCGAGGTGCGGGGTTAGAGCAGGTGAGGCCCCGAGGTGCGGGGTTAGAGCAGGTGAGGCCCCGAGGTGCGGGGTTAGAGCAGGTGAGCCCCCGAGGTGTGGGGTTAGAGCAGGTGAGCCCCCGAGGTGTGGGGTTAGAGCAGGTGAGCCCCCGAGGTGCGGGGTTAGAGCAGGTGAGCCCCCGAGGTGTGGGGTTAGAGCAGGTGAGCCCCCGAGGTGCGGGGTTAGAGCAGGTGAGCCCCCAAGGTGCGGGGTTAGAGCAGGTGAGCCCCCGAGGTGCGGGGTTAGAGCAGGTGAGCCCCCGAGGTGCGGGGTTAGAGCAGGTGAGCCCCCGAGGTGTGGGGTTAGAGCAGGTGAGCCCCCGAGGTGCGGGGTTAGAGCAGGTGAGCCCCCAAGGTGCGGGGTTAGAGCAGGTGAGCCCCCGAGGTGCGGGGTTAGAGCAGGTGAGCCCCCGAGGTGCGGGGTTAGAGCAGGTGAGCCCCCGAGGTGTGGCGTTAGAGCAGGTGAGGCCCCGAGGTGCGGGGTTACAGCAGGTGAGCCCCCGAGGTGCGGGGTTAGAGCAGGTGAGCCCCCGAGGTGCGGGGTTAGAGTAGGTGAGCCCCCGAGGTGCGGGGTGAGAGCAGGTGAGCCCCCGAGGTGCGGGGTTAGAGCAGGTGAGCCCCCAAGGTGCGGGGTTAGAGCAGGTGAGCCCCCGAGGTGTGGGGTTAGAGCAGGTGAGCCCCCGAGGTGCGGGGTTAGAGCAGGTGAGCCCCCGAGGTGCGGGGTTAGAGTAGGTGAGCCCCCGAGGTGTGGGGTTAGAGCAGGTGAGGCCCCGAGGTGCGGGGTGAGAGCAGGTGAGCCCCCGAGGTGCGGGGTGAGAGCAGGTGAGGCCCCGAGGTGCGGGGTTACAGCAGGTGAGCCCCCGAGGTGCGGGGTTAGAGCAGGTGAGCCCCCGAGGTGCCTGGTTAGAGTAGGTGAGCCCCCGAGGTGCGGGGTTAGAGCAGGTGAGCCCCCGAGGTGCAGGGTTAGAGCAGGTGAGCCCCCAAGGTGCGGGGTTAGAGCAGGTGAGCCCCCAAGGTGCGGGGTTAGAGCAGGTGAGCCCCCGAGGTGCGGGGTTAGAGCAGGTGAGGCCCCGAGGTGTGGGGTTAGTCACGCTGGTTGCCACGGTACGAGTTATGTGACGTTGATGGTGCACGAGGACCCGCTTCATGTTAAACGTCGCGTTGTTTGTTGTCACAATAAGCCGAGGGTCCCACGTGTGGCCAGGCCGACCACCGGGCCACACGGCTGGCCAGGGGGTCCACCAGGCCTCTGGACCAGCCACATGTGCAGGCAGCAGATGTCGCCTTCAAACGCATGCGGGCGATGCAGTTGGAAGTACACAGGCAGGGATGAAACACAAGCACACACAACCTTCATCACGACCTTTAAGTTTTCACCGACGATGTGAACAGTGAACAGTTCTATGAGGGATGTAGGGACAAAGCAACCATAGAACATAGCAGGAAATGAAGTAAGAAACTTGTGAATATGAATGAAAAAATACTCTCATAGTGTAAGAGTGGTGGATGAGAGGGGGAGAATGATTGAAGACATGATTAATACATATAGCATAACTTTAGTTAGGAGTGTGGATGGTAGTAGAGATGGGCCGCGAGTGTACAACTTCCTCCTCGTACAGTATATATAGGTAATCACAAATTCACAGAGGGGGGTGGACTGTATCTTGATCAGCAGAATACATTCGACACTACCATATAGGAGGCGAGTAAGGAAAGTGTATCCTTAAGCAGGTTTAAGGAAGTGGAAGACCCTTTCGATGGATATAGAATTTCTTTAGTGAAAGGAACAAAAGACGAGTGTCAGAGAAGCCTTCTCGAAGTGGACGGAGGTTAGCAGTCGTGTGCCGGACGGCTCAGTCACGCGAGTGTTGCTCTGAATGATCTATGTAAATGACCTGCCAGAAGGAATGGACTCACACGTGGATATGTTTGCCGAAGATGCCAAGATCGTGAGGGGAGTAATGACAAGAGAGGACTGTATCAACCTGAGAGGGGACCTGGCCGCATTTCATGGTTAGTCTGATGAATGGCTGATGGAATTCAACTTTGAAGAAAGTAATTTGGATTATTCAAAAAATTTCCTAATCTTCCATAAAGTTATTGATGGAATAACAGAGAGGCAGAAGGCCACAGAGAGGAGGGTTACTGACGCAAAGTACGTATGTGAGGAGTTTCAAAGTATATTTCCAGCTGAGGACACGTTACATTTACTGATGCTAAGTTGGGAAGGAGAGGAGATCTCACAGAGCATTGATATTACGAGACAGAATATAAATAATCTCTTGAAGGAGTTGGATCCGCGTAGGACGTCTGGATGGTATGATGGCCTACGTATTGAGAGAATGTGCAGGAGCACTAGACAGCCCTCTTGACTTGCTTAAGTACTCACTTGAAGAGGGACTGATACCATGAGAGTGAAAGAGAAGAAATGTCGTACCTTCTCATAAGAAATGCAATAGAGAAAATACACTAAACCACAGGCCAGTACATCACATATTCAGATTTGCAAACTAGAAAAGAAGACTTGGAAACAGTTGGTTGAGTACGTGCAATGGAAAGCTAAATGAGAGATGACATGATTTCAGAGAAAAGACGACTTATTCAAAGAGTCGTTTGGATTCTTGTGATAGTGTAAGTAGTAGTATAGTTCAGAGATGAAGGAGTGGACTCACGATTTTGAGGTGCTCGAGGGTACGTGACTCTGCTCCCTCCACAAAAGACAATAGATAAAGACAGACATGAGAGAGGAGAACGGGGCTCCTCCTGCGTATTAAGTTACCAGGACGGAGGGCAAAAGAGAACCTGGGGTGCCTTTCTAGACCGAGTAGATATCTTGAGTAATGTTCTACAGGGCTCAGTCTTGATGCCACTTCTGCTCCTCGTCTGTGTAAATGACGAGGCAGAGGTAGTCGGGTCCTGCCTGGACACGTTCGCAGATGATGCTTAAGTTATCAGTGAAGTGAGAAGTCTTGAGTAATGTGAGAGCCTCCTGGTAGAGAAGGGCAGATCCCGGCACCAGCCAGATGTGTGGACTTAATCCAGGAGTCTTCAACTCAGTCACTGTAAACGTCACAAGACGCAGCAGGTGTTAACCCAGAACAGGTTATGAAGGTTCAACTGTCGTGTATTGAACTTTACCTTGGAGGAGGATGACCTGAGGATGTCGAAAGTGATATCAAAGCAACTTCTGGGCATTACGCGACCCTGCGTCCATGTTCTGTACCCAGTGTCACCTCTATACTTCCCTCCATCTAATCCTGATCACGTACTCTTCACCTATGATGTCATCAGAGTAACTTTTCTCTGTATATCTAGACATTTAAGTTGTCAAAACTCAAACTGAGCTGCAGGGAAAGGTCAGCAGCAGTCTTGGACTCGCTGACATTAGAGAAAAATTCTCATTGTTTGATGATGTCGCTGTAGTAGTTGTTTTTTTAAAGGTCGTAAAGACCCAACCCACGAGAGGTCACCACAAGGAAGCAAGCAAGAGGAAGAAAAAATGTCAACAAATATTTCTGTGGCAAGAGAGTAGCACGTGAGTGAGGCAGTAGATGATGCAAACAAACAAATTGAAAAGTGTGTATGGTAGAGAAAATGTTGAGGGCTAGCACTCCACGAGAGTGAGACCCTCCCCCCCACCTCCTGCCCCCATACCGACAAAGAGCGTAATAGTGTGATACGTACACACACACACACACACACACACACACACACACACACACACACACACACACACAACGTAGAGGCTGCAGTACAGATTTTGTAAGTGATTATCATTTGCATAGCATCATTCTGGCAGAGTAAACTCTTGAAAGAAGCAGCAGATAATGAGACGACCTGCTATAAAGCAGCAGGTAATAGAACAATGCCTGCTGAAATCATTCACCCTTCATCCTATTATCTATTTGTTTATTCTTACGTCGACTCGTGATGAACGAGAATAGACTTTGGCTTCACTGATTACCTGGTGTGCAAGATGACCGTTACACTACAATGTTGGCTTATTTACATTATACTTTATGTTTACTGGTCAGCAGATGATGGCCTCCCACCTGCTGGCGGTGGTGGTAACACTGGGTGAGGCTGGAGGAGGCTGTGACAGCGGCTGAGGTGTGTGTGTGTGTGTGTGTGTGTGTGTGTGTATGTGTGTGTCACGTCCTGCAGTGCCATAGTCCGTAGCTGATACATCACAGTAGTTGTCAGGTGCGGCGTCAGCGGGGGTTCCAGCCACTGGTGATGGTGGGGCAACACTGGTGTTGTTTAGTCTGTCACCAAAACTAAGGTTTTTTACCTATGACAGACGTTGACGTCACTGAGAAGTCATCTTAAGGGTACGATTTTCGGTACAGCAGGAAGAAAAACGCCAGAGGAAAGAACGAGAGAGAGAGAGAGAGAGTGGGTGAGGGGGGGGGGGGGGGGCGAGTGTGAAGACAATTCGTGTAGAGGGAAGGTGTGACGTTTATCTAAGGAAGGAATGTTTACAAACATAACAGTCAATAGAGCAAGGTCCAGCCGCTGTGTTGGTGTTGACTGACCTCATCCCCATCCTGGTGGCCACTCTGCCTCCAGCCAGATGTTCACAGTCAAATGTTCTCGTGTGTTGTGAAGGAACGAGTCTCCCAACCTCGAGCATAGGAGAACATTTGTTTTGTTTGACTGCTAAGAGATGATGATCTATGGTTACTCATTCATTATTCTCTGGTATTATATCCTCCTGTACCTCACAGTGCTCTCTTCTTTAATAATCAGTGACCATGAATTCATCAGTTGATGTTTGGGAGAACTGTAACTCAAGTAATTGAAGTAACTATGTTAAACAAGCATCTCTCTTGCACTGCTCTGCACGTGTAAGTTGCGAGGATTTTCCTGGAAAAAGAGTTTATATTCAGAGCTGAATTTATTATGTTCTGTTGCAAGACCTTGAACATTCATCTCATGTTCTCTACTGATCTGGTTCTTCCTATTAACAGACACTGTATGATAATGTGAAGTTATCAGATGCGGGATAAAGACTTCCATCTGAAAGCCAGTGCAGGAAGAGAAGCCTCCAAGCCTTTCCCTGGCAAGTCAAAGGAAGTAGAGGGAAGGAAGTGTGTTTGCTTAGCACAGAAAAACGACAGCATTTCCTCCCTTAATGTTGGAGAATCTTTGTGTTTACTGTTCATACCCCAGTCACTTGTTGATAATTGCTGCTCCTGGTTAACTGTTGCCAGTCCTGGAGCTGCTCCTGGTATATGGTTGCCAGTCCTGTAGCTGCTCCTGGTTAATTGTTACCAGTCTTGAACAATTGTCCGGGGTGGTGACGGTTGGCGATAAGCGAAGGTCTGGCGCGTAACGTGAAGTACTGACTGTATTTATAGATGTTACACTTAACCTCAAGTGTTGGCAGCATGTGGAGGTGTGAGCCGTACCGTCAAGTGCTGACTCTGTCTAAGGAGCAGGACTTTTGTTTGTAACAACAGCTCCGTCGTGGCACCTCCAGACACGACGGTTTATCTTCCTGGACGAATTCACGTAACACAGACGCTAGATGAGCGAGTGTGGTGTGTGCTGGCCACAGTGTATGTGTGGTAGACGTGGGAAGTATGGTCATGATGTGTAAGATAAATAGAAATAATTGTGGAACGTTTTACATTCCTTTGATTCCTAAGGTACTGAACCTTATCTCTACATGTTGAACATGTCAGACGAACACAACCTGAAGATTACATAACACACTACATATGTTGTCATGCACAATACATGGTCTGTACATCATCACTTTGTTACCAGAGTTGATGATGTACACTTGTGCTGCGTGAGGGACGCTGGTCACGGCCCGGAAGGCGGACAGGGGCAGGCGAGCTGTGAGCCTATCGTGAAACTGATAGCCTTAGTGCCGGTCGAGTGTTTACTCAGGCCTGGAGTACCGTACTCAGACGTTCAAGGCGCCCATTGTTCCCCGTGGCTTGTCACCGTCATCACGCGGATGGCTGGCCTCTCTGCTGGTGTCTTGTACTGAAGGTGGTCAGACTAGGCCTGGTAGGCCTGGCAGGTCTGGTAGGTCTGGTAGGTCTGGTAGTCTGGTAGGCCTGGTGGGTCTGGTAGTCTGGTAGGCCTGGTAGGCCTGGTGGGTCTGGTAGTCTGGTAGTCCTGGTAGGCCTGGTGGGTCTGGTAGGACTTGTAGATCTGGTTTTTGGTCACGGCAAGTGTGGTCGTCTGGTAGGTATCTTCACTTCCAGTCGTTTGGTTGGTATAGCATCATGACAATGCACAACACATACCACTCAGCGAAGCACCTGATCCTCACATGATGTAAATCCAATCATGAATGAAAGATATGAATATATAATTATTCAGTTTTACAGAATATATGTAACTGGGGTCAGTAAGGCCGACGTGTCTGTATATCATCCACAACACACGTGCTATTCACTCTATAAAAAGATGTTTTACGATCAGCATCTTAAAAATAGACGCACATTGTACATCACTGAGGCGCTACACACACACACACGAAGACATGAATAACTGATCAGGAGGAGAGGCTTGATGGATGTCGACTTACCACGGGCAAAACTATGCCCCAGTCATGGCCATCTTGGATGAGAGGCACGATAACAACCAGGGCCGGACACGCCCTCCACCCCGCCCTCACCCCAGGATCTGGAGGCCGCCCCAACCTTACCCAGGAATTACCTCCCTCATACAGTCTGGACAGACCCAGTGTTGGGTGGATGATCACCAAGTTTATCAATTACATTTTTTCCCCACATGATGAAGCACGACAGAGCACATCCAGATAGGAAACTGTCTCCCGCCATCCTTTGAACTGCTGCCCTCAGCCATGGTCCAGTGGGTCTGCCCTTATGATTCGCTAAGGAGGAAGACTGCGAGGAGGAGTGATTTGAGCTTCTCAGGTTCATAGACGCAACAGGAAAGGTGGAAAAATTATGAGAAGAGGAAAGGACAAGAGACGGAAGATGATTCCATAGACTCGTTATTCGAGGAAGGCTTCTTGATGGCCAATCCTCTCGTGGCTGGCTGGTGTCTGGACCCATCACAGTCCAGGTCACAGGGGCTGCGGTATACGCAGACAGCTCACGAGAGCAGGATCCAAATGAGTAACAGAAGGAGGGAAGCAATATTCAGGCGGTCAGAGAGGAGAGGAGTGGAGGGAGGTAATAGCAGGAGAGTTGATAAGGCGGAAGGTTTTTGATTCCACTCTGGTTATGAGAGACGTGAGGGATGACTCACCACAACCAGATCTGCGAGCAGTACTCCACACTCGTGCGAGTGAGGCCCCTCTAGATATGAAACACCTGCTCGTAAAAAAGGACTGTGGTACCTGCACAACGGCCCCAGCTTCTGAGAAGCAGATTTTGCGAAGTTCAGTTTGGGTGAGTTGAGATGTTTTGAAATTTAGCGTTAGAAATGAGTGACATTTAAAGGGTTAAGTAAGTAGATCTTGCATTCTCTCACAGTCTAACCTAACCAAGTTGATGCTTCCCTATTCCTCGACGTTTCACAGACCCACAGTAAGGGAGGATCTATGTCCAGTGGGAGTGACGGAGTGAGCAGGGGAGGGACGTGAACTGAAGTGTGAGGAGTGGCATTGCCGGCGTTAGACATAAGATTACAAACAGGAAGAGGAAAGAGAGTAGGTGGTAAGAGAGGACCCTAGGAAGCAGAGACTTTTGCCACCTGTCATATCCGGAGAAATGTTTGGGTTAAGAAGGAAGATCCATCAAAATCCTCAAGAAAAACAAATAAAGGAATAGAATACAAAAGACTAGATGGTTTCAGAAAGACAGTTCATTCATTAAACAACATTACGCAGTCCACAGATAACAGAGAAACAGATAAATATCATCTGTACATAGGAACACACCTGGTCATTTCTCTGGGTCACCGAACTGAGTGCTGAAACTGAACTCGAATATCAGCTCCTAGTTAATGATAGTATAGCGTGTTGCACCATCATTATAAACACCGACGAAGACTTCAGTAATGTGACACTAAACTGGCCAGACACCATCTTGGATGCTAGACACCATCTTGCATGCCAGACAGACCATTCATTCCATTTGTAGATATTGCCTCGAGTGAAGAAGTTGATCATATATTACAGAAGACGTTATCATATGTGTGGGGTCAACACCCTGGATCCGTGTGGGGTCAACAACACCCAGGATCCGTGTGGGGTCAACAACACCCAGGATCCGTGTGGGGTCAACAACACCCAGGATCCGTGTGGGGTCAACAACACCCAGGATCCGTGTGGGGGTCCACAATACCCAGGATCCGTGTGGGGTCAACAACACCCAGGATCCGTGTGGGGTCAACAACACCCAGGATCCGTGTGGGATCAACAACACCCAGGATCCGTGTGGGGTCCACAACACCCAGGATCCGTGTGGGGTCCACAACACCCAGGATCCGTGTGGGATCAACAACACCCAGGATCCGTGTGGGATCAACAACACCCAGGATCCGTGTGGGGTCAACAACACCCAGGATCCGTGTAGAACACTTTTCCAGGTCTCACATTACACAGTCTTACACAGTAAATATTGAACAGCGTAACTCCTGACGAATTGTCAAGAAGACCAAATTTAACCACAACAATATTAGTTCTTACGCGATCGTCCTCATGTTATCATAATAATTGACAAATAGTCTTCTGAGCGACAGAAAACGGCCTGAATCCTTGTCAGAGAACTTCGCAAGAATGTTCTTTGGCGTTGATGCCATCAGTGAAGGAGGGCTGTGTGAGGGGTCGACCACCGCAACACATCTACTGAGGCTAAGCCTACGACTGACTGTACAACTCTCTCAACCTCGGACGTCCATGACAGACCCTCTAGTGAGCGGTAACACCAGGTTACATCGTAACTAAAAACAATAACAAGTGTCACCTGCATAACACTCAGTGTTTTAGGAACTTTGCTTGTATGTCAGAGCCATAAGGCAGCTAGCAAAAGGAGAAGGGTATGGGGAACTCGACCAGATGCACCTCAGACAGATACCTCCGTCGTGCACATGTTGAGGGAAGGTTATCTGCTGCATGTAAACATGTCAGGAAAATAAAACATAGAAATACTTCCAACATCTACGTTCTGCACACATCTGGGGACAACACGGTCAAAACATATAGGCTGAGCACCCTTTCTAAGAGCTGATGTACAAGTATATCCACACTGCCTGTGTGGGCGGTGTGAGGAAAGGCATCACCAAGTTGTTTACTAAGGCAAGATGCGTAATGCAGTTAGTGTACTGACCAGAACAGCTGTACTCACCGTACTGGCAGCGGGATCCATAGAAGCCGTCCAGACAGATGCAGCGGTTGTACACACAGTAGCCGCCGTTGAAGCAGATGAGAGGTCCGCGGGCAGCAGCCGCAGCCTGGAAGAGGACCACCACCGCCAGCGCCACGGTCGCCGCCAACACCCACCCCATGATTCCTGCACTCACTTTCCTCCTGGGACACCAATACCCTCCTGCTGGGCCTTCTACGTCCTCCTGCTGGGCCTCCTACACCTTCCTGCTGGACCACTTACACCTTCTGTAGTCATAAGATACACCTAGGAACCTCTAGGTGGCGAGACTTCATTTTTCTTTTTTTCACAATTTTTTAAAGTAGACTCGAGCAGCTGAGGACGTTTATGTAAACACTGTTCTAACTTGTCGCATTTCTAGACGACGTTTGTGTCGTTGTCACCGACCTGAACATTTCAGGAACATATTTACAGTAGTTCAGAACTTCAGCCTTCCTGCTGTTGCATTAACAGATGTTCACTGCTGTTTCCAGTCTCTTGAGACGAGAGAGGCACTGGCGGGAAATGTTATTATACCACTAGCGGTCTTGCTCTTCGCAGGCAGCTCATTTCTCTGTGTTTCTTGCCATATCATCCACCCAAGAATATGTCATGCATCATCCGGTCTGGAAGGAAAAGATAACATTGGTTACTGGGGTATGTGCAACGCTGGGACCTGTGGTGGATTAGTGGGTGAGCTACGTCATGGCGGGGCTACTGGCTCAGCGTTGGTTCACTGACGAAGCTTGGGTTGGAGAGGACTGGGGACCTATTGTATGGAGCAGAGTAGATGTGGGAGGATGTAAACCATGAAGTGTTGACGGTGGTAAAGTGGAGGAGCGATGGAGGGATGGCTGGGAGGTGAGGCAGTTGCTGTTTACAGATAACGCGGTTCTGATGGCAGACTCGAGAGAAACTTCAGAAGTTTGGAGTTTGGAAGGGTATGTGAGAGCAAGAAGTTCATAGATAGTGTAAATAAACATAAAGTAATGAGATTCAGCAAGGGAGAGAGAGACAAGTCGGTCTGAGTTTGAATGGAGAGACCGTAGAGGGAGTTGGGTGTTTCAGGTACCTGGGACTGGACATGGCACCTGGGGGAACTATGAGTAGTTGAGTGAAACACAAGTGGGAGAGGGAGCAAAGGTTTTGATTAAATTACGAGGTATCGGGAAAGAGAGGTCACTGTCTGTGAGGACAAAGGTGGGCATGTTTGATGGTATGGTACTCCCAGCGGTGCTGTACGAGGGTCATGGACCCTAAATGCGAAGGAACGGAAGAAGGAAGATGTGTTGGAAATGAAATGTTTGAATACAAAGCATGGTATGAGGAGGATTTTATTGTGTAAGCAATCATAGTGTGAAAACGGAGGTTTGGCAGTAGTATGAGCATGACAGAGAGAGAAACAGGGTGACCCTAAATGGTTTGGTCAGATGGAGAGGCTGGATAACTATCCGAGGTGGATAGAGCAAGCGGGAAGGGGAGACTGAGAAGGATATGTAAGGATGGAGTGAAAAAAGAGGCTTTGAATTATCGGGGTCTGAGTATGTAGGAGGATGAGAGGCATGCATGGGATAGAACATATTGAAGTAATGTGTTATATAGGTGGCGACGTACTGTCAAAGGGGCTGAAATAGGACTTATGGGGTGGGCAGGGGAAACTTCAGAGATATTCGTGGGGCTTGGATATGGAGAGGAGGCCCTGATATCGGTGTATTATACATGACAACTAGAGTGTAGAACTGACCAAATTAGACCCCTTTTCTCTACTCCTGGATATATATATATATATATATATATATATATATATATATATATATATATATATATATTTTTTTTTTTGTCGCTGTCTCCCGCGTTTGCGAGGTAGCGCAAGGAAACAGACGAAAGAAATGGCCCAACCCCCCCCCCCCATACACATGTACATACATACGTCCACACACGCAAATATACATACCTACACAGCTTTCCATGGTTTACCCCAGACGCTTCACATGCCCTTGATTCAATCCACTGACAGCACGTCAACCCCGGTATACCACATCGCTCCAATTCACTCTATTCCTTGCCGTCCTTTCACCCTCCTGCATGTTCAGGCCCCGATCACACAAAATCTTTTTCACTCCATCTTTCCACCTCCAATTTGGTCTCCCTCTTCTCCTCGTTCCCTCCACCTCCGACACATATATCCTCTTGGTCAATCTTTCCTCACTCATTCTCTCCATGTGACCAAACCATTTCAAAACACCCACTTCTGCTCTCTCAACCACGCTCTTTTTATTTCCACACATCTCTCTTACCCTTACGTTACTTACTCGATCAAACCACCTCACACCACACATTGTCCTCAAACATCTCATTTCCAGCACATCCATCCTCCTGCGCACAACTCTATCCATAGTCCACGCCTCGCAACCATACAACATTGTTGGAACCACTATTCCTTCAAACATACCCATTTTTGCTTTCCGAGATAATGTTCTCGACTTCCACACATTCTTCAAGGCTCCCAGAATTTTCGCCCCCTCCCCCACCCTATGATCCACTTCCGCTTCCATGTTTCCATCCGCTGCCAGATCCACTCCCAGATATCTAAAACACTTCACTTCCTCCAGTTTTTCTCCATTCAAACTCACCTCCCAATTGACTTGACCCTCAACCCTACTGTACCTAATAACCTTGCTCTTATTCACATTTACTCTTAACTTTCTTCTTTCACACACTTTACCAAACTCAGTCACCAGCTTCTGCAGTTTCTCACATGAATCAGCCACCAGCGCTGTATCATCAGCGAACAACAACTGACTCGCTTCCCAAGCTCTCTCATCCCCAACAGACTTCATACTTGCCCCTCTTTCCAAAACTCTTGCATTTACCTCCCTAACAACCCCATCCATAAACAAATTAAACAACCATGGAGACATCACACACCCCTGCCGCAAACCTACATTCACTGAGAACCAATCACTTTCCTCTCTTCCTACACGTACACATGCCTTACTTTTTTCTTTCTTTCAAACTGTTCGCCATTTCCCGCATTAGCGAGGTAGCGTTAAGAACAGAGGACTGGGCCTTTGCGGGAATACCCTCACCTGGCCCAATTCTCTGTTCCTTCTTTTGGAAAGTTAAAAAAAAAAAAAAAAAAAAAAAAAAAAAAAAAAATAAAAACTTTTCACTGCTTCTAACAACTTGCCTCCCACACCATATATTCTTAATACCTTCCACAGAGCATCTCTATCAACTCTATCATATATATATATATATATATATATATATATATATATATATATATATATATATATATATATATATATATATACATATATATATATAAATGAAAAACGATTTATTGAATTATGGCATGAGTGTGTGTGTGTGTGTGTGTGTGTGTGTGTGTGTGTGTGTGTGTGTGTGTGTGTGTGTAATTTATGGTTCTTAGTTTAGGTGTTAACAGTTGAACCTCTACATAGCCACGTCTAGTGCTGTAGTTCATTTTGGCAAACCTGGCTACTTTAACAAAGGGGATAACACAGCCGGGTCGGTTCATCTAACGTGTGTTCTCATGTTAACACAGCCGGGTCGGTTCATCTAACGTGTGTTCTCATGTTAACACAGACCTGGTGTGAGGCAATGGTGTCATGGACAACCAGAGTTGTATCATAGTAGAAGCTCGGGTCAGATATGCTTAGCATGTCATCATGATCACAAGTGACCACACTTATATGAAGTGCACAACTGCAAGACGACTGGAACACTGCTGATGAACCCAGTGGAAAAGTAGGTTAGGTTAGGTTAGGTTAGGTTAGGATTTGGTTGGGCTACTCTCCTAGTCTGCTTGGCTTGATATGAATGAGGTTCTTTATTTGTTTATTCATTTCATGTAACTGGCAATTTGTATATAAAGGCGTACAATACCTGGACATATTAAAGTGCGCTCACACACACACACACACACACACACACGTTGTGCTGGAGGAGAGTCGGGTGGGTGTAGTGTAGGGTGTGGTGTGAGGGCCAGGCTGGTGCTCCACACACACCATCTACATTCTGGCGGTAATCTTGTGATCTGATCCTTGAATCTGGCCCTTGTGGGGCCGGGCTTGTGTGTCGCTCCCTCCACCTCCTGAATCTATTCCGGTTCGCTTTTGATATCAACGCTGCCTCCTACCTCATAATCTGCCTCCTCATGTATTGCTGTCGTGAACATATTCTGAACGACAGCAACGGACATGATACCAACATTCTTCCACGGTGATGTACGTCGACCAACACGTCAGGTTTGGTGAAGGATTAAGGTTGTGGGGGGGGGGGAGGTTGGGGGGGGGTCCACAGGACTCGTATAACGGGAGTGGCAGAATCTTACACTTTTGTTCTTACCTAAGCTGAGTGAAATGTCGTGTTGTGGGCGCCACTCATGACGGTCTGTAGCACGCTTAGCATTACGGCCACGGACACTAGTCCTGTACTGCTGTGCTCACACGTTAGGTTGTTTATAATGGTCATCAAGCAGAGGACGAACTAGTGCTTGAGTTAGAAAACGTTACGCGACTTTTGGTTAGAGATACAGATGATGATAGATTATAAGCATCAAACATGGGAAATACCACTAGCACTTCTTATCTGCATGACTGGTGCACCAGACGAGGCAGTCCTACCCTGGTATCCCTCCTGGTGATGATGATACAAGGGTGACCAGGAAAGTACAAAGTAAAACAGACGACCAGATCTTACGAGGCGCCCAAGACAAGCCCCTGGCAGGTGTCCGGCAGGCGAGGCATGATGCTGAACCATCAAGAATGTGATCATGAAAACAGGATGAAGGAAACGACCAACAACTGTTGAGGTGTGAGGAGGGTGAGGAAGGGAGGGGACCTGGGGGTTAACATCACGCCACCAGAACGGTGTATGACGAGGACCAGGAGGCAGGCAAACTATCCTCACTACAGTCACCATTGCCCACCAGTACAGTACATGGACGGTGAGGACATTTGATAAGATGCATGCGACGTGTGAGGTACAAGCTGGAATATGTAACTTGAGGAAGTACACTGAAGTGCTGGAAAGGGTTCACAAGATTGTAGCAAGAATGATGGCAGACCTGCGTGGAATAAAGAGTTACGACGAGAGGAGGAAAGTCCCGACTTGTCCAGTTTAGGAGAAAGAAAGATGAAGGAAGATATGCTGAGTGCTTACGAATCCCAAGGAAGCCATGATGAGGCTCGGCTGAAGTAAGTGAGAGATTCTAGAACCAGAGGACATCTGAAAATTAGGTATGAGATGTGTACGGAGGGACGTGAGGCAGCGTATGGAGGGAAGTGAGGAGGTGTACGGAGGGACGTGAGGCAGCGTATGGAGGTATGTGATGAAGTGTACGGAGGGACGTGAGGCAGCGTATGGAGGGATGTGAGGAAGTGTACGGAGGGACGCGAGAAAGCATTTCCCCAGCAGGAAGGTTCTGGTCTGATGGAGCAAGATAAACCAGGAGGAAGTAGACGAGAATTTACCGGAGAAGTAAAAAGAAAAACATATGATGAAGATGCAAGATAAGAGGTGATGTCTCACGAGTGTATAGCTCCCTGCACACATGTAGAACAGTACATTAACACACACACACACACACACCACACACACACACACACACACACGAGGGGTGATGGCGATCTTGCCGTATAAAATGCGGGATAAAACCAGCGGCAGATGGGGACATAAGGTGTGGCGGACGACACTGGCCTGACTTTATGGCTGATCAAACTGCAGTTCCCGTCCCCCTCATCCGCCACGAGCCCACCCACCGACTCTAGCCCACCCACCAACCCCAGCCCACCCCTCAACCCCAGTCCACCCCAACCCCAGCACAGCCAAACCCCAGTCCTCCTCCGCAGCCCCTCAGACCTCACAAGGATGTCCGCGTGTCTGCTGCTTTTCCCACCTGACCATTTTTCGTTCTCAAGTCGAAATGTTGCGATCGCGCGGGTGTTCCACGACTGCGCTCTTATGGGGAAATACCTTTAGCTTAGTAAACATTCGAGACGTTAATGTTGTGTGTGTGTGTGTGTGTGTGTGTGTGTGTGTGTGTGTGTATTTTGTCAGTGGTGCAGCGTCAGATTTAACGATCATAGACCATCTGGTATTCGGGTTCTGGATCCATGGAATGTCGTCGCAGTTTGTTTGGTTGATTTACACATCATTTCTGCAGATGATGATCGTCCACGAGCAAGACTGGCGCTACTCAGGTTTTTGTCATGAGGAAATTTTAGACGGGTTTAGGAAGTGGAGGCGAGTACGACGAGAGCCAGAGTGCAGGAACTTGGTGTTCAAGACGGAGTGTGGAGGGCAGACGGGGGTGGTGCTTGATGGTACCTACAGTTGAATGGTTCAAGTGGTCAGGTTTTAAACAAATACAGGTCCCTGAGGAGTCTGTTTATTATGGGTGCCGGAGTGGATACAGGTGGCTGGCCATGGACCAGCGAAGATACAGGTGGCTGGCCATGGACCAGCGAAGATACAGGTGGCTGGCCACGGACCAGCGAAGATACAGGTGGCTGGCCACGGACCAGCGAAGATACAGGTGGCTGGCCACGGACCAGCGAAGATACAGGTGGCTGGCCATGGACCAGCGAAGATACAGGTGGCTGACCATGGGCCAGTGAAGATACAGGTGGCTGACCATGGACCAGTGAAGATACAGGTGGCTGACCATGGACCAGTGAGATATAGATGGCTGGCCATGGACCAATGGAGGGAGTGGCAAGGTGGTTGTGGTGAGTGTAGAGTAATGTTGTGGTGAGTGTAGGGCAGTGTTGTGGTGAGTGTAGTGTTGTGTGAGTGTAGAGTAGTGCTGTGGTGTGTGTAGGGCAGTGTTGCGGTGTGTGTAGGGCAGTGTTGTGGTGTGTGTAGGGCAGTGTTGTGGTGTGTTATGGAGTGTTTTACAACATGTAGGCTATATGGAGTTCATGTAACTGTGTATAAAGGAAGTATTTGAGTGTAGTGGTGTTACCTCTCGTATAGAGGTAGAGTTGGCTAATGTGTAGGGGCACATAACTGTATGTAGGGAGGGGAGACGTAGACTATGTTGGGGAATGTTTCACAGAATGCTGAGAGAGGATGAAAATGTGTGGAAGAGAACACTGTACTGATCCTGCGGGAGGACTGCACTGGACTATGTGTAGTGCAATGTTACACCAAGTGTAGTGGGCAATTGCCAGACTGCCTGTGGGATGTGTTACCCTGATGAGCGGCGTTGGACGGTGTGTCTAGTCGTTAATACAGACCTAAGACTGAATAGATGTATTCTGAGTAACAAGGGAACGTGGGAAGGACAGATAAGAGACGACCCCAGGGTTTATGACGAGGTTATCTGCTGGAGGAGGGTACATGGGAAGGACAGATAACATAGGACCAAATGGCTTATCTGCTGAAGGACAACACATGAGAGTTCATTATGACAGATGATATGATTGGTTTGATGTGATCAGGTATTTAGATCACTTGCATTGTACGATGCAATTTGAAATAAAAAAAACACACACGTCATGAAATGCATCGGACAACGAAGATAACACTGATATTCAAATGACTGGTATGCATGCATTGTGGAGCTCTGCGAGTTAGAAACTGCAGACGTGACGTGAGTGCGAGGCAAAATGACCGATACATAAGGAAAATATAAGTCAGAAGTAGGTAATACTGAACGATTATTACTTAGAAGTAATAATCACTTAAAATTGATAATCACTTAAAAGTAATAATATGATAAAAAAGACGTACACTCTTCTATATTAGTTTAAAAGAAATGTTTTCTGAGTTTCTATGTAATGTACATTTTTCCAGTTGTGTGATCACCTCGATGAAGATTATTCCATTCAGTGACGCCTGTGTACCGTTCAGCGGTGCCTGTGTACCGTTCAGCGGTGCCTGTGTACCGTTCAGCGGTGCCTGTGTACCGTTCAGCGGTGCCTGTGTACCGTTCAGCGGTGCCTGTGTACCGTTCAGCGGTGCCTGTGTACCGTTCAGCGGTGCCTGTGTACCGTTCAGCGGTGCCTGTGTACGTACACCAATGTTACCATAAGAACCTTCCTTCCAGCCCGCAGCACTGGTGAACATGTTGTGTTACTGTACTGCATCTGTTATGATAAGTGACGGAAGGTAACAAACCCCTGGCAACATTACCATTCACTCTGTGATAAACAATTTCTCTCAACTGTATAATTCTTTCCTCTACAGGTCATCTGATTCTTCCTGTCAAGTGATACTAGTCCCAGCCAGTAGAGCTGATGAGCTGACAACCGTTGTGATGAGTTTGTTCTGAACTCTCGTAATTCATATTTTGTTATCATGATCAACTGCTGTAACGCGATGAACACGATCGATTGATATCATGGTATGCAAAAGTCGATGTAAATACCATTCATTGTCCCCCTGTGTAGCAATACTGATCGTCTGCTTAGAAATTTTGTGCAGCACTGACTATAAAACGATGAAGGGACACATCTTCGTAAGTACATAAAGATAAGTTGCTCCTCCAAGATATATAACCGATGCTCTGGCCTGCATGAGTCCACTATTGATTGGACATTTGAACTGGAAATTAACTGAGTTTATCCATGAAGCAGAGAGTAAATGTTATGTTTTAACAATCCCTCAACTCATCAGTCAAGCGTCAGTTTTAACTGCATCTTGTCTTGTTACTGATGAAGGTGAACCACCGGCGTGACACAGCTGTGGTTCTGGTTCAGCCGTCATGTCCCCAACATATGGAGACTAACTGTGTGCTGTCTTGAGATCCACCTCGCTCAAGTGGGTATATCATCCTGCATCGCTGCTCCTCACAGACGTAAGCAATGGAGCAGTACAGAACAACGTCACGTGATCTCTGTAAATGGGATCTGACGTTGGCAAATATACGTGGCAGTTACTGTTGATGTAATCACTCATGTAAAGACAATAACACTGTCATCAGCATAACACGGTGATGTATCATTTATGATCCCATGATGGAAATATTTCTTATTAGTAGGATTTAACTCGACTCTCGACCCATTGTCCTTGAAATGATTGTGATGTTCTTACAGTGTCCATTTCGTTGTATCTGGTTAATTCAGTAAGAGAAAGATTATTGTTTTCAGTAGTTTGTAGTAATAGATTTCCATGATGTATGCTATGTGCAGAGTGTGAGGGAGGGAGACATACCAGTGGTTCGTCTAATTACTCGCTGGTGGACCATCACAGTGTGTAATGGGGCCGCAGGCCACCTCCCCAGAGGCCAGCACAGTAAATCATGTGTTGCTCTCCCGCCATGATGTATGTATGTACGTACGTATGGGCCACCTGGCGGCTGTCAGATGGTGACCTGTGGCTCATCGTTGTTGTGTGTGTGTGTGTGTGTGTGTGTGTGTGTTTACGTAGTGTTCAGGGCAATAAATGCGTCGTGAGAGAGTACGAAACGTTGAGAGACATGACTGAGGTGGGAGCCACTGAGTCCCGTCGACCGTGGGAGACACTAAAACATTCTGGTCCTCCTTCAGGAGGGGACACATGAGCGTCACTCTGCCTCCCTCCGTCACACACCACGCCCAGGGCTGACACCACGCCCTACACACTGCTACGGGTTTACCACCGGCCGGCCCACGTGTATACTGCTCTTCTTCGAAGTTTACACATTGTTTCAAGTACAGATCTACATCATCCACTGCTGTCGTTGCCTTCTCTCCTCAGGAGGCACAGCAAGCAGCAGCAGGGTGAGGCGAACGTCAACCAAGCTCACTACAGGCTGCCTCAACCTCTGATATCATCAGGTGCACATCTGTCACTTGCTCCACCACACACACACACACACACACACACACACACACACGCCAGTCCACCCTAACACAGTCTTTACAGCACGACAGCACGACAGTGCAACCCATCAGCACGACAGTACGACCCTTCAGCACGACAGTACGACCCTTCAGCACGACAGTACGACCCTTCAGCACGACAGTACGATCCTTCAGCATGACAGCACGACCCTTCAGCACGACAGTACGATCCTTCAGCACGACAGTACGATCCTTCAGCACGACAGTACGATCCTTCAGCACGACAGTACGATCCTTCAGCACGACAGTACGATCCTTCAGCACGACAGTACGATCCTTCAGCACGACAGTACGATCCTTCAGCACGACAGTACGATCCTTCAGCACGACAGTACGATCCTTCAGCACGACAGTACGATCCTTCAGCACGACAGTACGATCCTTCAGCACGACAGTACGACCCTTCAGCACGACAGTACGATCCTTCAGCACGACAGTACGACCCTTCAGCACGACAGTACGACCCTTCAGCACGACAGTACGACCCTTCAGCACGACAGTACGACCCTTCAGCACGACAGTACGATCCTTCAGCACGACAGTACGACCCTTCAGCACGACAGTACGATCCTTCAGCATGACAGCACGACCCTTCAGCACGACAGTACGATCCTTCAGCAGGACAGTACGATCCTTCAGCAGGACAGAACGACGTCTGAGTATCACTTGTGACCTTTGACATGACCCAAAAGGGTCAGGTCAGGTCATCACACCCATTGGTCGCACAATCTTGCTCGAGGGGTTAATCAAGGGTATGATAAGACTTGGTAAATAATGATAAGATTAATGAACGCGAGTTTGCATGACGGGCTTACTACACTGGGTGACCTGCATGACCCCTGACCTACGTGGTGGACCAGGGGAGGTAGATGGGTGGTGGTGGGGGAGGTACCAGGACAGGAGGAACCTCTACTAGGGGACTGTCCTTACCCTCCTACCTGCAGGAGTGTGTGTGTGTGTGTGTGTGTGTGTGGGACACGTCTCCTTGTACCACACTGCCCACGTACATTGGTACTAACCACGTACATACTGCATCAGCTACTACAGGCGAGACCTGCTCTGTAACAGCTCTTGCCCAACTCTTACCCTGGCATGACCAGTGACGCTTCAGTAAGTAGATGATCACCCGGGAGGAGATGCATGATTTTCTTCTGTATATATCATATCTCTCAAGTATTTTAGTAATATTTTAGTACGAAGGATAGATTCAAGCTGATATATTACACACACACACACACACACACACACACACACACACATATATATATATATATATATATATATATATATATATATATATAGGTAGTAAAAGCTTTGCGGAAGATGAAAGCCGGCAAGGCAGCAGGTTTGGATGGTATTGCAGTGGAATTTATTAAAATAGGGGGTGACTGTATTATTGACTGGTTGGTAAGGTTATTCAATGTATGTATGACTCATGGTGAGGTGCCTGAGGATTGGCGGAATGCGTGCATAGTGCCATTGTACAAAGGCAAAGGGGATAAGAGTGAGTGCTCAAATTACAGAGGTATAAGTTTGTTGAGTATTCCTGGTAAATCATATGGGAGGGTATTGATTGAGAGGGTGAAGGCATGTACAGAGCATCAGATTGGGGAAGAGCAGTGTGGTTTCAGAAGTGGTAGAGGATGTGTGGATCAGGTGTTTGCTTTGAAGAATGTATGTGAGAAATACTTAGAAAAGCAAATGGATTTGTATGTAGCATTTATGGATCTGGAGAAGGCATATGATAGAGTTGATAGAGATGCTCTGTGGAAGGTATTAAGAATATATGGTGTGGGAGGCAAGTTGTTAGAAGCAGTGAAAAGTTTTTATCGAGGATGTAAGGCATGTGTACGTGTAGGAAGAGAGGAAAGTGATTGGTTCTCAGTGAATGTAGGTTTGCGACAGGGATGTGTGATGTCTCCATGGTTGTTTGATTTGTTTATGGATGGGGTTGTTAGGGAGGTAAATGCAAGAGTTTTGGAAAGAGGGGCAAGTATGAAGTCTGTTGGGGATGAGAGAGCTTGGGAAGTGAGTCAGTTGTTGTTCGCTGATGATACAGCGCTGGTGGCTGATTCATGTGAGAAACTGCAGAAGCTGGTGACTGAGTTTGGTAAAGTGTGTGAAAGAAGAAAGTTAAGAGTAAATATGAATAAGAGCAAGGTAATTAGGTACAGTAAGGTTGAGGGTCAAGTCAATTGGGAGGTTTGAATGGAGAAAAACTGGAGGAAGTAAAGTGTTTTAGATATCTGGGAGTGGATCTGGCAGCGGATGGAACCATGGAAGCGGAAGTAGATCATCGGGTGGGGGAGGGGGCGAAAATCCTGGGAGCCTTGAAGAATGTGTGGAAGTCGAGAACATTATCTCGGAAAGCAAAAATGGGTATGTTTGAAGGAATAGTGGTTCCAACAATGTTGTATGGTTGCGAGGCGTGGGCTATGGATAGAGTTGTGCGCAGGAGGATGGATGTGCTGGAAATGAGATGTTTGAGGACAATGTGTGGTGTGAGGTGGTTTGATCGAGTAAGTAACGTAAGGGTAAGAGAGATGTGTGGAAATAAAAAGAGCGTGGTTGAGAGAGCAGAAGAGGGTGTTTTGAAATGGTTTGGGCACATGGAGAGAATGAGTGAGGAAAGATTGACCAAGAGGATATATGTGTCGGAGGTGGAGGGAACGAGGAGAAGTGGGAGACCAAATTGGAGGTGGAAAGATGGAGTTAAAAAGATTTTGTGTGATCGGGGCCTGAACATGCAGGAGGGTGAAAGGAGGGCAAGGAATAGAGTGAATTGGATCGATATGGTATACCGGGGTTGACGTGCTGTCAGTGGATTGAATCAGGGCATGTAAAGCGTCTGGGGTGAACCACGGAAAGCTGTGTAGGTATGTATATTTGCGTGTGTGGACGTGTGTGTGTATACATTGTGTATGGGGGTGGGTTGGGCCATTTCTTTCGTCTGTTTCCTTGCGCTACCTCGCAAACGCGGGAGACAGCGACAAAGCAGAAAAAAAAATTATATATATATATATATATATATATATATATATATATATATATATATATATATATATATACTCGAAATCGGTTAAACAACTACATTGGTAATTCAAACTATCAGACGTGTACGTCACAGTAAGCAGTGTTTACGTTGTTATGAGTGGTAGTTGGTGGCGACATGTGTGGTGTTGACAGTGTGGACCAGATGTGACCTCCAGTTTTATGCCCACAATAAGAAGTTCGATGATGTTGCAAACTTATCAAAAGTAAAAGAAAAATTGGTCCCGTCGACACCATACAGAAATGTTTAAGTGTAGACAACGAAACAACCAATCAAGTATTTAAGAGAAACTGTTGTGAGAGAAAGATAAGCCGAGTGATGGTTAATGCATTTGTTGTTTATATTCTTACCGTACTGACTGTCTGGTTAACAGCCACACATACGCTGAGGATGTTGGTGTATAATACAGTTTTATGGGTTTGCAGAAGCCGGAGACCAGCCAGACCATCACCCCAGCCATCAGTGAACGGTTCCCTTGTTTGGTATTATATTTACTTTGTTCACACGAGGATTGTGGTTCTGTTGTTAACAACGCCTGCCAGTGGCAGGACTCGCGGAAGATGAGTGAGTGAGGTCCTCGGCCAGAGGTGTGGCGTCCAGGAACCACTGCTGCTGGGTAATGATGGAGTACAAGATGGTCTCCCGTGGCTGTGTGATGATATGCTCCTGATCCTCGGATGGCTTGAGAACACCTGGATTTCAGAGCTGTGGTCTGCTGTGTTGGCGAGTGTGGTCTGCTGTGTTGCGGAGTGTGGTCTGCTGTGTTGGGGAGTGTAGTCTGCTGTGTTGGGGAGTTTGGTCTGTTGTGTTGGGGAGTGTAGTCTGCTGTGTTGGCGAGTTTGATCTGCTGTGTTAGCGAGTTTGGTCTGCTGTGTTGGGGAGTGTGGTGTGCTGTGTTGAGTGTACCGGGCCGCTTTTGAGGTTTTAAGTGTATTTTATGTGCCATACATGTTGAACCTTGTAGGTTTTATGAATTTGTTTTTGTGATAACATTACAGTTTGTGTGTGTGTGTGTGTGTGTGTGTGTGTGTGTGTGTGTGTGTGTGTGTAGCTAGTGACCAATTTGTAATGTATGTAACGTTCTCACAGTTAGCACTGGGGGAAGGAGGAGTGTGGGAGCCGCCTCTTGAGAGCTGTCCCCTGACACCCCACACTTGCCGGGCAGCTGATGTTTATGTATCGAGTCCGTGAGCCTCTCAGACCACCGTTGTAAGCTGACCCATATACTGCTACACACACTGCCCATACAGTATAGGGTCACCCTCCCAGTCCGTCATGTACGTGTGGACGTCAGAGCCAGACGGTCAGCGGGCGTGGGTGGGTGATGCTAGCCAGTCAACCGACCGGTCATGGTAAGACGGATGTTATAAACTACGGAAGAATACCACCTCTGACCTACAGGTAATACCACCTCTGACCTACAGGTAATACCATCTCTGACCTACAGGTAATACTACCTCTGACCTATAGGTAATACTTGAAAATGTCTTACAGGGTGTACTACTGCTCCTAGATGCACTACAACCACTACATGTAGTACACTACTGGACTACCACAAGATGTACTACATCTACCGGGTACACTACGAGCTGGGTTGTTCAGAGTAGGTATTCTCATGACCAGTGAGGCAGATCACCTCGCACTATGAGTGGTGCCAGTGAAGCACTCCAGGTGGCCGGGTCTGCTCCTCCCCCGGGGGACGTGTGGTCCAGGGTATGTACTAGTCTTCCCTGGGAGAGTTACGTCACTGGGCCTTCCCCTTCTCCTATAATTGGAAACATCTGTAGTGTTATGCTGGCTCACTCGTGGGAAACTCCAGTACAGATATGATGGTGGAAGATGAGGGAACAGTTGCTGTCTGGAGATGTGACGTTTTACCGTGGATATAAATCTATACATTTATGACTGTCAGTGAATGTCGTAAACTCTCTCTCTCTCTCTCTCTCTCTCTCTCTCTCTCTCTCTCTCTCTCTCTCTCTGATTCCATGTTAACATACTTGTTTTTGGTACCACTGTGCCACAAGAGCCGCACAATATGTATGTGTGTGTGCCTGGCTCATGCTGTACAGCCTAACTCGTGAAGGACGTGTGTTGGCCTCCCTCGCCCGGGCTCGACCGAGGCTGTTGATGATGTGTGGGATCACCAGGAGGAAGCCACAGCCGCCACACTTGGCCGGTGAGGACCTCCTGATGAGGTCAAGGATCCGGCTTTTGGGGCTATCAGCAGGAGGGTAAGCCAGCCATTTATCCAGGTGGTGGGGGGTGAGGCGGCGGAGCCTGGGGTGCGTCCCAGCCAGGCATGGCGCCCCTGATACGGTTGTATATATTGACACGTAGATACGCACATAAACACACACACACACACACACACACACACACACACACACACACACACACAAGCGCGCGCGTCAAAAATGTACGTTTCCGGGTAGGCAGAAGAGAGACTCTTTGACGGATGGAAAATCACCTGAGCGGAGGGAAACAGAGGACACAAGTCAGCAGGGAACTCTGAGCTGGAGAAACCTGTGAGGTAAGGGAGGACTTGGTCGTGAGGTGGCTGGTAGTCCTGGTCTGTGTTAGTGACCTGGTGGAAATATGTGACTCATGCATGAGTCAATATGTTTCCGGATGAAACTATAAATATGAAGTAAGATGTAACCAATATGGTGTCATCCTTCACATCAACAAACAAGCACCAAAGCTTGTCGGGCCTGTGTCGGGCCTGTGTCGGGCCTGTGTTGGGCCTGTGTCGAGCCTGTGTTGGGCCTGTGTCGGGCCCGTGGTTGACATGTTCACCCGTAGATGGGAGGCTAAAGTGAAATGTGCATATGACGGTAACTGACAGGAAGGCTACATGCCAAGGGGTACACTAGGTTGACATTGTAACATTATACTACAAGGGTAAGATAAATATGGGGGAATAAGTACAGTCCACATAATACCTGCTTTTCAGTATGCATGTCAAGGTTGGTCGTCTACTGGAAGAAAGATATTGATCTGATGGAGAAGGTGTAGCGGAGTGCAAGAAGAAGAGTTTCTGAAATAAGGGAGTTAAATTGCTGGAGGAGGTTAAAGGCTACGAATATGTCCACACTGAAGGATGGAAGAGTGGTGGAGGAACGCTACTCTGAGGACAGATGACAACACCAGCAGTCGACAGGAAACTACAGATTTGTGTGATGATAAAGTTAAGAAGATGGAGCTCTGCGTGTGTACGACTACCTCCCTGTTAGGTAACCATAGCCAGGCAATCAAACACACCGATTTACTTATACGAATACATACACATCACCACCTCTGGAAGCCGTCGGCCCAGCCTATGATGTGCTGACGGTGTGCAAAGACTGACAGATAAACCAGAAATAAATCGAGACAGTAAACCTTCACGCTTTCTTCAGGACACGAGCCTGACAAGGACGCAGCCCTAACAGTCAGTACGACAGAAACGTTGGAGAGAAAGTACAACAAATATGTTAGACGTTGGAGTCAAGCAACACACAGGAAGGTTAACATAATAGATGATGTGCAGCTTATCCTGTGGAGAACACCTTGAGTGGTGCAGTGGGCAGTGAATCATCGTGTTCATGGTAACGTCATCATGATGCGAGACCTCGCACCAGTGGTACAGGCTTCACTGCTGACACTGAGCACAAACTGCCTCTTAATAGTGAAGGATTGCGTTGTCCTCCTCGCCACACACCTGCCACTGTTGTCTCGGTCATCAGCAACAACCTATCTTATATGTCTCGGGCCCTCCAGGGTCTCGGGCCTTCCAGGGTCTCGGGCCCTCCAGGGTCTGGGGTCCTCTAGGGCCTAGGGTCCTCCAGGTTCTCGAGTGCTCCTGGGTCTGGGGACCCTGGGTCTCGTGATCCCCAGTAGAGGATCTCGTGAAATATTGCCTAAAATTGACTTGGACATTACTAAGCATTTTCGTGTTTGTGACGTCACCAGGTAATAGTGTGATGACGTCATTATACTGCGCAACGATGTCGACCGTCAGGATGGCTGGACCTGCGCACCAGCCACAGCCTGTCTTGGTCCAGCACATCTGAATATCATGGTCCACAACGCTCTCATGGTCCAGTTCATCGGAATAACATGGTTCAAAACCTGTCTTGGTCCAGTTCCTAGCGTGACCTTGTCTGTGTCACTCACAATTTCACCTCCCTCACCCTGCTCATGAGGACTGCCCTCTCCCACCCTCACCCTACTCATGAGACCTTCCCTGCCCCTCATATAAAGCTGTGGTCGCCACCCTCCGCCCAGTCCTGGCGTGCCCCAGATAACCCTTGGACCGTACACGCTCCCTAATGACCCGTGTCTTGAACCCCACGATCATGCCCCCACCACCCCACCCCATGCTTCCCTCTCTCTCTCTCTCTCTCTCTCTCTCTCTCTCTCTCTCTCTCTCTCTCTATATATATATATATATATATATATATATATATATATATATATATATATATATATATACAAACGCCATTATTTTCATTAAGGAAAAACAGACAAAATATCTGTTCTATAAAGTATGGGTATTTTTACCAATTTGTTCCAATGTTCAACGGTTGTGTTCAGAACGAAACTTTATGTTTATATTACATCTTTTATTTCTCAGTTTCATTTTGTTCCACCAAATATTGTGACGTTTCAAGATGCCTCGTGATTTCCACCGTCAGATTCATCCAGACTTGCATCAAGTCCCTGGTAGTCTACGCTTCGTAGGTAAAACACTTCAGTCTTGGTGATCTCTCTCCATATGACAGACTTCCCATGGCTGGAGTTAGTCTTTCAGGTCTTCTTTCTATCTGTTCAAGCCTTTCCTCTTCGAAGTTTTGAGACGAGAAGTGAAGCGCCTGTTCAAGATGTTGCCTAACTCATCTGCTGATGAATGTTAGGAAGTCCTGGCCACACGGAGAGGTGAGGGAGGGTCTCCCCGCGCCCCTGGTGGTGGCCGGGCAGGCATGATGGGCTGGGCGCGGCCAGCCAGACACTGACAGTCGTGTGAAAATAATTATGCTACTCGTTCCTGGGAAGGTTCCTCCATGTGTTGACATGTTTACCTTCTGTGACGCGTTTGGCGAGATCCAGGGACGGCCGGGGAGGGGCAAGGCAGGGACGGCCGGGGAGGGGCAAGCCAGGGACGGCCGGGGAGGGGCAAGCTAGGGACGGCCGGGGAGGGGCAAGCCAGGGACGGCCGGGGGACGGGGAGGGGCAAGCTAGGGACGGCCGGGGAGGGGCAAGCTAGGGAAGGCCGGGGAGGGGCAAGCCAGGGACGGCCGGGGAGGGGCAAGCTAGGGACGGCCGGGGAGGGGCAAGCTAGGGACGGCCGGGGGGACGGGGAGGGGCAAGCTAGGGAAGGCCGGGGGGACGGGGAGGGGCAAGCTAGGGACGGTCCAGGTGGGGTGTAGACGGGGAGGGGCAAGCAAGACGGACGGGTCCAAGACGATGATGGTCAAGGAGGAGCAACTGACGTTGGGGAGGGAGCGAGACCGGAGAGGAAGCGTAGGGAGGAAGGAGGGCAGACGGAGGCACAGAAAAGGTTAGGTTAGGTCAAGGGTCGAGGCCAACGCTGGTTGACCTTCAACTGGCCTTGTCTGTTATCTCACTCTCCTCGGACACTCCTCGTGAACTGCTCGTTGTACTTACTGTTTACCCATTTGTCTGTTTCTGTTATTCCACCTCCCTCTGTCTGCTCTCCCGCCCGCCAGTGTGCCTGTCCATCTCTGTGGCTGCGTGCCTCCCTCTGTGTCTAATTGCCTCCCTCTGTGGCTGCGTGCCTCCCTCTGTGTTTAATTGCCTCCCTCTGTGGCTGCGTGCCTCCCTCTGTGGCTGCGTGCCTCCCTCTGTGTCTGCTTGCCTCCCTCTGTGTCTGCGTGCCTCCCTCTGTGGCTGCGTGCCTCCCTCTGTGTCTGCTTGCCTCCCTCTGTGTCTGCGAGCCTCCCTCTGTGTCTGGCAGTGTTTCAGGGAGGTGGGCAGCGTGGCCACAGGGGAAAACGTCCATCAACCCAGACATTAATGTTGTCCACGTCTGCCGCCGCTCGATCTGCGTCACTGCCCACCAGCACTGTGCCTACTGCAGGACTGACGCGTATCGCACACCGCACGCACGTCCTGCATCGCGTATGATCCTGTTTCCCTCTGGCGTCACGCACAGTCCCTACATGACGTCATGCACAGTTCCTACATATCAATCCTGGGTTTGTCTGGAACTGTTCTCAATCACATGTCGAGATCTATCTTAAATGTTGAGAGAGAGAGAGAGAGAGAGAGAGAGAGAGAGAGAGAGAGAGAGAGAGAGAGAGAGAGAGAGAGAGAGAAGAGAGCAGTTGATGAATAGCAAGAAGGTGTAGTTCTAGTAAATGAAGCAGGATGTGAGTGGCAGGCTGGGAGAGTTGTGAGTGGCAGGCTGGGAGAGGTGTGAAAGGCAGGTTGGGAGAGTTGTGAGAAGCAGGCTGGAAGTGGACAAATTAGTAAATGGCAGGTTGAGCTCCGGAGACTTAGATTTATCTCTGGTGGCCCTTGTAGGTAATGAAAAGATTATACAACACTGACTCATACTGTCATACAACACTGACTCATATTGTCATACAACACTGACTCATACTGTCATACAACACTGACTCATACTGTCATACAACACTGACTCATACTGTCATACAACACTGACTCATACTGTCATACAACACTGACTCATACTGTCATACAACACTGACTCATATTGTCATACAACACTGACTCATACTGTCATACAACACTGACTCATACTGTCATACAACACTGACTCATACTGTCATACAACACTGACTCATACTGTCATACAACACTGACTCATACTGTCATACAACACTGACTCATACTGTCATACAACACTGACTCATACTGTCATACAATACTGACTCATACTGTCATACAACACTGACTCATACTGTCATACAACACTGGATCATACAACACTCTGTGGTGTATTGGTTAGCGTTCCTGACCGTGACGCATTCACGGACAGCTCAGGGTCGAGCGCATAGGTTCGAATCTTGGCTTAGGCTGGGATACACTGGACTTTGGCTCATACACACTCATACACCAATGGTACACATGCTCCGGATCATACACCAATGGTACACATGCTCCGGATCATACACCAATGGTACACATGCTCCGGATCATACACCAATGGTACACATGCTCCGGATCATACACCAATGGTACACATGCTCCGGATCATACACCAATGCTCCGGTTGACATACAAACATAGTGTAGTAATCACATGCTTTATATCACACACAATTATACAACAGTAGAGAGAGGCTCCAGATCATATAACTTATGCAGCAGATCATACATCATCATACAATACAGGACTCGACCTCCAGATCATACAGAGTGGGAGGAAGATTGTCTTCGTCCAATAATCGTTACTCATCGCAAGCAAGAAGACACGTGGCTCCAGCTGCAACATTTGCAACGGTAATGATAAGACGCTAAAAATATAATTTGAGAAATACCAGAGTGAATGAGAATACCAGAAGCCGTCACTACCAGCACGACCAGCCACAGTTATGGTGGTACTCAACATAATCATATCATACATGAAGTATATCCTATGTTCAAACAGCTTAACGAAAGTAGATACGAAGATAATGAATATTGAGGCAGATAATCCCATGATATCCATCTGTTCTGCTTCACATTATGAGGTCCTCATCCCGCCCCACACACTCACATATGAGGTCATACCATGTCATGGCTGGTGGGCAACACTCAGCTTGCCACAGCAATTTGAAATTATGTTTTTCACATACCATGACGTCACAGGGTACACGTAAACAGGCAAGCTGGCTGTCTGGCTGGGCCGCTGGGGGAAGGACGGGCCACCAAGTTATGTAGGAGTTTGCCGGGACATAACGTATGGACGGTTGGCCATGTATGATATACAGTCATGATATATCTCAGTGCTCCCGGCGCGGAATACGGAGGATAAGAATGAAACATACACAAGCAGCAGCAGACCACTGGTTGTTTCCGAGGTGGTTTGTGAAAGTGGAAGATGCCAGGAACATGAAGGTTAGTGTAGTAAGAAGAAGGAATCAGAGATGATGTAAGGAGGATTAACCATGATAACAATGGAGGCGAAGATAACGTTGGTCGTTGACTTGAGCCAGTTATCTGTCACGAATGATCTTCAGTTCATGTATGGTAATGACCGTCAACTACTTCAACCGTGGTGTAGTGGTTAGCGTCCCTTTCTGCGGTGCATATATTATCATTATACTTAGTCGCTGTCTCCCGCGTTAGCGAGGTAGTGCAAAGAAACAGACGAGAGAATGGCCCAACCCTCCCACATGAACATATATATATATATATATATATATATATATATATATATATATATATATATATATATATATATATATATCGCCAATGAGATGGCCTTGAATGGGGCCTCGGTTGCCCGGGCTGTCTCAGCCAATGTTTTAAAAAATACTTCATAAGTAAACAATCTTGTTGAAGAAAAAGTATTTTGCTCATTCGAAGTAAAACGTTTTACCAAGAGTTTCTATCCATTACCACAAGTGATTCTGGACAATTCTAGCCAAAAGTAGCTGTTAAGACCGAGATTACCAAAGCTTTTGATAGCCGTGAATACCGTTTATATTCTAAGCTAAATAAGTATAAGTTGTTTAATCGACTCTCACAGGATTCGCTTCTTAGTTCAGAAATCATTGTGGTAGCTCACCGCTGTTCTCTGTTCTGTTCTGTCTTTTCTTCCTCCTTTTTTGCAAGTAGAGTAACCAAAACTCAAGTCATTACTCCATTTGGGACTCAACAGTGATGTGTCAAGTGAACATTCCAATACCGGACGTACCTACGAACCTCTTGATGATTTAGTCTCGTCTCAACCGATGGGGAGCATATTTTCACCCAGTGTGGATGTCTGTCTCACTGGGCGATCATTTCCAAAGAGTGATTACTCATGTTATGGATAATGATGTTACACCAGAAAATTTCCAGTCCTGAGGGACTTAACCTGTAGTAAGTGACTTATTGAAAAGAGCAAATAAAGCCTTAACTATCTTATTTTCAGTTTCTTTCATTATTCTCAGATATAACTTATCATAGTGTACCAATTTATCTACTTTCATGCCATTTAATGCTGATGATATATCTTAACGTGTACGTCAATAAGCTGTAAATGTCCTCCCCTCCGGACAATGGAACTGGATATGAAACATGAACCGTCTTCAGTGGTAAGAGGAACTAAAGAAAAAATTACTTTAAACCTTTGTTGTGGCTTCATTGTCTTAAACCAAGTCACAGTTTTCTCTAGTTAGTGAACCAGTCGACTGGGTAATGACTGACTTTGTTTACAACATAAAAATGAAATTCTTTCAGCTGTCGTTGCTCTTCTCAGCGATAGTGTCACGCTTCGTTGCTCTTCTCAGCGATAGTGTCACGCTTCGTAATGACGATGAACATGTGGCTACGTTATTGCTGAGTGCACTCCGGGAGGGACAGGTGGATAGGAAAGGATCGATGAATAATTCTTCGCCTTAAAACTGATAAATCGAAAAAAATCAAGATGCCAACTGTCTTTATAAACGATCAATCAATCAATCAGGAAGATTCAACCCTTCAAAACTGATGAATCCGTCAAGTAGTAGAACAGTGAAGGTAAATCATCGACTGTGACCTGGAGATGGTCATTGCATCACTGCATCACTGCATCACTGCATCACTCATGGTGAGTGATGCAGTTCCATGTCGAGTAGCGCGGCACCTCAGCCGGCCAGACGACCGGTTGCTACTGACCATCCTCACCCTCAGCCACAACAACCACACCACTCACAGCATAGCCCATGACAACACTACCACAGTTTCTGCCAAGATTAACATTAGTTGTGTACCTGCCACGTTGTTACTAACATTAGTTGTGTACCTGCCACGTTGTTACTAACATTAGTTGTGTATCTGCCACGTTGTTACTAACATCTCACACCTGATCAACACAACACCCGCCACATCCATCTCCAACGTGTCAACGGAAAAGTTATAATCTAGCGACAACATCGAACCAAACTTGATAACGAATCAAAACAGTTGACGTCACACTGGCGGCAGTACCGTCCAGCAGGAGGCTCCAGCAGGAGGCTCTAGTGGTCATCAGTGCTCCAGGCTCCTCCTCAGCCTCCAGCATTCTCGTCAGGCACCTCACACAAGATTCCGCCACACATGCACCTCGTGTGTCTGGCTCGCTATGGAGAGGAAAATCTTCAACGTACAGTTGTACTTACACGTAGTCGGTCTCTAACTTAAGAGAAGAATAGAAATGTAAAGTTATAAAATCAAGGCAAGTAGACCTCTGCCAGACCTTATGAATACACCGGCATACATATACAAGCGTCGGGTACGTCCATAACTTGTGATAACATCCCACATGATTGCTACAGCGTTCATGTGTACAGTAAGCGCCGTCTGCTTTTCATTCATTCAAATTTGTCAGCAAGACTTGGGAAGGTTGTGTTGAGGTCCACACAGGCGACAAGCACAGAAGACCATAGCGGAATATTGAGTAAAGACCCCACCACCAGCCAGCCGCCTCACTGTGTGGGTAGTGATGGTAAGCCTCATCTGGGTCAACGGGCCAGACACGGGCAGGCCAGGAATGTACCGCTGAAAATCGAACCAAATGTCCTGCAGCAATGTAATGGTGGAACCTGCCGCGGGAGGGTCGGCCATACGTGGGATACCACACAGGTGTCGCTGCTGGACACACGTGGGAGGGTCGGCCATACGTGGGATACCACACAGGTGTCACTGCTGGACACACGTCATAACACAAACACACGAGGTTCCTCCACACCTTGCGGCACCCTCACGGCTAATGATGTGTGTGTGTGTGTGTGTGTGTGTGTGTGTGTGTGTGTCCATGATATGGCAACTAACATCAATATTGCAAGAGCAATACGTTACCATCATCTCCAACACTATGACACGTTACCATCATCTCCAACACAATGACATGTTACCATCATCTCCAACACTATGACACGTTACCATCATCTCCAACACTATGACACGTTACCATCATCTCCAACACTATGACACGTTACCATCATCTCTAACACAATGACATGTTACCATCATCTCCAACACTATGACACGTTACCATCATCTCCAACACTATGACACGTTACCATCATCTCCAACACTATGACACGTTACCAACATCTCTAACACAATGACATGTTACCATCACCTCCAGCGCTATGACACATGATGATTATAATGTAACAAGATAATTTCTTCACAATAGACACATAGTCTATGGCCGAACAATAACAACGTGACGTAACAGGGAAGAAAATGTATAACAAACGTGGACCAAAATTGTGTCATCAGTAGAATTACAGAAGACAAGAGTGAACCATCATGTGAAGTCGTCAAAGTGAAGACTATCAGTGTATAATAACAAAACACACACACACACACACACACACACACACACACACACACACACACACACACACACACAATGGTATTGATTATCAGTGATTCAGACGATGTTCAACGTGAGAGTCAGATGTGCACATCCTCGTGTCTTCTCGACACAGTAGTGGGTTGACTCTTTCTACCATAGTGTACCCGGCCACCGTAACCACTTCATAATGTGTTTGCCATTCATCCTTTGCTATAAAAAGTACCATGTTAGTACTCTCTCTCTCTCTCTCTCTCTCTCTCTCTCTCTCTCTCTCTCTCTCTCTCTCTCTCTCTCTCTCTCTGTAGTACATGGTGTTCCTTCTTGGTTATCTCGCCGTCGATGATGTGCTGGGGAGGAGTGGTGGGCGGGGAGGAGCCTTGTTCTTTGCTATCTTGTCTCAGTTTACACTGCTGGGTGAGGAGGAACCTTCTGCTCTACTTTCCTGTCTCCGTCTGTATGGATTAAGAAGTTACTTTGAACACTGATACTGTCCTCCAGCAGACAAACTTGTCATAACCCATCAAGTCTGCTGTTATCTTGCTTTCCAGGCACCTCACATATGACCAGCGGTGTGCTCGTAGCTCTGCTGACATGTTACATATTCTGGCCACCAGACGTATAACGTAGGCTAACTAGGGGGCTCACCCGTCCTCTCCAGATCTCACAACCTGCACACAACCTGTCCTCGCTAAAAACTGACTCTCCTTCCTCGCCATACGAGTCCTTCATTTCCAATATACGGGAAGGATCCAAGTTATACCTAAATATCTTTTTCACTGTATGAGTCTTGAGGTGTCATACACTATAACGTCTCATCCGGGTTCTTCAGTAGTGTCCCTGACCAGCGCTGACGTCACAGCTGCGCATGAAGGATAAGGTCAAACTAATAACACTGACATGTACATAAACAGAGGCTTCCTATGGTGAAGGTTGTACATGGGAGGAGCACCCACGTGGGACCCCAACATTCCCTCCTCCCACCATAGGCTGTACATGGGAGCACCCACCTACACAACACTCCTTCCTCCCACCATGGGCTGTACATGGGATCACCCACCCACACACCATTATACATCTCAGGACACCGTCACCTTCCGTGTATGTCTTTCATATCACAACCTGCGAAATGGTCACAACATATCACAACCTGCGAGGTGGTCACAACATATCACAACGTGCGAGGTGGTCACAACACATCACAACCTGCGAGGTGGTCACAACACATCACAACCTGCGAGGTGGTCACAACATATCACAACCTGCGAGGTGGTCACAACATATCACAACGTGCGAGGTGGTCACAACACATCACAACCTGCGAGGTGGTCACAACACATCACAACCTGCGAGGTGGTCACAACATATCACAACGTGCGAGGTGGTCACAACATATAACCGACCATTCATAGGTCTTGTGGTAGCGTCGCAGCATCAAGCACTAATTACACTGCTGTATGTATACTGACCACACTACTGTGCACACCAACTGCACTGTTGTAAGTATACTGACTATACTATTGTGTATACTAACCACACTGTTGTGTATACTGACTACACTGATGTATGTATACCGGTGACACTGCTGTATACACTGACTGCACTAATCTCTCACTGACTACGCTGCTATGTATACTGTGTACACAGGTGTATAACACTGACGACGTCGCAGGAAACAGCGAGGCTGTGGAGTGGGTACAGTGGCCACCAGGGCAGCGGGAGGCCAAGTAATGTGGTAGTGTCTCCACCTACCATGACCACAGACAGCTCCGGCTCCATGCTCACCTCTCCAGCTAGACGGCACGACCCTTGATGGCAGCTGAATGACCCTTGGGCATCAAGGCTTGTCCTCCCCTCACCGTCTGAGCCAACGTTAAGGCACCACACACAAGGGTCGTGCTGCGGTGGTCACATACCACACACAAGGGTCGTGCTGCGGTGGTCACATACAACACACAAGGGTCGTGCTGCGGTGGTCACATACCACACACAAGGGTCGTGCTGCGGTGGTCTCATACCACACCAACATTCACAAGGGTCGTGCTGCGGTGGTCACATACCACACACAAGGGTCGTGCTGCGGTGGTCACATACCACACACAAGGGTCGTGCTGCGGTGGTCTCATACCACACCAACATTCACAAGGGTCGTGCTGCGGTGGTCTCATACCACACACAAGGGTCGTGCTGCGGTGGTCTCATACCACACACAAGGGTCGTGCTGCGGTGGTCACATACCACACCAACATTCCAACCACAATACAGAACTCGCCCTAACGTAAAGCCACCATCCCACACTGTATATTTTTCCAAGAGCCGCATCAAGGACCACAGCCAACCAAGGTCCTGGCGTGTGAGGTCGGGGCTATTATGTCCCCGGGAGAGACGGACATGAGGTCTCGAGGGCCAGTCATGACGCGCACGGGCCTGCTTCTCTCCTCACACACACACACACACACACACACACACACACACACACATCCGCATCATCTACGTCAATAACACTTGTAGTTTGTAGATTATATGACGTGCGTAGATGTCTGGCTGTGTACATCTGCTCACTGGGTTATTGGCGCGTGGCAAGGGCGGGCGGCCTCCTGTGCTGCTAATATGCACACATATGTTCTCACCCGCTACCTGGACCCAACACTGTCCTCATAAATCATACATTGATTTACTCTCTCTCTCTCTCTCTCTCTCTCTCTCTCTCTCTCTCTCTCTGGTGGTTGGTTCTTTAAATCACGCACTTCAAGGTTCGAACACCAGACTCGGGACACAAGTACAGCGTTATGTGTAGGATGATGACACGGGCGACGTGGCTACACCCACCACGCCCCCGACGGCAGCTTCCTCAGGCAACGTTAGGTACCCTTACTGTGTGTGTGTGTGTGTGTGTGTGTGTGTGTGTGTGTGATCATTGCTATAAATGCTTTCCTACCTACATCTCACAGATATATGTTTGTGTTTGTACATCTAATCAGCTAGAAGGTATTTAGTTCAGCTTGTCTGTGTACGTGTGTATATCTACCTACCTATATGTGCATTCATCCGTGTGTATTATTCTGAGTCTTTGTGCCACTGTACACCAGCGTCATCCATCTGGTTTACACTAATGACGACCAGTGTACACCAGCGTCATCCATCTGGTTTACACTGGTGACGACCAGTGTACACCAACGTCATCCATCTGGTTTACACTAGTGACGACCAGTGTACACCAGCGTCACACGTATGGTGACGGGACAAGTGGGGTATCGGGGCAGAGTAGGTCTTGGTGCAGCCTCGGCAGAGACGCTTGTATGTTGTCGAGCAGACCAGACCACCAGCAGGACCACCAGCAGGACCACCAGGCAAGACCCGTGTCAGGCCTGGCGTGGGTGTTGGGTCACCCATGACGCCACCCACCGGAGGCCGCCCCTCGCTCCGCCCACTGACACCCACAGTGTGTTAATGGCAACTGAAATGACGTATATTGCGAAGGATTCTGTGTATGTCGAAATGTAATTAAGTGAACAGCTGTTTAATTGCTAGGCAAACACACACACATACACACACACAATCATTGGCACTATGAATATGTATACAAAACACATGGAATCATACATACTCACACATGCTTCTAATGTTTAGTTATGACTTAAAGAAGTTCCCGGAGTCTGGAGGGCAAGAGAAATGGAAAAAAAGAAATTGGCACAGATGATGTACAAAACTTGTCCACCGTGGAAGAGAGAAAGGTATGGGGTGGCTTGAGGTTCAGACTTTCAAAGCAGTCTGATGATAAGGATGAACAATTCTGCGAGATGCAAAGATCTGATCATCAACCAGAGCCACAACCTGGAACGTTGCAGACAAGATGTAAGCAAGTTCTTAGACGGTACAAACAACCTGATGATGGCTGATGTAAGATAACTGATACATTTATGGACGCTGGCAACACCGCTGACAACACCGCTGGCAACACCGCTGGCAACACACGAAACATAAAATAACTTGTGTAGTACTACAGTTCCAGAGCCGGGTCCCCACGACTGTAGATCACGACCCGTATGGTGCAAATCGGTGATTGTACACATGGGAAACACACAACCTACCATTAGCGTCGCCACGATCCCCAGATCATGATGCGAGAGTTTAGTATTTCATTGTTCTTACACAGACGTTGCGAGTTCTATAAACGGTCGGGAGTTGAGTAACATGAAGACTTCCTCCACCACCGCTGCATCGTCACCCTTCCTCGACTCGTCACACACACAGGGCGCAAGACAACTGCAGTTTTCATGCTTGCTGATTCCACCAAAGCTTTCGACCTCTTCACCTACGCCTTCAGCATCCACAGAAATCATTCCCATTCCACGGCTTCCAGACTTCCTTGTAGTGAGCGTCGTCAGGCTGTATGCTTCAGAGGGGCCATCTGCACTTCTAGTTCTTTATCTGTGGCGTTCAATAGGCCCGGCACAGAGCAGGGAAATCCTGTGCTTCCTAACCCACATAAATGATGTCCTGATGGTTGTTCCTTCTCAGTGGGAGTACGTCGGTGACTGCCAGTATCATCACCGTTGACAAATGCCCTGTCGACGGCGGCGCCCACTAGGACACATGTAACAACCCCCAGAACCGTCCGACAGCCGTCAACAACGTCCCCATCCCTCACACTAACACCCAAGTTAGTCACATCACCAGCCTCACTCTGAAACAGACTCCAGCCCTCTCCAGGGTCGTCAGTCCACCAAGCTTTGCTGTTTCATCTTCAGCAATTCAAGATGGAAGGAACACGTCAGGTCTATCATGAACTCCTCCAGCAATCGTCTCTACATTCTTCGTCAACTCATGACAACACTTGACCTCCCTGCAGCTGATCTCAAGAACATCTCTACTCAACTTTCATCCAACCCAAACTCACCAATGTCACCCCCGGCTGGTCTCCCTCCTCACCTCCTACAGAACACGGCTGCTTGAAAATGTACAGGAAATGGTAGGATCAACGTGGAATCCCATTACACCTTTTACCAAGGGGCGCTCAACGCGCTGACCCTTCCCACTTTTCTACCATCGTCTGAGCCTCATCCAATAGTTCGGGACTGAGTCATTGCACCACACTCGCCACAGTCACCTTCTGCTACCACAACCTCCTCCTGCTGCCACAGCCTCCTCATGCTACCACAGCCTCCTCCTGCTACCACAGCCTCCTCCTGCTACCACAGCCTCCTCCTGCTACCACAGCCTCATCCTGCTACCACAGTCTCCTCCTGCTACCACAGCCTCCTCCTGCTACCACAGCCTCCTTCTACTACATGAATTCATTCATTTTCGAGTTGCAGATCGGCACTACAACCCTTGCATCTCGTGCCAGCTCGTGCAGACCACTGCAAGTTGATTAGTTTTGCTGTCAACAGCTGATAGTTTACCCTGACGTCCTTGGTCATCCTGTGTGCGGTTCTTCAAAAGGATCACAGAGATACCAAAAGGTCTTTGTCAGACCCCAGTAGCCAGATGGTTGAATCATTAGATGTTACAAAAATGACTCGTTACAACAGCTTAAAGACTTTTCATACATGAGACTTGTTTAACTGATGCGAAAGAGAATAGTGTCAGACTTACAGGTAACAACACCATTAACAGTATGGCATCGAACCATTATTTACAGAGTTCGTTTAGACTATGTTTTACAGACTCACTATTCTCAGTGTAATACCATCTGCTCGAGTGTACGTCTGTATCTCTGCTCTAAATATTCTATCAATCATGTCATCAACATTTGCACCCAAGCTAACGTGCAGATGGTACGTACAGACCAGCCTTGATGTAACGATGATAACGTAATGTAGACAAGTGATTCTCATACTACCAGACATACGTCGTACTTGATACATATCATCATAATGGAAAGTGAATCTGCTGTACTGTTCCTACCTGTGCACAATGTACTTGCTGCACATACATCAGATGGTTCTTCTCTGACTGTGGCTGACAACTTAACATTGTGTTCATTAGCTTGTTATCCTGCATAGATTTTAGTGAGGCATCAACTACTTCGTGTTCCTTGGATCTGTGTCAGAGGAATTCCATCACAGTTTGACTCCACCTTCTCCGGGTGATGCCCTCATGATGTGTCTGGCCTCAGAGGTAAACATCTTAGGTTCTGTTCTAGAGGTATGTAGGGCGAGTAGTGGAGTCCGGCATACTTACTGCCCGTGTTGTAGTTTCTACGACCTCAAGAGCGATGAGTATGGCGAACAATTCCGTGTTAAGTGATGGTCAATTGTTTATACTTACATTCTTTTCTACTCTAGTACCATTGTCCTGAGTTATGATGGCACCACTTGTGCAGCCCTGACCCACCCACCGTAAACATCTTCAATAACCAGTACATTGTATCATGATCTCCACCTTTGTATGTGTATGGCAGTGTGTATCTAACACCCACACTTTATATCACAACTGTTTATTGTTGCATACAATTATTATGCAGATCTTCAGCCTTTGGCTGCGGTTATATCGGTAATCCGTTAAGTATTATCATTATTATTAATTATTACTATTATTATCAATATTATTATCATCATTATTATTGCTATTATTTCATAATCATTATTATCGTTATCATTATTATTACTGTCTACAAGATACGCACTCAAACAGAAACACATACACACGTACATTACAGACAGACTCAGGAACACACAAATCCAGATTCAGAAGAACACAAGGAAACTTGATCGCGACCTTAAAGTTCCTGTACCACGTAGATGACGTCAGCAATGAACAGTTCTTCAACAGATACAAAGCTAGAACAACCAGGGACCATAACATGAACTACAACCAGGGACCATAACATGAACTACAACCAGGGACCATAACATGAACTTGAACAAGAAACTTATCAGGAGGAATATAAAAACGTACTTGCATGGTATGATAGTAGTGGATCAAGGGCGTATAGCGAGTGGCGAGACTGTGACTGGTGACACCATACGAATGTTTTGAAAGTTGTATGATGGTAGAGGTCAAAAGATGAAGCCCCGCGGGTGTAGGACTCCCTCACACTGCTGCACGAGGCCAGCGGGTGTAGGACTCCCTCACACTGCTGCGCGAGGCCAGCGGGTGTATGACTCCCTCCCACTGCTGCACAAATACCTAATTAGGAACTGGTTGCCACAAATATTCCTGAACTTCTAAAAGACTGTTTTACTGTCCCATGCAGAAGACTAAACATCCAGCTGGTGGAGAGAGGAAGGAAGAATCATCAAATGGACTACAGCAACCTGACTGGGAGGGCCCAGAGAACTGGGAGGGGCTCAGAGAACTGGGAGGGCCCAGAGAACTGGGAGGGTCCAGAGAACTGGGAGGGGCTCAGAGAACTGGGAGGGTACCTTCTCCAGCTGAGCCAGAGTGACACCTGGGATCCCACAGGACTCAGTGCTCACACCAGTACAATGTTATGTTGACATAAATGATTTGCCCAACTAGGTTGATCTTCCCTTGGTGTGTTGGTCGATAATGTTAAACTCACGAGGGACGTGTGATGCAACAGGAGCTGCGATATGTTGCAGGGAGACCTGGAGAAAATGCAGCTGTGGTCGGCCAACTGGGTAGCGAAATTCGACCCCAGATAACACAGGGTCATGAGGATGTCGTAACCAGGGCAGGTGATAAGCGCCAGATCAGAAATGATAAGCTACATGATTCGTTATGTGAGAGAGACAGAGATCAACATCATGACGAACTTATGAAGAGGAAATTAAATTTTGGTAATAGTGAAAACTTCCATCAATCCCCTGGACACTGAGACAGAAAATAATCGCAACGTAAATGTGCCTTAAGGTGGAAAATGCCGCAATAATTTGGTCTCCAAACTGAATTGTCACACATGGATGCTGGCTCAGAGGACGGCAGCCAGCCTGGTCCCCAGCCGGAGTGGAATGTGCTACGAAGGAAGGAAGGAAGGAAGCCCATAGTCTTCTCACAGCAGAGGAGGGACGATTAATGGAAGATAACTATTGCTGCTTCCCATAGTTTGTGTGAGGAGACGAGCCACACGAGGGTGACCGTTATGATCGCTCCTGCTTTTCATGAACAGCTGAGTTGTGGAATTCTTTGTCTTTCATTTCTTCCGTCTTCTTATAATTTGTTTATCCTCAACACTCAGGTCTATAGACATTTAAGAGTTCATATCTATATCTTTTGTTTCTTTTTTCATACTATTTCTAACATCATCCAACACTATCTTACTATGTCTAATACCATCTGACAATATCTAACGCCACCTAACAATATCTAACACCACCTAACAATATCTAACACCATCTAACAATATCTAACACCATCTAACCACTGATAAAGTTAGACAAGCGTACCTGACCCAGGCGGTAGAGCCTCCATCCCCCCCGCCCTCCATAATGACATGGCTGGCCGCTACCTCACCCTCCCCCCACAACTGCACCTTGTCAGCGGCCCCAGACCGCCTGTGTGGAAGGATGCGGCCGCTTGGCTGCTTTCCTTCTTCTTAAGGACAACATGGTGACCCGTCTTCCCTCTGCTTTAGAGCGGTGACAGCTGCAGCTGTGTTAGGCTGAATCATGTCCACATCTCGGTCACACTTCCCTGCTCTTCCAGGTCATCAGACGTCCTGTTATAACGCCAGAGAAGAGCGGGAGAACGGGCGGGCGGGCGGGCGGCGCTCACTGCTGGGGCAAGAATCAGGTCAAGTACTGAAGGCGTCAGTTCACGCTCACATGTCCTGGGGTGGACGCAGTGCACAAAAACTGTAGGTCAGGCCTGACCCGGAACCTGGTGGTCATCATGTATGATGGAACACCTACGGAAGCTACTAACCATCAAGCTTGAGACTACGAACGAACACTACAGGGCTACGAACGAGCACTACAGGGCTACGAACGAACACAACAGCGCTACGAACGAGCACAACAGGGCTACGAACGAACACTACAGGGCTACGAACGAACACTACAGGGCTACGAACGAACACAACAGCGCTACGAACGAGCACTACAGGGCTACGAACGAACACTACAGGGCTACGAACGAACATGAACAATCCTACAAACGAGAACTACAATAAAAACGAATTAAACACACAGTGGGTGTGCTGTGGTGGTGGGTGGAGAGCGGGAAGACTCAGTACAGATACCTGGCTGCGGTGCTGATGCCTGGTCACCTGTATAGGTACCTGGCCACATACCTCCGGCACGAAGCTGCAGGTACACTAGGGAAAAGGAGTGGTAAAGTAAGGTTGGGGGGGGGTACACTACATGGGAAAGACAAAAGAAGAATACAAAACCAGGTGGTCTGTGGAGAGGTTATATGCTGAAGGAGAGCAAGCTATGTAGATGGAGACAGGATGCAGTGCGGGGATGGTTAGAGGAAGGAAGGGAAGGGGCTGGATACAGAAGCAACACTGGAGAGACAGAAGGCAGCCACAGACACCACAGATGTAGTATGGCGTGTGGGTGGCGTCCGGGATACGTATTTTTGGCCCTGTATATATACATCCCAACTTTTTTTGGTGTGTGTGTGTGTGTGTGTGTGTGTGTGTGTGTGTGTGTGTGCTTTTGTGTGTGTGTGTGTGTGTGTGTGTGTGTGTGTGTGTGTGTATTCTTTTTTTGTGTGTATTCTCTTTTTTGTGTGTGTGGTGAGAGTTGATTTAGCAAGGATCAGAAGCTCAGCTCGACTAATTGCTTTTCACTGGATATAAGGACGGGAGACTGGCATTTCCCTCAGGATTTTCAGATAGAGTGGGAGCAAGTGTGGTCCTCGCAACTGTTGGTGTTGAGGTGTTGGGTATATGTACAGCAGGTGTCAGTATGACACAGCAGGTGGCTCCTGCCCTCCCACCATCAGCAGAGAGAGAGACAAGACAGTAAAGCAGGACTCATCTCTCTCCCCACCTCAAGCGCATCATCCGGCTACAGTGATCGCCATGGAAGAATACCATGTGATGTGTCCATCATACAGAAGACGCACATACACGTACACGCGCCCATACACTCACAGCCACACACCCGACCCGTGCCAGTACAGCTGATACACTGACACCAGCTTAGGTCAGGCTTGGGCGGGCCTGACGAGTCTTGACTGTGTAATATGAGAGTAGAACGACTGTCACTGTGAGGAGGATATGGTAGCCACTGCCTCCACACACACACACACAGGAAGGAAGGAAGGAAACTGACTGACATACGTGCACATCACACCGTCAACCCTGGGGGAGTGTTATTCCCTGATGATGAACAGCATCAGTGTAGTTGTCTCGGTGATCCACATGTTGTCATTACCTTCAGCCTGACAGCATGTGGTGGTAGTTTCTTCAAGTGTTGCCCAACTCCGCCACTCGACCACTTGAGGTCACCTTTACCCTCTAAGTTTATACTGTTACATCTGGTGGAGGATCCATGTTCAAGATGGTGTCACAATATCATCGAATTGATTTAGTAAACTGAAATTTTCTGTGAGATCTCACATTGTCCTTTTTTTCTTTTTATAGGGAAAATATACTTATCGGTCTTAGGAAGGGCACTGGATAAAGAAAGGGAGAGTAAAGTAAGAGAGAGAGAGAGAGAGAGAGAGAGAGAGAGAGAGAGAGAGAGAGAGAGAGAGAGAGAGAGAGAGAGAGAGGTTAACATGAGCGATGTTTGTTTTTGGTGCGACCTTCTGAGCTGTGAATTTACTTCCATGTTGGTCTCACATGGTGACCAGACGGGGCCCCGCGCTGGGCTGGTCTGACATGGTGACCAGTTGAGGCCGTGCTGGGCTGGCCTCACGTGGTGGCCAGGCGGGAGCGTGCCGGGTATTCTGGTATTTTATCTGTGAATCATACACACACACACACACACACACACACACACAATGTTCAGTCATACCGCAGCTGTTTAAGTCATTACTTGAAATTACTGTACATTCTTAGTCCATTATGTAATCTCTAATCTTTACTGATTTTTTCTTTACATTCATTATTGTTGTGTGCACGACGGCTGGTAGGACGACCAGCGGCTGCGTACATTACGTCAACATGAGTTACCGGTGGGCCCGTCCAGGGTCGTCCTCTCGTCCAGGAAGGAGGGAGACCTGGGGCACAGCAGCTCTGTGCTCACCACCTAACCAAGTAAGTGATAAACAAAAACAATTCTGTCAATCACAGCAAAACCACGACCACATACAACTCAGACACAACCACGACCACATACGACTCAGACACAACCACGACCACATACAACTCAGACACAACCACGTCCACATACAACTCAGACACAACCACGACCACATACAACTCAGGCACAACCACGACCACATACAACTCAGGCACAACCACGACCACATACAACTCAGCCACAACCACGACCACATACAACTCAGCCACAACCACGACCACATACAACTCAGCCACAACCACGACCACATACAACTCAGACACAACCACGACCACATACAACTCAGGCACAACCACGACCACATACAACTCAGGCACAACCACGACCACATACAACTCAGACACAACCACGACCACATACAACTCAGACACAACCACGACCACATACAACTCAGACACAACCACGACCACATACAACTCAGAAACAACCACGACCACATACAACTCAGACACAACCACGACCACATACAACTCAGACACAACCACGACCACATACAACTCAGGCACAACCACGACCACATACAACTCAGACACAACCACGACCACATACAACTCAGACACAACCACGACCACTTACAACTCAGACACAACCACGACCACATACAACTCAGACACAACCACGACCACATACAACTCAGACACAACCACGACCACTTACAACTCAGACACAACCACGAACCACATACAACTCAGACACAACCACGACCACATACAACTCAGACACAACCACAACCACATACAACAGCCAATTATGACGCTATGGATGAAGGGACGATATGGTGACACAAGAATGAGAGGCGGGCCCGCGGCTCCTGACCACAGGCTCTGCCCGTCATCACAAGTACTGTACAAACATTACATCATAATGGGACGTACATGATGTACACAGCTTCAAAAGCAAGTTGAAAGTACATCATGATTTACCGAATACAGTGTTACAATTTGGGTTATATTAAAAATCTATATCATCGGTGTATCATACACGTACATATATAATGCATTATATATGTACATACATAATGCTCACACAGCTCAAGGTATGATACATTTTGGCTACAGTAGTGACAGAGTCATTACACGAGTCCAGGAATATCTAACTCTACAGAAAACTCACAAATTTCTCGAAAAAAGAAAAGGAGTTCAGATCAGGATTCACCGAGTCCAGGACATCAGCTTTATGATGTTCCAGCAGGTGTCTATCGGGTGCAGCATGTGTCTATCGGGTGCAGCAGGTGTCTATCGGGTGCAGCATGTGTCTATCGGGTGCAGTGTGTGTCTAATGGGTGCAGCAGGTGTCTATCGGGTGCAGCAGGTGTCTATCGGGTGCAGCAGGTGTCTATCGGGTGCAGCAGGTGTCTATCGGGTGCAGCAGGTGTCTATCGGGTGCAGCAGGTGTCTATCGGGTGCAGTGTGTGTCTAATGGGTGCAGCAGGTGTCTATCGGGTGCAGCAGGTGTCTATCGGGTGCAGCAGGTGTCTATCGGGTGCAGCAGGTGTCTATCGGGTGCAGCAGGTGTCTATCGGGTGCAGCAGGTGTCTATCGGATGCAGCAGGTGTCTATCGGATGCAGCAGGTGTCTATCGGGTGCAGAACAAAATAATTATGATCATACTTTCCCGCCACTTGCCACATTTACACCTTCATCCCCGGCAGCCACAGCACAGTGCGGGGGGTGTGCTCGCCAGGCGTGGAAGACACCTTTACTTGAGCGATCTGGTGTGGGTGCTGGAGCAGACCAACATGTTCAGCACAACTATCCACCCAATCCTGACGCAAACATACGTCCAACATGTAAAGACATTCATAGGAATTATACAAGTAGGTCAGTATTGTAGGCTTGTGTACGCAGGGAGTGAAGGATGAGGACTAGTGTCCTGCAGGTTACTCCGAGGTGGATAATACCTCAGCGTTGTGACCAGAGTATACAGTTGGCTGTGCCTGATGGAGCTGGACCAGGCGTTAGGTAGGTTCGTCTTCCCTGGAGTGAATGAGACCACGTAACCGATCCGGCCTTACCAGTGGTCTGCATTAATACGTGTGTGTGTGTGTGTGTGTGTGTGTGTGTGTGTGTGTGTGTGTTCGCCATTTCCCCCGTTAGTGAGGTAGCGTCTAGAACAGATGACAGACTGAATGGGAAAAATCCTCATTTGGCTTCTTCTCCGTTCCTTCTTTTGGAAAAGTCTGGGAAACGACAAACGACTCGAGAAACAGACCGACCACCTGATGCAACGACATACAAAAAGTGAACGAGGGCGAGACTGGATGGGAGCAAGACGCATAGACTGCGAGGAAGGGTGGGGGAAAGCAAGACGTAGAGATAGCCAGGGAAAAAGTAAGACATCCAGGGAGAGAGGCATACAGGGAGAGAGAGACAGAGGGAGAGAGGTATACAGGGAGAGAGACATACAGGGAGAGAGACGTACAGGGAGAGTGAGGGAGTGAGGCGGGATGAGGTGGGCGGGGCGGAGGGCCGGGCTGGTGCCATGTTTGAACAGTGCCAGCAGCCAAGGTCGGGGTGCCAGGCCCTCCCTCTCCAGCGAGTGCCACCAGCCTTATACAGCACCTCACCCTACCCGCAACACACTCCCTCATAACCCCTTCACCACAACGAATTAACCCCTTCAGTATGACGACTTAACCCCTTGAAGACGATGGCTAGACTCATGGGACTCAAGGGGTTAAATCAAGAAGGTCAGTTGCCGTGCGAGACGTCAGTTGTCGTATTGTTAATACCTTGTTGCAGTGACGCGAGAGGTCAATACGGCTGCTTGGTTACATGCTTCTATGGGCTTTAGGCTTATCATCTGTCACGGTCATTATGGTTGTTAGCGTCAAGCAACAGGACAATATGGGAGGAGCAGCACCAGGACATGGTTGGAGGGCAGCACCAGGACACGGTGGGAGGGGCAGCACCAGGACACGGTGGGAGGGGCAGCACCAGGACACGGTGGGAGGGGCAGCACCAGGACACGGTGGGAGGAGCAGCACCAGGACATGCTGGGAGGGCAGCACCAGGACACGGTGGGAGGGGCAGCACCAGGACACGTTGGGAGGGGCAGCACCAGGACATGCTGGGAGGGGCAGCACCAGGACATGCTGGGAGGGCAGCACCAGGACACGGTGGGAGGGGCAGCACCAGGACACGTTGAGAGGGGCAGCACCAGGACATGCTGGGAGGGGCAGCACCAGGACATGCTGGGAGGGCAGCTGCCTCCCTCAGTTCAGTACAGGTCCTGGTGAGGCAGACGGCACCTCCCCACACCAGGTGCCGCGGGAGGAACTAAGATAGTGACGTGAGCCTCAGGATCATGACGGCCATAAGGCAACTCTCAGTCTGGAGATTCCTACACAGGGTAGACATGTGGAGAGGAAAGAGGAAGATATGTTGTCCTGGACCACATTCTCTCTTGCTGACAAGACGAAGAAACAGAGCCCATAACTGACCTCGTCTGTACACGTGTACAGTGGTATGGCACTGTATACCTGCTCCTGCTCAGTAATGCTACAACAGCTTCCTGTCATCTTGGCTCCGTCCTTTGTCACATGTGATGGGTCAGGCCAGTCCATTCTTCAAGACCCACACGTCCTCAACCCACGTCCAGTGTTCAGGTGGGAACATGGCCATCCACATGAACATAAACGCTTCTTAATTTTTCACTTTGCACTCTGATCTGAATCGTCAAGTGTGACCATCGTCTCCACTCATTTTTTCAACCTACCCACCCCACACACACACACACACACACACACACACACACACACACACACACACACACACACACAGACACACACACACACACACACACACAGACACACACACACACTGCCCTTGATCAACAGTCATTCCTCCTCACATCCACATTACATACACCATCATAAAGACTTGCATCTCATCAAAGGTCATTACCATTGTAAACATCAGGTGTTCAATGTTTGGGCTTCATTACAACAGTTCATGCCTCCCTCTACCTGCACCCAGATGTGGTAGGATGACCCAGCAACCTGAGGGCCAGCACTACTGAGTGTCCAGCAGGATCCCGCTAACGCCAAGTTCATCCTGAGGGCGGGGCCCTCCTGATCCCAGAGTGGGACCTACTGACACAACACAGCACACACACATCATCTGAACCTTCGACCGTCGCCTGAGGTACCGGCAACATCACGACATTGTATCTGGAGGAAAGACTCATGAACTGACACACTCCTGCCCCAGGTGACGCCCCCAGCCAGGGGTGGAGACACGGGCCGGCCCGGCTGGTGGTGGCCACGCGCTCCTCACATCAGCCTCGCACTTAACTGTGTGGCGACGTCTTGTGGAATGATCAACATTGTCACCATGTAAATACGAACTACCTCGTTGAATGATGTTTCCTACCAACGTTATCAGTTCCTGTGCCATGGCTCGTGTATCATCTGCTCGGGTTGTGGCGCTAGCTCTTCTGAATCGATTTGCTGAGAACTAAAGATAAATTTCTCAAGACGGATTCTTAGGTCCTTACAGTCAACTGATATATACAGGATCCTCTACGGCAGTATGTAATGGTAGATCATTATTCATCTCGGGCTGCTAACAACCACCAACAAATGACTGTCATACATCTGGTATATCCACCAAGAGCAGACGTCCACACACTCCACGACGCATGCGTGAGAAATCCTCTTCATTTGTCTCACGTATAAATCTACGTCACGACAATTACTCTAGAGACGCCGACGACACCATCACCAATAATTCTTGTTCTTTACTATTGTGTGGGACGTCGCGTCGCGCGGGCGCTACGGGGTTCCCGCACCTCCATTAGCGGTCAGAGTGAGCAAGAGACACCGAACCGCTGACCAAACTTATGGCCGTCGCTTGTGGCCTGAAGCAACAGCCTCCCGCAGTAGGGGACTCACAAGACAAGGAGCCCCGCCCGGGCTTTGTTTGTTGACGACCCGCGTCTTGCCCTGCCACCTGCACGGATCCCTTCCTCCTCCAGGTACTGACGTGTTTATACATTATTTTTTACCGGGTTTTAGTTGTCTTTTTCAAGGGTTAAAAAGCGTTCAAAATTAGCCTAACGAGCCTGGTGTACAGCGCTATCACCTCATCCATCGTCAGCTTCTTTCTCCTCCTGACGGGTCATTTGCGATGGAGGGAATGGCGGTGGAGGGAGGGAGGTGATGTGAGTGAGGAAGGGAATGGTGGTGCAGGGAGGTAATGGAAGTGTGGGAGGGAATGGTGGCGCAGGAGGTGAGGAAGGGAATGGTGGTGTCGGTTGGTAATGGGAGTGAGGTAAGGGGTGGTGGCGGTGGATGGGGGAGTGAAGGGAGTTCTTGGGGTGGGGTCGGGAGAGGTGTGGGTAGCGAGAACCCGCTGGGTTCTCAGTAGACAGCATCAGAAGGTAAGCACGAGTGTTTCCTAACAGTGCCCACTGACCTGCCCCCAGCTGAGCCTCCCCACACCCTCTCAGGTTATCGTTGTCAGGCCTGGCCAGCTTCACAACGTAATATCTCATGGTAACGAAAATCTCTTTAGCAACGTCTCACCTCCTGCGTTGAGTCCAGGGAGGACTGCTCGTACTGATGTGTACGTTGAGTTACACGGTTGTTGGACTTACAAATATTGGCCGTCATAAACCTTATAAATGTCTCTTTTTAGAATTAAAATCCTAACAGACCCAGTTGTAAACACACACCTCGTTAGCGCTTGAAGATAATTTGTGTTGCCAAACACGGACGAAGACGCGAGATGGTGAGGAGAGAGAGAGAGAGAGAGAGAGAGAGAGAGAGAGAGAGAGAGAGAGAGACTAAATGAGATGGCCTTGATGGGAGATTTGGTTGGCCGTGCTTCTCGTCTACGGGAACAAAACTCTACTTCCCTTGAATCATTCCACTTGTGATGTATGCTCGTCCTCACTCTGCTGAACATTGAACATATGATTACACCCAACGACTGTTTAGACATCATTCATGCAGCCGGTTTATCAATTACACCTGACCAGAACTGTATCAAGATGGACACTCGCCTTCTACTAACACAATCACTGTAAACTATCTATAGATATACTTATCATTTGTCATATAAGGAACGACTTGTAATCAATATATTCAGCCAACATCAAAGGTCATTACCACATACATGCGTCATAACGTGTCTCCTGCTATGTAAACAATGTATGTACTGAACCTACCTTAGTGCAACGCCATCTCTGTGTTTCGTCCTGGTGTATAACTTGCTGATGTTAGGGCAGAAAGATGGACAAACACGGAGAACACTGGTCGTCTGTACTTCATCCTCCAAACTATCAGGACAAATTTGCTGGCTTACAAACTCGTGGTGCATACCTCCAGCTGCTAACTTCATTTTCTTGTCTACAAAACTTCACCGACAGTCAACACCACACTGGCACCAACCACCTCACAGACAACACTAGTAGTTGTTTATATAGGAGGAGGAGGAGCAGCGAGGGAGGGAGGGAGGGAGTGATGGCAAGCAGCGTATACCCTGGTGTCACACTGTCCAGCCACACACACAACAGCCCCCCACCCGTCGCCCACGCCGCCACCACCACCCAGGGTTGCTACTCAACTTTTGGTCTAAACCAAATACGACAAATAAGAAGTGGTGGGAAATTAGCAAACATCATGATAACGTACCTGCATATTATCTACATAATCGTAAACAATCTTCCAAAAACATAGTTACAGAGTTGTGAGCGCTGCCCCCTCGAACCTTTCGTGGAATAAACAAGCGAACTGTGTGATTCGAGTGAGTGGTACCTTGTTCACTACTGACGTGCTGCTAACTTAGCGAGACAAGATGGTTCAGTTCTACTTATGTAGGCGATGTAGACGTATATCTACAAACTAACTTGTCGTCCAGACGTAACAACCTCTCCCTAAACGTAACTATGAGAGTTACTATCATGTTTACGACACCTGCTGAGGAAGTGGTCGTTATTGTGAGGGATGAGAACACCTCCAACATACAGACTGGAGAGTCTTCATCACAGGTGTGACACACACTGGCGACTGATCATGATACATACGCCACGACCCGGGAGCAGATGTCCGGGGCAGTGGCGCCGGACTCCGCCTCCGGCAGTAACGGGTCGCCTTCGGCGAGGTCGTCTCGTCGTCAGTGTACGAACAGGAACACAGCGTCTAGTCCTCCTCAACCACCACCACCATCACCACCTGCTCCTGCTGCTGACATCTCGCTTTCATAACACAAGTTCCCAACACTTGTGTTGACACCATCTTGTGTTTGTTGACATTCTGAGTTCCTGATATCAATAGACCCCCTTCTCTCTCTCTCTCTCTCTCTCTCTCTCTCTCTCTCTCTCTCTCTGCTGTCCTTCCTCCGTATTCCTCACGCCTGTATCATACCTGGACCACTTCACCTCTGTTTCCTGAGCTCCTCCATTATTCATAGATTATTACAAACGTTTGACTATATCGCTCCCTCCTCGTTAGTTCCTTCGTTTATTCACGGTCATTTTTCAGGGTTATAACAACTATGTGTCTGCCTTGGTGTACGGTAACTCTGTCACAGTGTGTGGTGGTGGTGAGTGGTGAGGTAGTGAGGTGGTTGGGAGTGAGGCAAGTATGCTGTGAGGACAGGAATCAATGTCACGCGCTTTTAACCCACGCCAGGCAGACGCCTGATGAACCTTGCACCACCTTCCTGTGTCCCGACCCTGACAGCTGGCTCGCTCACTGCCATCCCTCCATCATCGAACATCACGTGACAGGTAGTGAGCGCTTAGCCCGCGTCAAGTCCAAGCAGCGCCGCCACTCCACCATCCGTCACCACCAGCCACAGCGCTGGCTCTCTTGTGACTCTACTTGTAACACAGCGTAACAAACTCCTCTGTTCCCGCCGTCATCTTCACACTCATATACTCTCAGTGGTTTCCTGGCGCGATCACTGGTGCTCATCATAGGCTACAGCTGAGGGAGAATGGCGTATGTTCTCTCAGGCTCAGGTAAAAGACGTTGAAGGAGTTTATTATGTGTACAGAACGTTTTCCTGCCTACGTCACTAACATACGTTACTAACATAACTGATCTTCCTGTCACATCAACCAAGACTGTTACTATAATCTCTTTAAGTCTTCTGTTTATTACCTACTGAAGAATTAAGCATTTGTTCTACGGTCATTTCTTGCAACTTTTCACACCCCGCATCTCCCTCTGGTTTACATTAAGGTACGCCATAATCTTTCCCCAGAACTCTTCCATTTCCTCTGATATCCAACTCTGATTATTTATATTTAGAACTGCTCAAGCGACCATCCCTTCCTCACTTTTCTTTCCATCTGCACATTTTCCACCATATTCGTCTCCTCCTCATCTTCTGATCCATCTCCCATTTCTTCTGTGTTTTTCCTACTACATTTACTATCTTCATCTGCACCTTCTCTGTTATTCTTAATCTCATTTATTTTCCTCACATTTGTGTTCCTATCCCACTCAGTCTGGTTATTTCCTCAACCTCCTCATTCTTGCTCCTTATTACTTACAACCTCCTCATTACTCGTCGTTTGTACCGTCACTGGTATTATGTAACGTGAATCATAGGTACCTCTACATGTATGGCTGGCTCCCGTCTATCATAAGATACGTATGTCCTTCCCTCAGCCTCTGTCCCATGCTCTTCTGATCAGTGTTCCCATGTCAGATTTGTTCTGTCTTTGCACATTGTACTCAGCATAATGACCAGATAATTTCCTGATTCTGAGTGAGTGAGTGAGTGAGTGTGAGAGAGCAAGTGGAGACTCTAGGTTAGAAGTCCTCGGAATATAAACAAACATTTCCTCCAGAGCCATACGGAAAGTTGAGTCGCTGCAAGATGTAAACAGCGCCATCTGGGGCAATAGGTGTGGCCCGCGCGCTCCACACACACATACGCCGTCGCCGCCATCCCTCCAACTGCAGTGGCGGGACACGGGTACAACTCTGGCAGTACGGGGATATAGCTATGTTTTGGCTGCTGGTCTGGTGGGGCAGGGGCTGCTGGTCTGGTAGGGAGGGGCTGCTGGTCTGGTGGGGAGGGGCTGCTGGTCTGGTGGGGCAGGGGCTGCTGGTCTGGTGGGCAGGGGCTGCTGGTCTAGTGGGGAGGGGCTGCTGGTCTGGTAGGGCAGGGGCTGCTGGTCTGGTAGGGCATGGGCTGCTGGTCTGGTGGGGAGGGGCTGCTGGTCTGGTAGGGCAGGGGCTGCTGGTCTGGTGGGGAGGGGCTGCTGGTCGATAAACATGGCATGGAGTTTACCCGTAGAAAGTGTATTAAAATCCCGTCAGAAAAGTTTGGAGAGAAGAAAGATGAAAAATAGGAAAGGATGTCCACTAAAGAGAGGGATGGAAAAGGAAAATAACTCGAAGAGCTAGAGATGAGAGCCTAACATACACCTGAAGCATAGGAATAATTCTGACATTATCTACGCACCGTAACACCAGGTATGAAGAGACGCCACAACACGTTAAGTATTGGTGACCAAATAGAACGTAAGATGACAAATTCATTAGTACACTTCAAGCTGCCGCCACTACTGGTGTACAAGACCAACCAGGATGTTTATATACTTGAAATATATTTTCCTGCGCTTCAAGCAAGAAGAAAACGTTGTTTTCAGTATTCCCAACAGCGTCTTGTTCATTGCCTCGGAGGACAATACGCTAATCTAATGTCCAGTGGCCTCCACACACGCTGCAAGTTGTCGTCCTGCTCCACCTCACGTCTCCTTACCATCAATATCAAACCTGTTGTGTCCACACACGGTCGGTGACGTGGTAAATAAAATCATTAAACTGACTGATTAACTTTTCTCATCGTAACCACGCGTCCTCTCGCGACAGCTGTTGGACCAGGCTCAGTGTTCCCCTCGCCATTAGGCGGTAATATTTTACTAAACAGATGCGGTGGTGGTCGTGCCTCACAGTGGCCAGCCTGACCTCCGTAACGCCAGAGTGGGCGTGAAGATAACATGGGATGGATTCTGTTATATGTGGCCTTATCTGTGGTAGTAGTTATCTGTGGTGGTAGTTATCTGTGGTAGTAGTTATCTGTGGTGGTAGTTATGTGCGGTGGTAGTTATCTGTGGTGGTAGTTATCTGTGGTGGTAGTTATCTGTGGTAGTAGTTATCTGTGGTAGTAGTTATCTGTGGTGGTGGTTATCTGTGGTCGTAGTTATCTGTGGTCGTAGTTACCTGTGGTGGTAGTTATCTGTGGTAGTAGTTATCTGTGGTAGTAGTTATCTGTGGTGGTAGTTATCTGTGGTGGTAGTTATCTGTGGTGGTAGTTATCTGTGATGGTAGTTATCTGTGGTGGTAGTTATCTGTGGTATTAGTTATCTGTGGTGGTAGTTATCTGTGGTAGTAGTTATCTGTGGTAGTAGTTATCTGTGGTGGTAGTTATCTGTGGTGGTAGTTATCTGTGGTAGTAGTTATCTGTGGTGGTAGTTATCTGTGGTAGTAGTTATCTGTGGTGGTAGTTATGTGTGGTGGTAGTTATCTGTGGTGGTAGTTATCTGTGGTGGTAGTTATCTGTGGTAGTAGTTATCTGTGGTGGTAGTTATCTGTGGTGGTGGTTATCTGTGGTGGTAGTTATCTGTGGTGGTAGTTATCTGTGGTGGTAGTTATCTGTGGTAGTAGTTATCTGTGGTAGTAGTTATCTGTGGTGGTAGTTATCTGTGGTGGTAGTTATCTGTGGTGGTAGTTATCTGTGGTGGTAGTTATCTGTGGTAGTAGTTATCTGTGGTAGTAGTTATCTGTGGTGGTAGTTATCTGTGGTGGTAGTTATCTGTGGTGGTAGTTATCTGTGGTGGTAGTTAGTAATACAAGAAGAAACAAGTAAAGTAACTCTTCCTGTAGTTGCTCTTTCCAGTTAGTTATACAACTGAATTCCTACAGCAACAATCCACTGGGTCTAACGAGGCTGTTCGTGATAGTAGAAGAGAACAGAAACTTATGGATTAATGTAGCGGGAGGAGCGAGACAAGTGACATATTGTGTGTAGCAGTAGCAGACCTCGCGAGGCCAGGCACAGGTGTGAGAGCCGGTCATGTTTGATGATGCTGGACACACAGGTACCGCTGCCATATCTATGCCAGTCACTCTACCTTGAAATCAATCTAGTTGGTATAAGAATCATGTTTTGCGAAGATCTATGCTGGAGGACAATCATATCTCAAGTTTTAACATTACCAAGGAAGGTCGTATCTGTTGTCCGAGGAGTAGCTGTGCCCTACCCCCGTCGCTAGGGTCGTATTAGTGATGCATATAGATATTATCAGTGGTCTGTCCCCGTCGCTAGGGTCGTAGTGATGATACAGATATACCTGGCTGTAAGGTCACACTGGATATAAAGATACCAGACAGTCGACGCTTCAGCAAGCGGAGCAACGGAACCAAAACTGATGTTAGTGATGTTGGGATGTCAACTTGCGGCTGTGCGACCCACACTGACCAGAGGCCAGACCCTGCCTTCAGCACTGTATGGTCTTCGTCTCGCATCCAGAGTCGTACCAGCCTAAGCAGACCCTTAAGGTCATACTGTTAATGTGAGTCTCAAAGTTTTATAGTGCTGCCCTCTTGATGACGTCAGGACTCATATCACAAGGTTCCCTCAAGTATCCTCTTTGAAGTCAGGCGAAGAAAATAAAAAAGCAATTTTGTCTTCAAACCAACACTTGTACATCGTCCTCGTCGTCCTCCTCCTCCTCCATGGTCGTATTAAGCACTGGTCGACGGTCTATAAGAGTGAGACTGTTTCATTGGAATACCTGACATGGGACTATTGAAAATCGACCTTATTTTCCTGTGCATACTTTGTCATAACTGTTTTTTGAATATCTTCTCCCCCGTCAGTGAGGATGTGTAGTATGGCTTCTGCTTCAGCTACCTTCATTCTTGATTGATGGTAAATGCAACACATACAGTCATTCGCTGTTCAACTTTCCCAAGGCAGCATAAACCACAGATCTTGTTGTGTGGCGGCCAGACACAGCAACAAGATGTTCCCTCAAGCATGTGTGTTGCTGGGTCCACTGAGGGAGGTACCGGGACGATGGTGGCAAGTGTTGCGCTGTTGGTGGGTAGCGTTGCCCCAGCGTGGCGCGAGACGCTGATGGTGTTGTGGCTCGTAGTGACATGAAGAGAGAACGCACGAGTCTGGTAACTCAAGTACCAGCTGATACAATGGTGAACATGAACAAAGACTTACCATTAATGAATAACTATATATAGACTTCCTAATATCATGGCTGCTCCTGTGTCTGCTCAGAGCAGCAAGCAAATAAACAAGTGGTCACGATAACTGCAGTATATTGCTGACCTTGTAATAGGACCAGCACACACACACACACACACACACACACACACACACACACACAGGCTGCTGGTACCGCCACCAGGGGAGGGGACAGTAGTGTGGTCGGGTTATCACATCCTCGTGTCCACGTACATACTAATGAACCTCAGAATCCCACGGCGTGGCTGCCAGGGTCCGGCCGGGCGGTGAATGGAATATGACGGTGACGTCGGCGGAGGAGGCGTACAGTGTAGGGTGTGGGCAGGAGGAAGGCGCTTGATGTAAGGGACGACCCGCGCAACACAGTCATCATCAGAGTTGGCGCCACAAATCCCGGGATTTATGAGAACAAAATTCCAGAGAGCAAGAATCAGCAAACATACAACGACAAAATATCTTCCGGAAACTTACCAAGACAACCATAACATCAGACGGAGGCGACACTGCCCGGCGGAGGTGTGCGGCCACCAGCAGGTAGGCAGTGCACAACGTAACATTAAGATAACAGCTAAACATACACGAGGTTATTGTTTCGTGTGACGTCATTCATATACCGTCGCCTAAACACTCTCGCTTTATTGACTGTCTATCAGCCTGTGATACAGTGAAGACCACGTTACTGACCACTGGCAGCACCGGACACAGTAAAGACCAGGTTATTGACCCTGCTCCAGCACCTGACAACACAACCCACAAGTAGAAATCATTAAGAAAATACCAGTTGAGGTTTGAGCTGTAGAGGGTCACGTGGTTCCCTGGGGGGTGGGGGTAACCCACGCGTACTACCCCTTCATCCACCTCCTGCAGGAGGTGAAGACCTCCTGCGTATCTACCGTGCTGCAGTTTGTCTTGGTCGTCTTGCAGGATGATGCAATACTTCTCACTTGTCTTCCTCAGTACTGTGCCATCATCCACAAACATGCTCAAGCAGGTGTCTACTCCTTGTGTGTGTGTGTGTGTGTGTGTGTGTGTGTGTGTGTGTGTGTGTGTGTGTGTATTATTTTCTTCCTATTCTTTCCACTATGCAACATATGTTTAAGAGTTAGGTACGTCAGCTGCTTCATACTATATATGCACATTTACATTAGCAACAGTGGTGTGTGTGGCGGAACATCTGCTCTTCTTCTCCAAACCAAACACGTTTTTTTGTTTTTTCTCAGACGAGAAGTTGAATATGTAAACAACTGATAATGTCAGACGGTTCCTGAGGCTGTGGTGAAGCCAGAGGCGTAACCCAACCCCAGACACAGGGACGGCACGAGGCACCACCCGCCCACCAACACAACTTTCATTTTTTGGCAATCAAGACGTTTTACTGACTTGTGTTTGATAGTATATGATGAGCTGTGGTGGTGAGGTGCAGCCCAGGACTCACTCCCCTGCCAGTTCATGCGGTCTGCGTTTACAGTCATGCACGTGTCTTACTCTGGCATTAGTTTCAGTGGGATGTTGTTCTCAATTACTTTATTTTCATCTTCATTATGTCGTACAGTGGCTCGTGCTTTACTGACGTACGTTTACCAAATTCATCGTTTTATTGTACGTTGTGTAACAAGCGGCCACGTGTGTTATGACCTTGTATCACCTGGTGCTGATTGGCTGGCGTTGTACGGTAACAAGCCGTTATGGTCAACCAGGCTACTGACGAAGCTTACGTCGCACTGATCATGTCCCTCCTCACTGTGGCCCAGGTTACACAAAGTCCCGTGTTCCACTACAGTTCCGGGTCTTCCTTGTCTCATGTCTCAGTCTGACTGAGGTAGATGGTGTGCAGTAGACCTTGTGTTGGTGTGGCCGCACCTCACCACAACCTGTGGCTCTCCTCAGTGTGTGTTGTACTGAGGACGACGACTTATCAACTTACCTGTTTTATTAGGTCTGTATTTTCATGCGGTTATATTGTTTATCTTTTGTCCTGTTCTCTCTGTTGCCTCTCATACTGTCTTCATCCTTCACCAGGAGCACAACCTCTGATAGCCGTATTCACCGTCGCCCGCGATCACCCTCCATGGTGTTCTGCTGTCGCCCGTGTTACATTCTTGCCCGTGTTCTGCCATCGCTAGTGTTCTTGCCCGTGTTCTGCCATCGCTAGTGTTCTTGTTTTTCTTGTCATCCACAACATAATGTGACACTTCTTCTGTCGTCACATGTGTTGTGGCACGTCATACTGCCGTCCTTATGTTATGTGGCTCATTATAATATGGTTGACCATTCACTGTGGCTCGTATTGCACGTGTTTCCCTGTAGCTGTCATCTTTATGTTGTTCATGTGTTACTGTGGTCAGCCACTCATGTGTTACTGTGGTCAGCCACTCATGTGTTACTGTGGTCAGCCTCTCATGTATTACTGTGGTCAGCCTCTCATGTGTTACTGTGGTCAGCCACTCATATGTTACTGTAGTCAGCCACTCATGTGTTACTGTGGTCAGCCACTCATGTGTTACTGTAGTCAGCCTCTCAGAAGGTTCGATCCTTCTAACTCGTCCAGTTGGTGCTGTCTTGTGTACAGCTTCCTGGAGTTCCAGAGAATGAATGATAAATCCCAATCTTCAGGTTTTGATAAAGATAAAGAGACTACGTTAAGCAGGAGAGAACACCTTAGCTTGATACAGATATACAATAAGATACAAAGGTTACAAAAGTTAGATAAACCTCTTCGTTAGCGATTTCTGACAGAGGCGGACGGGAGTGAAGCAAGAGATTCTGGTCAGTAAACAAGTGACTTTGTGTTGCTTCTTGGCGCATGCGTCATGTGTTACTTAATGCCACAGTCTGTGTACACAATGGTATTGTGCTGACACGTACGTGGGGTCATGTGAACATCTGCTGACATTATGGGAGAACCATCCTTCAAATATAAACACTTCAGTCGTTATCTTTTTCTGTTTCACATAAAAATGAATTGTCGTATGTAATGATAGTACATTCTGGTTTGAGTCTGGTGTGAGGCTGGTGTCTGGTGTAAGGCTGGGGTCTGGTGTGAGGCTGGGGTCTGGTGTGAGGCTGGGGTCTGGTGTGAGGCTGGGGTCTGGTGTGAGGCTGGGGTCTGGTGTGAGGCTGGGGTCTGGTGTGAGGCTAGGGTCTGGTGTGAGGCTGGGGTCTGGTGGAAGGCTGGGGTCTGGTGTGAGGCTGGGGTCTGGTATGAGGCTGGGGTCTGGTGTGAGGCTGGGGTCTGGTGGAAGGCTGGGGTCTGGTGTGAGGCTGGGGTCTGGTGTGAGGCTGGGGTCTGGTGTGAGGCTGGGGTCTGGTGTGAGGCTAGGGTCTGGTGTGAGGCTGGGGTCTGGTGGAAGGCTGGGGTCTGGTGTGAGGCTGGGGTCTGGTATGAGGCTGGGGTCTGGTGTGAGGCTGGGGTCTGGTGGAAGGCTGGGGTCTGGTGTGAGGCTGGGGTCTGGTGTGAGGCTGGGGTCTGGTGTGAGGCTGGGGTCTGGTGTGAGGCTGGGGTCTGGTGTGAGGCTGGGGTCTGGTGTGAGGCTGGGGTCTGGTGTGAGGCTGGGGTCTGGTGTGAGGCTGGGGTCTGGTGTAAGGCTGGGGTCGGGTGTGAGGCTGGGGTAGGGACGTGCTAGGGCCAGAATGTCAAGCCACAAATGCCAGCGTGCGGGTCACAACACGGGGGGTTGGGTAGGGCGCCGCCCCTGACAATGGACAAAATGCCAGGCGGGAAGATCGTCATGAAAGAGAATCCATGAGACAAATTTCCATCAACATTGTGAGGGTGTACGAGATACTGGCAGTGATGTCAACATATTCACACTGTATGGGTGTGTGGGGGAAGACTCTGGCCCCTCGAGAATACACTCGCTGCTGTGAACGAGGTAAGGAAGGACGGGATCCAGATTAATATATTTGTGTTTGATGGTGTATGGGTAGAGGGTCGTCCTGCCTGGGGTCCTGGGTGGTTGTGCTGGGAGTGTGTGTGTGTGTGTGTGTCCTCCTGACACTGTGTTGCACCACCTGGTCAGGACAGTTGCTCCGTCCTGATGGTCTGCTGAACACAACAAAATTCTAGGTTCATCAAACGTTCAGTTCTAATTTCTTTTTCAGACATTGGCGTCGTGAATGTTATTATCCAACGTGAGATATATCCTGTAGGCTGGCGTTTTGTGTATACACACACACACACACACACACACACACACACACACACACACACACACACACACACACACAACACACACACACAATATATATATATATATATATATATATATAATAATAGTTGTGAGGTGTCCCTGGCCAGGCAGGGCTGAGGCTACTGACATTTTTATAGGGAGAGACCCAGTACCTGGGCCGACCTTTACTCTGGTGGTCAGCCTGTGTTCCCCGACGTTGCCCTCCGTCACCTAACATGTCACTGGGTAGAAGAACAAACTACACAGTACAGGTGGATCATCACTGACTGATGAAAGACAGACTTTTGTGTTGTGACGACTTTATGTCGAATTACAGAGTGACTGCGACACATAAACGCGTATAATCTTCGTCTCCTCAACCTTGACGAACACAAACAAATGGAGGACAGGGAAACATTAGAGAAAGATGAATAGGAGACCAGTGCATGACGTGTTATTGATAAGAGGGCAGTTAAAGTGGAACCTAACCAGATGACATCATGCACGAACATAATCAGTAGTTACGTGATCCAGACGACAGACCATCTTCATAGCAGGACACCCCAGAGCAGGTCAGGTCAGGTCACACGACGACACTACTCGTGTAGCAGCGTGGGAGTCCAGGGTTGACACTGGGGCAGCCACACTCTTGTTGCTTCCATCGTCAGGCACGTGTCACGTATGAAGGGTGGTTTTGTATCAACGTTACATGTGATGACTGAGTTAATGTCTTATATCATTAAGTCACAGGTACCACAAGACGGCAAGGTCATCCTTGAAGGTGCACCTCAATGAATCACACGACAATTGTCCAACGGTTATGGCTGGCGAGTCAGAGTGGAGTGTGGTAGTGTGGTCGTGTAGCGCACCTCCAGCAGCGGCCCCGTCACCACCATGACTGACGCAGCCGAGTTCTACCCTGCACCACTCACCGTCCGCCCGTCACACCCACCTCCCTCCCGCACCCACACTCACCCGCCTCCCTCCCGCACCCACCGTCACACCCAACCCCTTCCACATCCAACCGTCACACCCATCCCCTTCCTCTCCCAGCCGCCGCCACCACCCCCCTCTCCCACTCCCCCTCGGTAAATCCGCCTATCACGCCTACCCCCATCGAGACGCCCGCCCGTCAGCCCACCCTTAGGCCACCCATCCGTCGTCACGACAGCCCACCCCAGACCAATTCATTCACCCATCATGCTCACCCTGGGCCACCCGCTCAGCACGCCCGCCCCTCGACCACACACACCCTGGGCCACCCGCTCGGCACGCCCACCACTCAGCCACCCACCCGGCACGCCCACCCCTGGCCACGCCCACCCCTGGCAATGGCCACCCAGGGCCACCCACTCGACACACCTCCTCTGGGCTACACCCGGACGCACCTGCCATGTGATAACCGAGAGACACTCTCCTCGAGTGCCTCGTAGCCTTGTTTGTACTTCAGCCAGACAGGATGAGTGTGTTTCATTAGTTGGCGAGGATGTCGGGGTTAACGATGGTAACCCTCGTTAGTTGTTCCAGCAGAGGCACGGCCACTTATTCCAACAGTGACACCGCCATATTGTACCAATCTAAGCCTGGAGAATGGCTCCTCCCTCCTTCTTAGATCCTCCTTCACCACAGAGTCATATGGAAGCATTACGTTCCAGCTGACGTATCATACGTGATCCCGTTAGTGTTTGTGCCGCCTGAGTGAAGATAAGACACAGTAATGACGTTTCAGCAGCACCTGTGATCCCTATGTGGTCACTGAGCTCCTCCTGTGGACACTGGCTGTGAGAACTTGTGTCTCTATGATTCTCTGTCTCCGTGAGAATCCACAGTCTCCCAGTCTGTCTCTTTATACACAAAACACCATATTGTTAGTACCTCACCATATTGTTAGTACCTCACCATATTGTTAATACCTCACCATATTGTTAGCACCTCACCATATTGTTAGTACCTCACCATATTGTTAGTACCTCACCATATTGTTAGTACCTCACCATATTGTTAATACCTCACCATATTGTTAGCACCTCACCATATTGTTAGTACCTCACCATATTGTTAGTACCTCACCATATTGTTAGCACCTCACCATATTGTTAGTACCTCACCATATTGTTAGTACCTCACCATATTGTTAGTACCTCACCATATTGTTAGCACCTCACCATATTGTTAGTACCTCACCATATTGTTAGCACCTCACCATATTGTTAGTACCTCACCATATTGTTAGTACCTCACCATATTGTTAGTACCTCACCATATTGTTAGCACCTCACCATATTGTTAGTACCTCACCATATTGTTAGTACCTCACCATATTGTTAGTACCTCACCATATTGTTAGCACCTCACCATATTGTTAGTACCTCACCATATTGTTAGTACCTCACCATATTGTTAGCACCTCACCATATTGTTAGTATCTCACCATATTGTTAGAACCTCACCATATTGTTAGTATCTCATCATATTGTTAGAACCTCACCATTTTTCAAAAGTGTTACTGTGTGTTACTGCATCACGTACATCCTTGTTATTCGTGTTATCATTATGCATTAGTTGTCGTTCGTTAATCTCACCTTCGCATGTGAAGCTACAGCTACCATCTTCATCTTCATTCATTGTAAATTTCACTGAACCCTCCTCCAATAGAACCTTGGCTCCTGACAATCGAATTCCACTTCCCATTTTATGTTTCCATAGAAACTGTTGAGTTCTGTGTAGTCTTCACGACTCTGTGTGTGTGTGTGTGTGTGTGTGTGTGTGTGTGTGTGTGTGTGGATAGACCATCATTTACCTTATCCGTCATATCGCTTAATAACGATGAAGGGGAGAATACCTTTAGAATCACTAGTTCACTGTAGTTCCCTGGACATGCTATCTGTGTAAGCGACCAGACTACATATGTTTCCAGTGATAAACCATGCAGGAATCAAAGGACAAGTGGGTGGTGTAGGATTTCATATGTATGGTGTTGGATCCCTTGCGGACGGTGTATGATCCTATGTGGATGGTGTTGGATCCTATATGGATAGTGTTGGATCCCATGTGGACGGTGTTGAATCCCATGTGGGATACTGGAGACAAGTTGTTGATACCCGACCCCCGCCTCGTACAAGAACACGATGGTCTCCTGCGTTATCGTTGTGCTCGGGAACAGTGCCACGTCTGGTGCCACTGAGGACATGAGGGCGGGGGGCAGTCCGTGTGGTGGCACTGTGATCATGAGTAAGGAGGTGGGACGCAGTGAGTCTCGCGCCGCTGAGGGCATGAGTAAGAATGGCCAGAGAGGGAGCGCGGGTGAAGTGTGTACAGTGTAATGTGTTTAAGAGGAAATACAGTGGTGTTAGGGGTGAGGTGTGGGCTAGCTGGACATGACAGTAAAGTTGAAGTGAAGTAGACATGTGGGTTGGAGGCGAGGGATCATTGTGGGTGGGTGTGGAAGCAGGATGAGTTAGTGGATGGGAGGAGGAGTGAAGATGGGTGAGGGATACTGGCTGAGGCTGGTGAAGTGGATGATCCGGGACACGGATGTGGGTGGCGGGCGGCGGTGTGTGTGTGTGTGTGTGTGTGTGTGTGTGTGTGTGTGTGTGTGGAGGGGAGGTGAGGGAGGGAGGCCAGGTGAAGGGGCGGGTGACCATGGGAAAAGCCAGGTCGGGGGAGGAGGGGAAGGATGTAGCTAGTGGAGATGGCAGGGTCATACAGGGAGCAACATGAGGCCACGCTGGCTGGTGTCATGATGAGTGACGCGCCCTCTGTTTAGTGCACCACTCAGGCCGGGCAATTAGAAGGTGTAGACACATGTACGTACAGAGAACTGCTTCCTCTTTACACACACACACACACACACACACACACACACACACACACACACACACACACACAGTGTGTATGCCAGCCTCATATGTTTCACGAGTTATTTGATGGTAAAGAAATTTCAAGTGACGAAACCCCACGAGTGCAGAACACTCTCCCTCTGCTGCACAAATACACACACACACACACACACACACACACACACACACACACACACACACACACACACACACACATAGGAGGAAAAGAACGTCATAGATATACTGAGGACTGAGTGAGGAGGATATAAGTGTGGGGATAGATATAACGAAGTTGATGTGGATGTAGTGGATGTGTATGTAGTGGCTGTGGATGTAGTGGATGTCGATGTAGTGGATGTGGATGTACTGGGTGTGGATGTAGTGGATGTGGATGTTCTAGAGAGAAGGGAGGAAAGTGACGCCAACTGAGTCTTGCGTTTAAGATGGATATGTAATCCTCAGTGATCAGTATAGAAGAACACTGGAAGTGACCAGGGAGTGTTGCAGTGGTAGTGACCAGGGAGCGTTGCACTGGTAGTGACCAGGGAGCGTTGCACTGGTAGTGAGCGTCAGCAGACCCCGACTCCGCCGCTGGCGGCAGGCAGTGTTGGGTGAGGCAGTGGTGGGCGGGCAGGGATGGCAGACACACGCTGGTCTCGCCGCTAACTGGTGTTCTCACCCCACTTGTTGTCAAGCTTAGAAATGAATATATTTTTGCAAGATGGGCTTTGACTGCAAGCGTAAGAAGACTCGCGGGACTGATAGATTAAACCTGGGAAGGTCGTGTGGTTCGCACAAGTATTGACCACCGTTAAGTATGCAAGGACTCCCTCCCATACTATCGACCCTCGGGTGATTTAAGTAATGTTGGGTCCTCTCATTTTCAGGGCCCCCTAAGCTATCAGGCCTGGGTGGGCCCTCAAGCTGTTGGGCTGTCTCATTATCAGTACCCCCCCCCAGTACCTAGCAGCCCCCCCCCCCCTTTAAGACGTGATAGCTATGTAGATCATTGAAAATGACATTTATCACACGTCGTCACCCACAATATTTGCCAAATATAGAAAGCTATAACGATCATCATTTACCCAGACAATAATGATAATGTTGATGATGAATAATGATGATGAATGATATTTCCAGCGTAAGAGAAAACGATGCAAAAGTAGAATGAAAAAATGTGGTCAAGCTTCAGAAAGAAAACAAAGAACAAAACTTGTCAAAGTCTTCGGAAGGCAGACGACACCTTGGTTGGATGACGGTTTAGAAAACGTTATTGTTAGGGAGTTGTTGTGGTGAGCCCGAGGTGAGGCATCTCGGAACACTGGCACCTTTATGGCTGGTCATTACAGAACACACAAGTGAAGAAATAATGACGAGACCAATATAACAGGAACACTACAGAAACATGAACAGTAACCACGAACAATGTGATGTGTAGTAAGAAGCAAAACCTCTGTGAAGTGATCCATAGGAATACAAGCTGATAGAACCGGGGCCTCATGTCCTACAGCGCCGAGCCATCCTGGTGTGGTCCAGTCTGCATGGTGGCGATGATGGGCCACATACACAGTGAAAGTGTAAGTGGTCTTGAAGAAATTACCTCTAACACCTTAGGAAAGTCTTTAAGATCATTCGTTGTGGTTATAACCTAACGTTAGCGACCTAATGACTCTGGCAGTTGACGATCCTACAGTCCCTCAAACCTGCTGACCAGCAAAGGAGAACGTCTCACACACAACGGAAGTCCATTTTTTTTTTTGATAGATGAACCAGCTCCTGGTGGTCGTGCACACCTTCATATGACCACAGAGGCACATGACCCGTCGACACCACAGGAGAGGCATGTCATGAGACTATTTCCCATGATGGTTTACTGTCAGAGGGAGGGTACCCGCCCGTACCTTGGTCACCAGCAATGTACGTACGTTGTACTGCCGTCCAGGTAGTGTCAGAGTGATGATGTCACCTTCGTCAGGGGTCAGCTTACATGGTCCGTTGAAGACAAGAAACGTCTGACATAACCAGCAAGGTTTCCGCAACGACTGACCCCGACAGACTAATTTACTGGAGCACATTACAGAACTGCCATGATGAAAATAGTATCTGATGTCGTCCTTCTACACTTTTGAAAGACATATAATAAAGTCCCACACGAGGGACTTGCGTGGTATGATATTTCATGATGCTGGTGTGGTAGTATGCAGCTGAGCTGGGTGATCGTGGCTGACTAAAACAAATTAACGAGTTCAAAGTCAATAGAAAACTATCATAAATCTTTAATGTTAGGAGTGACGTACCAGATAGCTTACCTCTGGGACCACTTCAGTTTACAATGTTTTCTGTTCATCTAACATTAACCTTACCGGTCGATGAATATGCAGACGATATAGATATGAATCGTGCTATAATGACCTCCAGCAGCCATACTGTTATCATGGGTGACCTGGAGGGTTGCTGACTTGCCCCAAGAGCTGGTAAATAAGAATGAGCGTAGGCGTACGGTAAGTTATGCGTTCGTTGAGATAAGAACAAATAATGTGACTTCATGATGGGTGAAGAAGTGCTTGGTGCGGTGCAGGATGATGAGGATCTTCGAGTTATCACCAGTAACCATCTGAAATCTACGAAGCAAATCATAGTCGCCGCTTGAAAAGCAAACAATGGCAGCATTCATAGCGAGAAGCTTTAATTAAAAAACATCAGACGCCATACTGACCCACGTCAACGCTCAACGCAGACTACAGCCTGAGGACGCGACTCATTCTGGTCTCCAGACTATCGTAAGGAACAAGACATGATTGAGAGGTCCAGAGAAAAGCAGGATTAGTTTCACGACTGAAAAACTAACCATATGAGGGAAATTTAGATGAAAATAATCTCCTTGCAGGAATTGGTCTCTCTCTCTCTCTCTCTCTCTCTCTCTCTCTCTCTCTCTCTCTCTCTCTCTCTCTCTCTCTCGGGTCCAGAGTAGGACACAGCGCAGCTATGTAGTAACATAACGAATGGGATCTTAATCAGGTTCGTCTTGGTCTAAGAATACTAGTAACAGTGGGTCAGTTTGTGGGTGGACGAGGCTACTGTCCACTGTGAGGACTCCCTCCCTCCCTCCGTGGGCGGCTGTAACCAGCGATGGGTGACAGACCGAGGCGGTAGTCAGGCAGTTTACATAGAGAAACTTCCCGCAGGCCAAAATATGCAGCTTCAGTCCAGCGGTGCACCATGCAGGGAATACCAAGCAGAGTCGTGTGTAGGGCTTGTGTCTGGTGCGTCCACACTTCTGCAGGTTTACTGTCTCGTCCACAGTGTGTATCGTGCTGCAGGTTTACTGTCTCGTAACTAATATAGAAATTTTGATATCATGTTCTGTAACCAACCGCTGATTGGTCATGGCGAGGTCTACACAAGGAGCCTCAGGCAGAAGTCTAAAATATGATCCAGACATAAATCAAAACATGAATGAAAAATATCTAAACTTTCATTAAGAAACGGTGTTCAGTATGTTGTTTGCTTCGTAGGTCTGTTGTGTGATTTGCTGATATTACCAGCGTGTCGAGAGCGGCTAGATTTATTGGATGAATAAATTAAGGCAAAATGCTGTTCCCCTACAGACCCGGAAGTCAGTGTCATCTGTCTTGACTAATCTCAGACAACATTAAGAGGTTTCATAACAGTACTTCCTTTGTGGTCCACGTTTGTGGGATATTATCGTAAGATTGTCAGGATAAGTGAGGGAGAGGCGACCCAGACGTGCGGGGTAGGGCAGCCCAACCGCCAGCAGACATGCAGATAGGATGAGGAGGACGGGCCCCTGACAGCTTCCCACACACTTTACATAATGTGTGGGGAAGGAGACTCCTAAACTCTCCTTCTCTGATAGTGTCTGGTGAAGTCAGCAACAGTTGATGTCTGGTGGAGTTAATAATACATGACTTGTGGTGAAGTCAGTTACATTGGGAGGTGAGTGGTGAGGTTGGCAACAGAAGACAGACAGCAGTATGTAAAGTTAACTGTGGCAGACACATCACACACGGAGTACTATCCGGCAACACAGTAATGATCATTACCTCTCACTCGTGTGTCTAATGATATGAAATGGAACCACTTAATCAAGGTTCTGCTGACCTACGTTGGGCATTCAAGATGTAGAAAAATTCAGTATGTGAAAATGCAATATATGGCCGGCCCACAGTGCTCGAAAACCCGGCCACATCCACTGGTCAGACATTGTAAAGTGTGTGTCTTTGTAGGGTGAGTACTAGACAAGCGAGGGGTGTCCTCCGTGTGGTGGTTGTATGTACGACACGACGTGTCTTGTGGTCTGATGAATCTGTGTTTGTAATGGTAGTGAGATGGGTTGTGTCCAGTGAGGACGTGAGGGATGACCCATTGTTGTCTGGAGATGCAGATGTGTGTATGACTGGTGGTTGAGGCTTGTACTAGGTTATGGGGGCCGGGTCATTAGTGATTGTCAGGTAGTTCTGGTGTGTGTGTTTTGCCAGTGTTTTCTTTGTGCAGAAGATAGCAAGAAAATTAGAAACAAAGGACAGGAATTATTTCTTAACTTTTTTGTCACTATCTTCATGATGATGATAAAGATACATCAGGAGAGGAACACCAGTTTATGTATTAAACTGACGGGTCGAGGAAATGGAGGCAATTTTGATTGTTCCCGGTGTTGCTCCGCCGTACACCAGCCAATCACAGAGCACCATTTATGCTGCCGCGCCCCCCACGTGAAGCTTCTACTCTGGTGTTACTGTTCCTTTTACCGGCAAAGTGGGCGGTTTCCAATGTTTTCCTTGTTTTCACGTCCACTTCCTGGTGTAGAACCTCTGCATCCCTTCATCCTGGCAAGCGTCCCTCCTCGTCCATACGTACCACCAGAGCATTGGACTGGTTGAGAGAGGTCGAGGACTGTCGCATAGAATTAGGTACCAAGTAGGTGGAGGTGGTGTTGTGTTGGAAGACTTTTTGTTTGACTGTGTGACTGCTGAACATTGAATGTTAAACATACATTATGACTCACAAATGATGTACTGAAGCAGAGTCTGACAAGCCTACAGAGGGTAGCATGGCAAGGGTAGCTTCTGGTGGAGGTGAGCGGCTACAGGAAGTGGCATGGCAGGGGTAGCCTCTGGTGGAGGTGAGCGGCAGAGGTGTGGGTGCAGGAGAGGAGGGTTACACGCAGGTTCTGGTTCATACTGTATAGATGGAAGTACCTTGGGGTCATTACTAGTTTCAACTTTATATAATGATGTATTTATGTATACCAAGGGAACAGCTGATATGATGGGTAACTGATTCAAAAACGAGCGATAGACTTTGTAATGACAATATATGTAAAAGAAACAAAGTACAATTACGGTGCGTGAAGATCCCACCAAGATCCAGTAGGTACAACCAGGACCCTGGAAGGTCGTACGTTGCTGCTGATCCCGGGGTGTGGAGGTGAGGTGTGTGCAGATGCAGCAGTTCAGAGGTACGTCATAGGGACCATTCCTTGAGAGAGCCAGGCTGCCGTACATGACCGTACGGTCTTCCTGGCCGCCAGGGCATCACGACTTTATCATAAGAACTGAATCTACGGAGCTGCATGATGCATGTACCTGCATGTGTCCGTGTTTGGGTACAGTATATGTACGTATGAACATATGTATATGGGTCAGCATATATGAACTCGCGTTGATGTAAGTGAAGCCATGTATAGGAGCAGGTATATATATCAGTATGCATACCGGGTCCCCAAGCCCAGCCCCCCCCCCCCCCCCCACACCTGCCACCCATCACCTGCTTAATGATCCCGAGTCGCTAAATGTCGCCGCCGTCTGCACGTTGACCTTCAGTGACTCCTTCACTCGCTGCTGGTCCTGGGGGAGTCTGTATGTGCCTGGTCCTGATGCCTGCGGTGGCACGAGGCTATGAGGCACTAGTAGGTACCAGCCAGACCCTGGGGCTATCTTGGTACTCTTGAGCCCGCCGATGTAGCAGGGCAGCTGGTGGTACCCCAGGATAGCAGGGCAGCTGGTGGTACCCCAGGATAGCAGGGTGACAGGTGGCTCAACAGTATGGCTGCAAGTGCTTGCTGCAGGAAGCCGAGCTGGACTGGACGGCTGCCTCAACTTGTGATGGTGTGGACACCACAGGAAGTGAGGGTGTGGACGACGGACCGCGGGAGAAGGCGTCTGTCTTACAGGAACGTGGCTGGTGTCAGATAACGCACCGTTCCGCTGCCGTTCCGTCATCCGGGATTGGCCACATGGTGTTCACATGAGGGCGGTGGCTATACCTGCCTCGTGTTGAACACCCGGCCGTGGATGTTCCTACATATTGAACATGGGATGCGTACCGGCCACGCCCACTACACCTCAAGAGGCTGGTCACGTGACTCTTGCATGATGTTCGTCAATGGAAGACTGGACGTCCGGCTGGCCCCTCGATGTGTTGATTGGCTCGTGCAGAGTGTCAGAACCCAGGTGTTGCGGGTGGCAACATGATGGATCAGCGGCCAGATCTGCTGGTCATTCTCGACTTGATCAGGAAGTCATGGCGATGTAGGCTACAGGGATGTACCCACAAGGGTGTAGCCACAGGGGTGTAGCCACAGGGGTGTAGTCACGTGTGGAGAAGCGTTTGCACCACACGACATACAAGGATTTTTGTGTGTGGTTGGGAAGGTTGGAGGTAATGAGGCGTTGTGCATATGGCTATCAAGAGCTGGTCATTATTCTCGCAAGAACCTGTCATTACCAGGATCCCGCCTGGACCAGGACGCCCACCACCTCTCTCTCTCTCTCTCTCTCTCTCTCTCTCTCTCTCTCTCTCTCTCTCTCTCTCTCTCTCTCTCTCTCTCTCAGCATCTTTGATATCCTTGGAAAATATCCAAGAATAAGAGATGCAGAGTGACAGAAGAACACGATAGAACTGAAATACTATAGATAATGGTATTGGAGGAAGAACACAATCAGCGTCGTGAAGAACATGACACGTGTGTGTTATGACCTACATCTAGTGTACGGGGAGGGAGTTCTACACTGGTGGGGCCTCATCTCTTGTACTGTACGGGGAGGGAGTTCTACACTGGTGGGGCCTCATCTCTTGCACTGTACGGGGAGGGAGTTCTACACTGGTGGGGCCTCATCTCTTGTACTGTACGGGGAGGGAGTTCTACACTGGTGGGGCCTCATCTCTTGTACTGTACGGGGAGGGAGTTCTACACTGGTGGGGCCCCATCTCTTGCACTGTACGGGGAGGGAGTACTACACTGGTGGGGCCCCATCTCTTGCACTGTACGGGGAAGGAGTTCTACACTGGTGGAGCCCCATCTCTTGCACTGTACGGGGAGGGAGTTCTACACTGGTGGGGCCCCATCTCTTGCACTGTACGGGGAGGGAGTACTACACTGGTGGGGCCCCATCTCTTGCACTGTACGGGGAAGGAGTTCTACACTGGTGGAGCCCCATCTCTTGCACTGTACGGGGAAGGAGTTCTACACTGGTGGAGCCCCATATCTTGCACTGTACGGGGAGGGAGTTCTACACTGGTGGGGCCCCATCTCTTGCACTGTACGGGGAGGGAGTACTACACTGGTGGGGCCCCATCTCTTGCACTGTACGGGGAAGGAGTTCTACACTGGTGGGGCCCCATCTCTTGCACTGTGCGGGGAAGGAGTTCTACACTGGTGGTGCCCCATCTCTTGCACTGTACGGGGATGGAGTTCTACACTGGTGGGGCCCCATCTCTTGCACTGTACGGGGATGGAGTTCTACACTGGTGGGGCCCCATCTCTTGCACTGTGCGGGGAGGGAGTTCTACACTGGTGGAGCCCCATCTCTTGCACTGTACGGGGATGGAGTTCTACACTGGTGGGGCCCCATCTCTTGCACTGTACGGGGAGGGAGTTCTACACTGGTGGGGCCCCATCGCTCGAAAATTCCCTATCATCCTACAACCTCTTAAACTTAAGTATGCTGTCCTGTATTTACTGTATTCTCCTGTAATTCGTTAATCACAAAAATACAATAATTCTTCATGTGTTTACTGATGTTTCTTCATGCTGTTTCCCGTGTGTGCTGCTCATAGACACAACATCATGATGAACCGTACAACCTAGGTCGTATAATAAAGACTCACAACATCATCATACTGAACTATACAGTGTAGGATGTGACGTATAGGTTGTGGACATACATCACTACAGTATGACTCATAACCTGAAACTAACAACCTACTGAACTGTAGAATTATGATGTACTACCTACAGTGACATTACACTGAAATACTGATGTACACTCACGTAGAATAACACAAGAACATCACATTATAACATACAGTGTACACCATAACATAAAGTATACACTTAACATACAGTATACTCCATAACATACAGTGAACGCCATAGCATTCTCTGTTCACCATAACATTCAGAGTACACTATAACATACAGTGTACATCATACCATGTTGCGTACACCATACCATACTGTGTACACCGTAAGATACAGTGTACACTATAACATAATGTACGCCAGCCAGCACTTGTGGGTTGAGGCACTGAGGAAAAACTGATCTTAATTCTGGTGTGGGACACATGTGGGTCAGACGCCAGCCCCCACACCAGGAACTGCAGCCCACAACGCCAGACCTTCATACCACACTGGTGAGGGAATATTCCTACCACACTGGTGAGGGAATATTCCTACCACACTGGTGAGGGAATATTCCTACCACACTGGTGGGGGAATATTCCTACCACACTGGTGAGGGAATATTCCTACCACACTGGTGAGGGAATATTCCTACCACACTGGTGGGGGAATATTCCTACCACACTGGTGAGGGAATATTCCTACCACACTGGTGAGGGAATATTCCTACCACACTGGTGGGGGAATATTCCTACCACACTGGTGAGGGAATATTCCTACCATTCTATCTCGGCCCAGATGTATCCACTGGCGTGACAACAAAGCAGTACAGTTTTAAAGCTAGTGTTGCCTGTGGCTGGTTTTACACCCAGGTAAACCTGGTGTTATTATGGGCTAAACCTGGTGTTATCATGGGCTAAACCTTGTGTTTTCATGGGCTAAACCTGGTGTTATCATGGGCTAAACCTTGTGTTTTCATGGGCTAAACCTGGTGTTATCATCGGCTAAATCATGGGTTAAACCTGGTGTAATCATGGGCTAAACCTGGTGATCATGGGATAAACACGGTATGACTTTGGGAAAACCTGGTGTTAGTAAAGTTAATGTTAGTAAAGTTAGTGTTAGGCTAAACCTGGTGTTTTCTACGGTTACACCTGGTGTTATCTGGCGCTAAACCTGGTGTTTTCTACGGCTAGACCAAGTTTTACCATGAAATACACCTGGTATTACCTTGGATAACGCTTGGTGTTATCTTCCACTAGATGTGTTTCATAATAAACTTAGTGTGTTGCCGGACTACCATGTGTGTTGCCGGGCTACCATGTGTGTTGCCGGGCTACCATGTGGGTCGCCGGGCTACCATGTGTGTTGCTGGGCTACCATGTGTGTCGCCGGGCTACCATGTGTGTTGCTGGGCTACCATGTGTGTTGCCGGGCTACCATGTGTGTTGCCGGGCTACCATGTGTGTTGCCGGGCTACCATGTGTGTCGCCGGGCTACCATGTGTGTTGCCGGGCTACCATGTGTGTTGCCGGGCTACCATGTGTGTTGCCGGGCTGCCATGTGTGTCGCCGGGCTACCATGTGTGTCGCTGGGCTACCATGTGTGTTGCTGGGCTACCATGTGTGTTGCCGGGCTACCATGTGTGTTGCCGGGCTACCATGTGTGTTGCCGGGCTACCATGTGTGTTAACAGCCGGGCTACCATGTGTGTTGCTTGGCTACCATGTGTGTTGCCGGGCTACCATGTGTGTTGCCGGGCTACCATGTGTGTTGCCGGGCTACCATGTGTGTTGCCGGGCTACCATGTGGGGAATAATGTTTAGTTTCCATGTAAACCTTGACACCAGAGATGTAGGGTTATGGTGTTGTCTCAACTATTAACTGTGGTGTTGAGTGTAGAACTTCCTCCCTGTATTGTACTTACTGGTAATTACACACACACACACACACACACACACACACACACACACACATACACACACACATGATACTGTCGAGTACAAGTACGAAAACGTTTTTAGACTAAGTGTGTGGGCCACAAAGAACCATATCGTATCCTTCAATGACCAGATTAGTAGTAAGGAAGGAAGGGAGCAAGTGGAGCGGTGGCTTGCCTTATGAGGACAACAAAAGATTAATATTCTCAAATGTTCATGATTAAAGTTTCACGAGGAAGTATAAAGGCTGGACGATGGTGAAGTGTTTACTACGATGGTGAGGAAGGTGACATGCCTGATGGTGGCGCTGAGGAGGACAGGGGTAACGTCATGTGCCGGGGGTCAGTACCTGACCTCCAACCGCCTCATTACATGGTAAGATTAAGAGCAAGACACATAGTGTGTGAGGTAAGACACATAGTGTGTGAGGTAAGACACAGTGTGTGAGGTAAGACACATAGTGTGTGAGGTAAGACACATAGTGTGTGAGGTAAGACACATAGTGTGTGAGGTAAGCCACATAGTGTGTGAGGTAAGCCACATAGTGTGTGAGGTAAGCCACATAGTGTGTGAGGTAAGACACATAGTGTGTGAGGTAAGCCACATAGTGTGTGAGGTAAGACACATAGTGTGTGAGGTAAGACACATAGTGTGTGAGGTAAGACACATCTCACGATATGTACCCAAGTGAGTACAGTAGTGAGGCAGGGAGGAAGATCATGCCAGGCTGGAGTGTCTTCCTTGGTGTCACCAGACACAACACCTACAGTGGACTCCATATATGTTGACCTCAACCCTGCACAACAAACGTACATATGGCCCAGGTTCTCATCATGTGTGTGTGTGTGTGTGTGTGTGTGTGTGTGTGTGTGTGTGTGTGTGGAGGCTATTATGTGTAGTGTTATGTGAGTAAGAGCACAATAAATCATGATTCAAGATGATATTCCTCCGTGTTGGCAGACGGGGAGGTGACTGTAAAACGTGTTTACTGGTTACTGTGTTGGACGGGATGTGCTGAGTACCTACCTGTATGTGTGATCTGCCGGAGGATCAGACTGATCTGTGCCATGCTGGCTGTGCCTCTCCTCCTACGGTAACAGAAGCGTGGGGACAGTGCGTGCAGATGATACATTCCCTAAGATCTGTACACGAGGAACTTGAGGGAGGTAAAGGAATACTTTCCTATGGAGGAGATAATTGCTACTAGAGTCTGTTTATTATTCATGTATCTGCTCGTACTAAACTTTATGTCTCACGATTTCGTGGCGAAGAGAAAATGGGAGGTGTGAGGTGTGGTGAAGGGGTGTCAAGTGAGTCTTAACTAACTGTGGCCGGGCCATTACCCACCTGGCCTGTGGCTGGTTAGGTCAGTAGGGGGTAACTCGTAAACCATCACTACCCACCCTGGACGGGGTAGCATGTAAACCATCACTACCCACCCTGGACGGGGTAGCATGTAAACCATCACTACCCACCCTGGACGGGGTAGCATGTAAACCATCATTACCCACCCTGGACGGGGTAGCATGTAAACCATCACTACGCACCCTGGACGGGGTAGCATGTAAACCATCACTACGCACCCTGGACGGGGTAGCATGTAAACCATCACTACGCACCCTGGACGGGGTAAGATGTAGCCCAACTCTACCGTGCTGTTCATCCACACTTGAGGGACTGAGGGATGGTCGATGATATAGGTGGCTGGACGTCTGTACCTCAACCTCTCCTGTCTGCCGACCTAAACCACCCACGACACAGTTAAAAATTCCGCTGGTAAATACGATCTTCTCACGTCTCATTTTCCTCTGGGATGACTCCGCTCCTCCCCACCTCCTCATGCTGAGCCTGTCATGTCCTCGTGTTAGGTCCTCCGTCTTCTCTGTCACCACCAGGTGGACGAGACCTATGACCCAGATGGCGCACCTCCAGCGCTAGCGGAGTGTGTCAGACCTTCTCCCGATCCTTCCCTCCATATCTCATGTCTGTATTAAAACTTTTCCTTCTGTGATGAAGCATGTCTCGGTGCAGCCCATCCATACGGAGGCAGACAGTTCTCACTTCGGGTCATTAAGTGTTCGACATCCTCCTTAACTTCCTTAACCTTCAAGAACCAACGTCCCCATCTTCCAGGTCGCCTTATAACTTTCTCAGTGGATGGTCGTCTGGTGATGTCTCCCGTGTGACGTACCTCAGGTCTTCGTCTCGCCCGGGTCAGGATGAATCTTTTATCATTGTCCTCGACATCTCTGAAGCATGTGACGCGGTGTGACGTAAGGCTTTGCTTTCTAAATATCCTTCTTCTGGCTTGTCTACGTCTCTCTGGTCTCTGAGCCGACATAGCTGGTGGAGTGAGTTCTGCCTCTCCCCCCTGCCCGCAGTCGTGTCCCTCTGGGCTCTTCCCTCCCGCTCATCCTCTTACTTCTGTCCGTGAAGGACCTAGTCACCTGCGATCATGACAATGTGATCCCTGGGTATAATGGCTCAACCTATGAGGGTCAGGTCAAAGGTCAGGCCATTACAAGAAGATCCTACCGTTTACTTCACAAGCTTAAGGCACGTTCAGAATGTACTCACCTGTGTTGTCCTCTGTATCCTCGTGTGCACCGCCCTCCGCTGGGCGGGCAGTGTACGCAGGGCCTCTTAGAGGGGGCTGCTAGGGGTACCTGGGCCCGGGTGTCCGAAAGGGGTCCGGGAATTTCCTGGAATATCAGAAAATGCAGAAAATCCACAGAGTGGAAGCTCCATCCCAGCCTTCTCTCATCTGCCATACCCTGTTTGGCCTTACAATTCATGGCATAAAACTGCAGTGGATGTAGACAGGATGACTAATGGAGAATGGAAGGGGGCCCTAAAGAAACCTGGTACCCCCTGATAAAGTTCCTCTCAGGGGTGATGTCCAGCGCACACTACACTCGCTGCTGATCCGCCGGTAAACCTGTGGTTGATCGTCCGCAGGTTCTGTATGAACCTCTGACGTATTGTATGTATTGTCATACATTCCTGCATGATGATGGCTGTCATCTGCTGCATGATGATGGCTGTCATCTGCTGCATGATGATGGCTGTCATCTGCTGCATGATGATGGCTGTCATCCGCTGCATGATGATGGCTGTCATCCGCTGCATGATGATGGCTGTCATCCGCTGCATGATGATGGCTGTCATCCGCTGCATGATGATGGGTTGAAAGTGATATCCTTGGCGGCTCGTAGTGAGCAGCTTAGATGACGATGTGATTATGTGCCTGCAGCTTCCTGTATATGGTTCCGGTACCATATATATATATATATATATATATATATATATATATATATATATATATATATATATATATATATATATTTATATATATGCCGGTAAATGTGTATGCGTATATGAGTTATAGTATGATCATGACATTGTGGTCAGTAGTAACATAAGCCATGATATCCTCGTAAAGAATATTAACAGATGGAATTCCAGCCGTGACGGCCATGGGCTGGGCGTGGGTCCCGCCGACACACGCCACCCCAGGCACGACCTGGCCCACGACCATGCCCACTCCCTCACCACCACTCATGATTTATTAGTAATAGTGTTACGAAGGTAAGTGGAAGGAAGATGTAATGACGATGTAGGTGAAACTTTGTTCAGATAAAGAGTAGTTGATCATTAGATAAACTACCTTTCCATGAACTATTACAAACACCATAAATACCTTCAGAGTGAAGCTGGGTAAACACTGCATCAATATCTCTTGTCTGTGAAGAGAGAAGAAAAAAATATTCAGGTGAACCATAGGTCATGTCTTGAGAATCCAGGCCCAGAGCAAATGTTGTCAGACTCAGGGAAATTTTTCCAGTTTTCATTTTTCTATAGACTTTCCATGGCAGTATCTCCCCCCCCCCCCACACACACACACTCACATACTGAATGGTAATTTATTGTCATCTTGTTTCCGACCGGTGGTTGAGCCGGAGTGACAGGTGGGTGGAAGGTGTGGTTCACTTTGCTGTCCTGTTTGTCTCACTAAACTCAGGATACCATTATGTTGCCTTAAATCTATAAGAAAATTTTTGCATTCATTAAGTGTGTTCTGATTATATTAACATAAATTTTTAGCGGCTGTAGCAGCCTTAATTTTGGCAGGATGTATCTAGTAGTTAAGGGCCATTAAATCGACCATTTGTCATAAAACACATTTTAGATATTATCGGTATTTTGGTGCTATAACATTTCTACCGCTGTAGGGTACATATGTCTTTGTCTCATGAAGAATGCTAACATGAGCACAGCACAGCCCGAGATCCTTCAGGCTATACAAAGACTACCATAGTTTACCACACAATTAACTTGAGAAGCATTACAGAAAATGTATACTCAGGCCTCTTCTAGGGGAAACTCTTATCATAACGATAAATATTTTTTTTTTTTCCTTTTAATCAGTCAGAGCTGATAATGACAGATGAGATCATATCTAATGCAAAAGTTTATAATTTTCTACATCATGAATATACCGTCATGATGACTGTAGTCATGATTATATTCGTCATCCATTATGAATTTTGTTTGTTGACTGTGTTATCTCCAATATGAAATTAACTTGATAAAGAGAGAAACATACCTACGAGCAAGCACAGGAGCTCCACCAACCTCCCAGTGTACAATGATATCAAGCAGTAAGGTATGTTTACTTAAGAATGATAACGTGTGTGGTGAAGCTTGACTTAGTGACTAGCAGAACACTTGTTGCTAGCCAGTTGCTCCCACACCAACCTCTGCACGGCAGGAGTCGACTATGGCCACACGAAGCACATCATTACGACCTAAGTCACTCACTGTCGCCAGCTTGATGTTGGGGGAGGAGGACACACAACAATGGTCACTTACCAAACGTTGTCACTGCTACAGTTCTTGTGTTATTTGCATTCGAGTCTCATTTGTGGACGCTTAGAAATGTAGTCGTCATATATATTTTGTCGATACAAGAGTAGAGGTTGCAAACTGAACACTTCTTCATGATGAATATGTTCAGGTGGCACGTGGGCTGCCCAGCTGTTGGGGCACAGCTGGTGTCGTCTGCACCACATAACCCCTGTCTGCCTCTACCTGAGAGGAACATGTGAACAATCGTTCAGAGAGAACATGAACAAAATATTTTGAACTTAAGGTAAAGTGAAATGAACACAACCTAGTCTATTTACAACCATGTTGTGTAAACTGGAACGTACATTATTGCCCGAGGTCCACCAGTGCTGGCACTGCTGTGCACTGTCCTCTTCTGCGTCACCACCTACAGGATGGGTAGGAGTGCACGCCACATGAGCCGCTCTTGCAGTAATAGTGATGATAACAATGCTAGCAATAATGATAACAACACTAGACTCATCGACCGGCCAGGTCTGGCCCAGCATGTGCGGGCTGCAGGTGTGGGCCACGTCCCCTCCTGTGGGAGGTCGTTCACCACACCAGCAGTCAGGAAGGTAAGAACAGACGATCATCTGGTCATTTATTATCACCACAGTACACACCACAGTACACAACACAGTACACAACACAGTACACACCACAGTACACACCACAGTACACAACACAGTACACAACACAGTACACACCACGGTACACATGCACTACATCATTACACAGTCTATAAGGGTTATTACGTAGAAGCTGCTGGCTGGTTCTCTCCTCCCACAATATCTATATTTTCTCGACATATATGGCCTGAGTTGTGAGGCAAATCCCAGTGTATACAACCTGCTAACATGAGTCATGAGGGAAGCAGCGGGGTATACAACCTGCTAACATGAGTCATGAGGGAAGCAGCGTCACATCAAACTTTTTGTTCCACAGACGTGGCAGGTCACGGGAGGAGAGAATATCAAGATACACAGAGTGTATGTCGACACATTAGAGTGAGCCTCACATACGAGGCTCTGTATGCAACCTGACGCAAGGGAGACTACACGCACACACACACACACACACACACACACACACACACACACAGTATATGCACCAGACCAATCATACCTTAACATCTCATTTCTACCGTTACATCCATTTTTCTATCTGTCTAACTAGTTATCTATATGCATGTCTATCTATCTATCTATCTATCTATGTATCTACTTATCTATCTATCTATCTATCTTTCTATTCGTGCATCTATTTACCACACCGGCAAGTGGTCACATTGCGCGAAAATTTTTCTTGGGAGAGTCTTCATCATCAGTGGATAAGAAGGAATGACATTTTTTGTTGAGAATCATCTTGTTCCAAAGAAGTCCATTATTTCCCTCCTGATTGGAGCGCAATCTTAAAGCTGCAGGAAGCTACAGCCAGAGTTACAGAAACTACTGAAAGAGTTACAGAAACAGGAACTCTTTTATGGGCAGGTTCCTCCTGCTGGGTGTGTGCACGGTGACTCCCGCGCCCCGAGCTGCTATCTTACTCATCAGCTGCAGGAACCTACGGCCGGCCTCCTGCAGCCCCAGGGGCTCCGGCCTGCTCCAGGAGAAGGGCCTCAGACGGCTGTAGTCAGGAGGGAAGGCTCCTGGGTCGTAGCCCAGGTACGTAAGCTGACGGAAATAGCTGTCTGGGTAGTCCCTCATGTAGGGCGGGAAGTGGTCAACCCAGGTGGTGAGGGAGTCCTGGTAGATGGCGCTGGTTCTGCGGGCGGGGGAGAGAAACAGATGAGTAAGTCATCCCGCGCTGCCTCTGTACCTCTCACGTCGTCAGGGATGACTAGTGGGAGTTAACATGACTCTGATCACACTGTACACCTGATGACGGGAGAGTCCTCATGACTGGTGACTGGGGATCCTCATGACTGGTGACTGGGGGTCCTCATGACTGGTGACTGGGGATCCTCATGACTGGTGACTGGGGATCCTCATGACTGGTGACTGGGGGTCCTCATGACTGGTGACTGGGGGTCCTCATGACTGGTGACTGGGGTCCTCATGACTGGTGAATGGGGGTCCTCATGACTGGTGACTGGGGGCCCTCATGACTGGTGGCTGGGGGTCCTCATGACTGGTGACTGGGGGTCCTCATGACTGGTGACTGGGGGGGTCCTCATGACTGGTGACTGGGGGGCGCTCATGACTGGTGACTGGGGGGATCCTCATGACTGGTGACTGGGGGGGTCCTCATGACTGGTGACTGGGGGTCCTCATGACTGGTGACTGGGGATCCTCATGACTGGTGACTGGGGGGTCCTAATGACTGGTGACTGTGGATCCTCATGACTGGTGACTGGGGGGCCCTCATGACAGGTGACTGGGGATCCTCATGACTGGTGACTGGGGGTCCTCATGACTGGTGACTGGGGATCCTCATGACTGGTGACTGGGGGGCCCTCATGACTGGTGACTGGGGATCCTCATGACTGGTGACTGGGGGGGTCCTCATGATTGGTGACTGGGGATCCTCATGACTGGTGACTGGGGGTCCTCATGACTGGTGACTGGGGGTCCTCATGACTGGTGATTGGGGGCCCTCATGACTGGTGACTGGGGGTCCTCATGACTGGTGACTGGGGGTCCTCATGACTGGTGACTGGGGGGTCCTCATGACTGGTGACTGGGGGGCCCTCATGACTGGTGACTGGGGATCCTCATGACTGGTGACTGGGGATCCTCATGACTGGTGACTGGGGGGTCCTCGTGAATGGTGACTGGGGGGCCCTCATGACAGGTGACTGGGGCTCCTCATGACTGGTAACTGGGGGGTCCTCGTGACTGGTGACTGGGGGGCCCTCATGACAGGTGACTGGGGATCCTCATGACTGGTGACTGGGGGGTCCTCATGACTGGTGACTGGGGGTCCTCATGACTGGTGACTGGGGATCCTCATGACTGGTGACTGGGGGGTCCTAATGACTGGTGACTGGGGATCCTCATGACTGGTGACTGGGGGTCCTCATGACTGGTGACTGGGGGGTCCTCATGACTGGTGACTGGGGGGGTCCTCATGACGTGACTGGGGGTCCTCATGACTGGTGACTGGGGGTCCTCATGACTGGTGACTGGGGGGGTCCTCATGACTGGTGACTGGGGGTCCTCATGACTGGTGACACTCAGAGTGACATGGGAAGACAGTGTTGTCAGTACATCCGTCATGTGTCGTGGTGTCAGTATATCATATGTGATGCTGTCAGTGTACCGTCTGTCTTACCGGTAGGTTATCTATCAAACACAAGAGTATCAGTATAGCCAAGTGTTGTAGGTTATCACATTACATTGTATCGGATCACCACAACCGGTGCTCATAACATGCACCAAGAATGTCAGACACATGATGGTTGTATGTTGTAACATGTAAGTACTGGAGGAGTGGTCTTGCACAGTAATGACCCTCAGGTTAACATGAGGTCAGGCTGGGAGACTGACCTGGGCTGGAAGTCGTCCCCCGTGGTGTTGACGTGGTGGTGGTCATGGGTCAGCACCTCCTCGCTCCAGCCCACACCTAAGAATTCCATCACCATCTCCATCGTCTCCCTGGAACATCCTAATGCTTAATATTCATCACTGGAATATCTCGGTGCTTATATCTTATTGTGGCAGTATCTTACCTCCTTAACCTCTCCCTCTCTCAGGTATCTTTAAGGTTGATATGCGTCCCTGAGCAAGTGTGTGTGTGTGTGTGTGTGTGTGTGTGTGTGTGTGTGTGTGTGTGTGTGTGTGTGTGTGTTTAAGGAAGGGTAAGTGCTGGGAAGATGGTAATTGTATCTGGTCATCAGGAAATCATGATGTGGTGAGTTATGAAGGACCAGTCAGGGACCTGCTGGGGTTGTGTGGTGAGGTATTCACGTCATTTTTTAAGAAGTCGTGGTGGACACTGACCTGGGCTTGAGGACGAGGGACTCGTACTGTAGGGGAAGACAGCGGCGGGGACCCATCATGACGCACTCCTGACGCATGGCCGTCACCAGGTTCTCCAGGATGTACATCCCTCGCTCCACACTAGCCATGGTCTCACCCATCACTGGAGTCTGCCACGACCCAGGGGTAGAGTAGTGTGCAGGACAACGTTTACTGATCAAACTTTCACAGTCAACAATGTGACATACAAACGACCCATAACAAAATAGAAGAGATTCATGAGGCACTAACTGAAGCAGAAGTGTTAATGAGTGAAGCAGATACATGTGAACCATCAATGGTTCGATCAAGACACTTCAGTATTCATATTGTACACTGGGAAGAAAGAGGAACAGGCGACGGACGGACGTAGGAACATAATATGTGACACAGTAATTGATGCATCTGTACATGAATGGTAAACATTACAACAGATTATCATGAAGACATGCGAGATTGTCGGCCTGATCTACCATAAACTAACTACACACAATGATAGCATCATTAACCTCTTTTTTACAAATGATAAGAGTCTCGTTACGGACATAAGAGGTAATAAAGCAAGTAGTTTACATCCTAGCATCCTAGTAGTAATTAATTACCAGATACAAATGAATGAAGGCAAAGACATCAAAGTAAAGAAAATGGTAGTCTGAATTTCTCTGTTGATCAACCAATATGGAACGAGATTAATGATATGTCGCAATATACATCTGCAGATTGCGACAATGAATTCAGTAACGAAGACTAAAACATTTATGATAATACAGGACGACTTGTTACACGATCATTACCACCTGAAGGTAAGAGATATGTAACACAAGAGTGACCAGCGATATAACAACAACTGCTGCAACGAAGCATCACGTAATGATTCCTCACAAGCCCTGCAGCCGTCGTCCTCATGTCTCACCTGGCGCTTGACGAGTGAGTAAGCTGCGGCGCGGGTGTCCCTCATCATGAAGACAACCTTGATGTTGGGGAAGATGTGCATGAGGTAGCGTCCTCCCACCAGACCCAGGTTATCTCGTGTACAGAGACGAGCCGCCGGAGGGCCGTTGTTCTCCAGCACCTCCAGCAGGAAGAGGATCATCGCGTGGTCCACCATCTGCAGCAGCAGGGAACTGTTAGCGTCCCGGCAGAGTAAGGTCTACCTACACACACACACACACACACACACACACACACACACACACTGTCATCCCAGACATACAACTTTACACGTTATGAAATAAAGTTCATAGAGACCATATTGCACAGGCGGGTCCAGCATGTGTTGAGTTTGCTGCCTGAAGAGAATCTTGTAGCACCCTGTAGCTACCTGTAGATACACCTTTGTAGCACCCTGTAGCTACCTGTTAAAACACCCTCCCAAGTACACTGGAGGTCGCCTTTTTTTCTCTCTCTCCATATCCTTTGTCGTGTGAAAGCACCTCACAAACACCATAATATATACTGCCCCGTACCGCACAGTCTGTGAACAGCCACAGACGTACCACCAGCAACACCCTACCTCCAGCACGGTACCACACCTGTACCTCCACCCCTACCTCCAGCGCGGTACCACACCTGCACCTCCACCCCTACCTCCAGCGCGGTACCACACCTGTACCTCCACCCCTACCTCCAGCACGGTACCACACCTGCACCTCCACCCCTACCGCTGCATGTACCACACCTGCACCTCCACCCCTACCGCTGCATGTACCACACCTGCACCTCCACCCCTACCGCTGCATGTACCACACCTGCACCTCCACCCCTACCGCTGCATGTACCACACCTCTTATAGTAGTACCACAGGAAGCGCCACAAGCAGCTGGAAGCACAAGTGGCACCACGACCATAAACTGGACCACAAGAAACACCTACACCTCACTCAACACCACAGGAAGCTCCACCACAACGCCACAGGCAGCGCCGATACCACAGGAAGCTCTACCACAACGCCACAGGCAGCGCCGACACCACAGGAAGCATCCTCACCATAAGCAACATTATATGGCCGAAGGACCAACGTTACCAGTCGCTTAAGAGACGTGGGTTCGAATCCCACCGCTGCCCCAAATGATCTAGAAGGTTCCCACGCTGGACACTACTACATAAGCTCACACCTGACCGGTGCCTTGTGGTCGTACGAGGATCGACCACAGTGTCTCACGTGTGGCTCTCCTTTGTTAGTGAGACAAACTCACTGCAAGTTGTTCTACACCAACATCACCACCACCACCACAGTCACTGCTACTACTACTACTACCACTAACACAATCACTGCTACCACCACCACCACAACCACCACCAGGGGCGTGTTACCTCCTCGCTGACGCCACCAAGCTTCATCCTCTCGACCTCCAGTTCGTTGTAGGCGAGGGAGCGCCAGGTCCTGACCATCTTGTGCACCACGCCCTGGCCCTCCCCACACCGGATGTCAGGATGGGCGTCCAGCAGCGCCCGCATGAGCTGCGTCCCTGCCCCTGGTAGCCCGCCCACCAGGATGACTGGCTCCTTGAAGGTGAGGTGCTCATCGTAGTCCAGGGGCGGCAGCGGTGGGGGCTCGACCTGCAGGAGAGAACATGAGACGTGATGGTCCGTGATGAGGTTATCAGGGGACATGATGGTCCGTGATGAGGTTATCAGGGGACATGATGGTCCGTGATGAGGTTATCAGGGGACATGATGATCCGTGATGAGGTTATCAGGGGACGTGATGGTCCGTGATGAGGTTATCAGGGGACATGATGGTCCGTGATGAGGTTATCAGGGGACATGATGGTCCGTGATGAGGTTATCAGGGGACGTGATGGTCCGTGATGAGGTTATCAGGGGACGTGATGGTCCGTGATGAGGTTATCGGCTGGAATACAGTAGCGGGTTCCTACAATGCTAATCTATTAATGTATGAGCAGGATAGTAAAGGTTCCTCCTCACTCACCACTCCCTCCAGTGTCGACTGCCTCAGTTTGTGGTTGGTCTGCAGTTTGGAGGTAAGGACAGGACGGGACGTATACAGTTGTGTGTCCTGAAGCAAGTTTAGTTTACCGTAAGGCGGGGTACACTTGTGGGTTCTCTGTTCATGAGGTCTCATCTTGTAATCCTCTGTAGAGTTACATAACTTTATAACAACTTAATATTCAAACTTTCAGTGACTATTCACATGTCCCATTGTGTCGTCATGTCGTTCCTAAGGAAAGATATCTTTGCTTGATTTCTAACCTTCATCTCGTCTGCTTCCTGCGGTTAGGTTCATTTCCTTCTTAACGACGAACTGATCAATAATTTTCTTTCTTGACCCGAACTAGACGAACATCTGAGAGGCAACTGTACATACAAGGAAGGAGCGACAGGCGATACCTCAGTAGAACAGCTCACGGATAACATCTTTATGGACTGTCATAAGAACAAATGTCAGTAAAAATGATCAAGAATTTCAAACTTTATAAAACTAAAGTTTTTATATTGTGGCGTATTTTTGTTTCCATGTTCACCAGAGACCCATTAGTGTTCTTAAGTATACCCCAGGTGTTCTGTGTTCTCCAGAACGGTTGTAGGATGTTGTGCATCCAGTATTATTGTCAGTCACTGAGCATATTTCTGATATCACGTTACTGTGTATGACACCTATACGTCTGGCAGTAACGTTTGTGAATGTTGTGTCTGTATCATGAGCATATCATGGTACGTAGCGCTGGCCTGCTGTGATCTGGTAACATGTATTCAACAACATTGTCGGCGTTTGTTTACCAGTGTGTGGCAGGCGGGGCTGCTCTGAGGGTTTATGTATCATGTATGTGTCCAGCAGTATTATATCGGGTGTCATGTGTCCGGTAAATGTGTGTCTGTGTAATGTCATTCACTATTGTCTGAAAGCGTCGTGTGTACACAATATGTATCCGTTGTTTATGTTATAAAACGTCCAGTAATCATTTTCTCGCATCAGTCTTAGTTAACAACCAACACAAAGTTATTTGTCACAATTTCCAAGGGTCGTTCTGTGTTGCATATCAGTCTGATGGTATTATTCTGGTATAGAAATTCTCTAATCATTATCTAAACATATCTTGGGTCATTTGGTCTGTGATTATCATCCTGGGTTGTTACGTGTCCGATGACTGAACTGCTTGTTATGTCGTCCACCTTCACAATGTCCCTAATTAATCAACCTTGTTAACTGTGGATACAAATGAAAAATATATGTAATCCAGAGCTTTATGGTAAAACTGGTGTTTGGCTTCACTTGATTTTTCTCAAACAGATCACGTGAACATCTGCTATCACCGCATGATCGCTATCTAGATCGCTATCATGTGGACGGAACAGTAGGATAACAGTCAGTTTTGGGATATCAAGATGATCCGATCATAAACCCGTTATTCATGTATCAGATTAACATGATCTTCTCCCAGTAAGATCCAGGTGTGTGTGATGGTTGACTTACCCTCCAGCCGGGCGACAGCGGCGCGCCACCTGCCTGCAGACCCGACTCTTACCTCGTGGTCGTCGTCGTCGTCCTGGGGAACGTGAGGACCTGAGGTCGCTATCATGCCGAGGAGAGCGAGCAGGAAGGCCGCCTTCACCGCCAGCAGGAGGATCCCAGTGCAGTCGGCCGTGCTCCTGCAGGAGTTGATCATGAGGAGGACTTAGTGACCATGGCACGGGGGGGGGGGGGGATACAGAGACCAGACGGACAAAGACAGAGGAAGACGTAAACAGAGGAAGAGACAGATACGAAACGAGAAATGCAGGAAGACAGAGACGGAATGACAGAGAACATATTGACAGGTAGAGGGAGGAGGAGACACAGATATTATCAGAAAGATAGAAGGAAGGGAACACCAACCAGAGAGGCACATAATGGAAGAAAGACACAGTTGCTACAGTTATAAAGATCACTCAAACATAAACTGTTATATGGGAGGCTAGCGGTCTTGACCCTCAGATAAATATTTGTTAAGTGATATAATAATCTCTCTCTCTCTCTCTCTCTCTCTCTCTCTCTCTCTCTCTCTCTCTCTCTCTCTCTCTCTCTCTCTCTCTCTCTCTCTCTCTCTCCAACGAAAGGCTCTCAGTTTATCGACCAACCATGAGAGGAAGTGAGGGGAAGATGAACAGCTGGGTGAAGTGCAGGCCAACTTTCCCATCCACGATTCGAACGCCTGCAGGTCTTACCCCGGGCAAGGCCGTGCACGCATCATGGTCGGTAACGCTAACCACTACATCATCTTCTGAGCTGCCGTCAAGTACACGGCAGAGATGTTCAGGAAGATGTGTGTGACGTATGTTTGTATGTCGACCCCACAGTGTGGTGTCCTGACGTGAGGGAACGCGATGACCTGCTTCAGGAGATACGACGGGACGCATCGAGGTCGTTACGACCATCAACATGAAGACGTACGAGGAGAGGAGGGAAACCGTGAGAATCCTCACGCTGCAGAAGGTGAGACGGCACGACCATCATGGGGTTCCTGGACGGCCACCATGATGGTGACATTCAACGGTTCTCAGATCCCGGGGAAGCACGAAGCCAGGAGACGTGGCGGGAGACAACATGTGAAGCACGGAGCCAGGAGACGTGGAAGGAGACAACATGTGAAGCACGAAGCCAGGAGACGTGGCGGGAGACAACATGTGAAGCTCAGACGGTACATGTGTGTGGCAACAGTTCTACACCAGCAGAGTAGTGGACCAGGGGACTACGCGGAGCGAAGAACTATATGTTGAGAACAGGTGAGCCGGTGAGGTGAGGTGTGGCCTACCAGAGAACATAGTGAGGTGATGGAACACCACACACACACACACACACACACACACACACACGTGGAGGTGACCAGAATACATCAGTTACCATCATGTCATGATCTACTGTCATGACGGGACGGTAATCCTAGTTGTAGGTAGTTCTATCATTATGATTACTGCTCATTACATATGTGATTAACCTTGTCCAAGTGTACAAACGTCATTAATCATTCAACCATTAAAGCATTCAACGTTTCAATTGTGAACATACTGATCTCTTATGTGACGTTCCCAGACCTGACATATGAATGTCTGATCATCTTGTGGCCGCCCGGGGGCTGGTGTTGGTGGCTGGATCGTTATATGTGTGGGAAGGTCTGCCTCACTCACCCCCTGATGCATCTCATGGCTCATGTTATCCTTCGACCCAGATACATCCCACCAGGACTTCCTCCAGAGCCTAAACCACAGGGAACCTGCCATGCCGTTCATGATGTCCTGCACCCAACACTGGAGACGCGGGAACTAAACTATGAAGACACACGAGTCAAGATTTCGTCTGTGTTGCATGATGACCCATGACTGTGTTGCATGATGACCCATGAGTGTGTTGCATGATGACCCATGACTGTGTTGCATGATGACCCATGAGTGTGTTGCATGATAACCCATGGGTGTGTTGCATGATAACCCATGGGTGTGTTGCATGATGACCCATGACTGTGTTGCATGATGACCCATGACTGTGCATGATGACCCATGACTGTGTTGCATGATGACCCATGAGTGTGTTGCATGATGACCCATGACTGTGTTGCATGATGACCCATGACTGTGTTGCATGATGACCCATGACTGTGTTGCATGATGACCCATGACTGTGTTGCATGATGACCCATGACTGTGTTGCATGATGACCCATGACTGTGTTGCATGATGACCCATGACTGTGTTGCATGATGACCCGTAAGAACATCTAGCACTAAGACGAAAGCTTGGCGCTCTTGTGTCATCATTTTTTGGTTTGCTTACATAATCCTATCCTTCGTTCATTAATCTAACCAGAAGTAATGCGTCGCTTCTTCTGACCAACCTAATACATGACCCGTGTGTGCTCACCTGTCTGTCTTGGTCATCTTTCCTCTCTTATCGTGATGGTTGGCCCGCCTTCCTCTCCTCTCATGATGACCTGTTCTCTCCTCCACCTTCTTACTCTTAACCCGTTGTCTCTGCCTCATCACAGCACCTTGTAGCGTCCCGACACGTAACACTGGTCAACCTCCTGTGGCTGGACTACAACACTGGTGAACTTGTAGTGGGACTACAACACTGGTGAACTTGTTGTAGGGGGACTACAACACTGGCGAACTTTTCACTGAACTACAACTCTGGTGAACTTGCCGTGGCTGAGCTACAACACTGGCCCTCACACTCCACTGATCCACAACGAAGCACACGTCACACCTGTGACAACCTGGCTCCCTGGGCTGCCATTGTCCCCCCCGGCGTGTGGAGACACAGGTGTGGCTCGACGACAGGTGCGGCCGAGGAGGTTATACTGTGTACGTGGCCCGTCAACCTGTGAACCTCCACCTCGACCAAACTGCAAGTGTTTTAGTTTCTGCAAAACTGCATTTAACTTATCTACCTCTTTATATATATATATATATATATATATATATATATATATATATATATATATATATATATATATATATATATATATATATATATATATATATATATATATGTATATATATATATATATATATATATATATATATATATATATATATATATATATATATATATATATATATATATTCTTGTGTGTGTGTGTGTGTGTGTGTGTGTATATGTGTGTGTGGAGATGGAAGAATAGAGTGAAAAAAGTTTTTGAGCGTTTGGTGCTTGAGCATGCAGGAGGGTGAAGGGCGTGCACAGGATACAGTAAATTGGGGCGGTATGACACATGTCAGGGGTTGACGTGCTGTCAGTGGACTGAACCAGGGCATGTGAAACGTCTGGGGTAAACCATGGAAAGTTTTGTGGGGCCTGGATGTGGATAGGCAGCTGTGGTTTCGGTGCATCACACATGACAGTTAGAGACTGAGCAGACGTGGCCTATGGTCGTCTGTACATACGACCAGGTCACATCATATTACCGTACTCACTCTGTGGCTGGAGGTATGCTGGTCTAGGCTGTGTCTAAGCTCGGCTGACAAGTTAAACTAGATAAGGAGAGTTTGGGACACATGTTAAAGAACTAAGATGTGTCGCTTTCTTTTCTAACGCAAATATTTCCTTTTCCTGGTATAACGCTTCTAACGACGGTGTTCCTTCGATGCAGACCGCCGGCGGCCTGGCCAGCGTGTCTCCTCTGGTCTGGGAGACTTATATGTTTACTGCTGAGGTGGTGAGGGAACCACACAGGTCGGGTTCTTTACTATGGCAGAGGACAAGCAGGATCTATCATGTCCCTGCCAAAGAGGTTGTTAGGTAGGTTAACCTCTTACAGAAAATGGTAATCCAAAGTTATTCACAGAAAACGAATATATATTGCAAGGCCAACTAAATAATTCATCCATACCTTATAGACGACTTATGTTTACACATTTTGTCTGGTTGTGGCTCGATTTACATACCTTAAAGATTTACACTCGACTCTATAGTAATTACTGTCCACTGGATGATATCACATGTTGCCAGTAGACAAAATATTGCCAGCGGATAGTAACAACCAGTGGGTTGTAATGTCGCCAGTGAACAGTAATGTCGCCAGTAGATTAATGCTGCCAGTGGATGGTTATATAAGTAATGGACAGTAGTGTTGCCAGTGGTCAGTAGCGGTGTCAGTAGGCAGTTCAAGTCACGCTATGTTTTACGATGTTTTGTGTAGGATAATACTGGAAGAGAAATATCATGTAACAAGGATCTGTTGTGGAGGAGGTGATGTACCATTCTAGTCTGGGACTACCACTGTACCATCCCAGCTTGGGACTACCAATCTACCATCCTAGCTCGGGACTACCACTCTAGCATCCTAGCTTGGGACTACCACTCTACCATCCTAGCTTGGGACTACCACTGTACCATTCTAGTCTGGGACTACCACTGTACCATCCCAGCCTGGGACTACCACTGTACCATCCCAGCCTGGGACTACCACTGTACCATCCCAGCCTGGGACTACCACTGTACCATCCCAGCCTGGGACTACCACTGTACCATCCCAGCCTGGGACTACCACTGTACCATCCCAACCTGGGACTACCACTGTACCATCCCAGCCTGGGACTACCACTGTACCAGCCACAGTCACCATCTTGGATGATTCTTCCACATTTCTAGAAGTTCCACTTTGTAAACAAGCTGTTTGTGCATGAGTCAGGGACGTGGGAAGTGGATCTCAGACTGAGTCTTGAACTGAGGCTCACTAACAAGAGTGATGAGTGACTGTGTTGTAAGTAGACCATGAGTGAGTGAGGCAGGTGGACGCGCTACTCGCCTCCAGCACCAGAGGTCAGGTTAAGGTCGATGAAATTAGTTTGTACCAGATCTGGTCAGCATGAGGCAGTGTACTGGACTTGTGCACTGACGACTTGCCTGTCTGCCTACCACAGCTTGGTATGACTCAAGCATGGAACCTAAAGATGTCGAATCCAACTTGGAGCTTGAGCTGAGGAGGGACATGATGACCAGCTTCACGGTTTGATGTGAGCCGAGTATAAGGTGGGGACAACACGTCTGGACGCAGGGCCAGGCTGGCTCATACAGCCAGAGTTGTGGTAGAGGAAAGTTAAGACGAGTCACAGAAGTATGAGATGGACTCGAAAAACATTCCTGCAACCATCTGTGAACTACCTGCAACCATCTGTGAACTACCTGCAACCATCTGTAAACTACCTTGAACCATCTATAAACAAGAAAACGTATCATTAGATATGGAGACATATGATGGCCATAGTCAGGTGTGTGTGTGTGTGTGTGTGTGTGTGTGTGTGTGTGTGTGTGTGTGTGTGTGTGTGTGTCTGGCCAGGACGGTGCTGGATCACCTGAGGGCGTCCATCCACTTTGCTGCCACTCTCTCCTCCGCCCTCCAGCCTCCTCAAATGCCAAGGTTGTACAAAATGGCCATTCCAGTTTGTGGCCTCCCCCTTACCCCGCTCCCCCCCCCCCTTCCTCTTTTTCTCTTCAAAACTGTAGTTGTAATGTAAGATGAGGAGTGAGACTCTCTCTCTCTCTCTCTCTCTCTCTCTCTCTCTCTCTCTCTCTCTCTCTCTCTCTCTCTCTCTCTCTCTCTGAGACGTGTGATCAACTTCTTTATTTCTTTTGTATAGTATCTTAAACCTCTAGTTTGCTGGTCCACCTGACGTAGTGTGAGGGTGTCACAAGAGGTGCTGGTCCACCTGACGTAGTGTGAGTGTGTCACAAGAGGTGCTGGTCCACCTGACGTAGTGTGAGGGTGTCACAAGAGGTGCTGGACCACCTGACGTAGTGTGAGTGTGTCACAAGAGGTGTGTGGCTGTGATGTGTCTGGTGTGTCTGTCTGAGGCCGCCTCCTGTGCCAGCAGGAACCCCTGGTGCACGGATCAACCTGTGTGTCACCTGCTGTGTGCCTACCACCCACCATCAGCCAGGTAGATAACTGGCCCTACGGCAGACCTGATGAATGGCCGCCATGACACATGTAATGTTTCATACATCTGTTGTGCCTGATGCTGGCCTGTGCCGCGCCTGGGTCATGCATACTGGCCTTTACCGCGCCTGGGTCATGCATACTGGCCTTTACCGCACCTGGGTCATGCATAACGGCCTTTACCGCGCCTGGGTCATGCATAACGGCCTTTACCGCGCCTGGGTCATGCATACCGGCCTTTACCGCGCCTGGGTCATGCATAACGGCCTTTACCGCGCCTGGGTCATGCATACCGGCCTTTACCGCGCCTGGGTCATGCATACTGGCCTTTACCGCGCCTGGGTCATGCATACCGGCCTTTACCGCGCCTGGGTCATGCATACAAGCCTTTACCGCGCCTGGGTCATGCATATCGGCCTTTACCGCGCCTGGGTCATGCATAACGGCCTTTACCGCGCCTGGGTCATGCATAACGGCCTTTACCGCGCCTGGGTCATGCATACTGGCCTGTACCGCGCCTGATTCCATGTAAGTCATGCCATTGTCCTTGAGTGACAGATATTTAACCGTTTACCTCTGACTGACTGACAGTTTACCTGCGACTGACAGTTTACCTGCGACTCACAGTTTACCTCTGACTGACTGACAGTTTACCTCTGACTGACTGACAGTTTACCTGCGACTGACAGTTTACCTGCGACTCACAGTTTACCTCTGACTCACAGTTTACCTCTGACTCACAGTTTACCTCTGACTGACTGACAGTTTACCAGTCATCACCAGTCAGTTTATACGAGAGCGGCAGTCAGTCTGCGAGCATCAGCTGCGGAAATGACCCTACAGCTGGTGCGGGACCAGCTGAGAACATGACCCTACAGCTGGTGCCGGGACCAGCTGAGAACATGACCCTACAGCTGGTGCGGGACCAGCTGAGAACATGACCCTACAGCTGGTGCCGGGACCAGCTGAGAACATGACCCTACAGCTGGTGCGGGACCAGCTGAGAACATGACCCTGCAGCTGGTGCCGGGACCAGCTGAGGACATGACCCTGCAGCTGGTGCCGGGACCAGCTGAGGACATGACCGTGCAGCTGGTGCCGGGACCAGCTGAGGACATGACCCTGCAGCTGGTGCCGGGACCAGCTGAGGGCATGGCCCTGCATCTGGTGCCGGGACCAGCTGAGGGCATGACCCTGCAGCTGGTGCCGGGACCAGCTGAGGGCATGGCCCTGCATCTGGTGCCGGGACCAGCTGAGGACATGACCCTGCATCTGGTGCCGGGACCAGCTGAGGGCATGACCCTGCAGCTGGTGCCGGGACCAGCTGAGGACATGACCCTGCATCTGGTGCCGGGACCAGCTGAGGACATGACCCTGCAGCTGGTGCCGGGACCAGCTGAGGACATGACCGTGCAGCTGGTGCCGGGACCAGCTGAGGACATGACCCTGCATCTGGTGCCGGGACCAGCTGAGGACATGACCCTGCAGCTGGTGCCGGGACCAGCTGAGGACATGACCCTGCAGCTGGTGCCGGGACCAGCTGATCTCTAGGCCAGCAACAGCTGCCCACAGTAGGGTTGCCAACGTGTCGTTTTATTCCTAGACGAAAAACTGTTAATAAACAATCTTGCGTCAGTAGGTCGATGCATAATGTATATCATATAATGTAAATTGTATAATGTATATCGGATAATGTATGTTATATAATGTATATAGTCACCGTACACGTTGATGTGAGTGTTCACATCATCTCTGGGAAGACTTACTCTTGAACCTGAGGGTTACGCCTTTACCCCCCAGGTAGAGGTAACCCCCCCCCCCACTGGGGGATGGAACTTACCGTTGTTCAACTCTCACCACACACTGACCCCCTCTCACCCCCCCCACCCCCACCCCCACTATCCTTCAGGCTAGCTACACACTAATGTGACCCTAAACACTTTGAATATATACCCATGTGTGTGTGTGTGTGTGTGTGTGTGTGTGTGTGTGTGTGTGTGTGTGTGTGTGTGTGTGTGTGTGTGTGTGTGTGTGTGTGTGTGTGTGTGTGTGTGTGTGTGTGTGTGTGTGTGTGTGTGTGTGTGTGTGTGTGTGTGTGTGTGTGTGTGTTGAAGGTTCTAACTATTTCACCCTTTACTCTTCGCTCTTTCATGCCACACACATCTATGGCCACTAACCTCTCACATTACCTATTCACATGGTAGTCAGTTATATGGTCACGTGGTCTCATCTCTACCTCTATCATACAACATTTCAGATTGTTGTGGACCGTCAGTATGGTCAGTGTCATCCCTCAGTTTACGTCATTCATCCACTCTTCTCACAGCATAAAAACCTCTGTAACATTTTCTGAAATTGTTCTCGCCTAATTTCGTGTCATGACCTCTGGTTGTTCCACTTTTTCTTGCAAGAACTGGTCATTCCTGACATCATTAACTAGATTAAAAACTCTGTGTTGATCAAGTCACCCCTTACTTTTCCTTCTGTTGTATTGAACCTTTCCTGATCATGTGCAGTACTTGACTGTAGTTCTAATGTTGGCGACCAGACAGGTTCTTCCCTCACAGTTCTCCTGTGGTGAGTGACTGGCCACAGGTTAGGTACAGTGTCGTCTGCCACACACACATTTCCTACGACACAGTTTCTGGTAGACAGACAGTATGTGTATGAAGGCCTTCCTCTGTGTTCCGTCCTCACTACGTTGCATTAACTCACTGATGAATATCATGAACCACACATCACACCAGCTTGAATATCATGAACCACACACGACACCAGCTTGAATCCTGGTTCACTTATGTGTTGAGGTAATCCTCGTGGCTGTCTACCTCCCTCGTCAGCTTGGCATCATCTGTCATGCTGTTCATGGATCAAGAAGTTTAGTGATCTCAGGAGCCTGTTACTCGCCGCCTGTGGTGACCCCATGCCATCCCAGGAAGGTTCACCTGACGTGCGTCCTTCGTCCTCCACTAAGGTAATTTTCCTGCCAACAACTGAGTCTCCCACTTTTTCCTGCCTGAAGATCCAGATTCTACGCAGCCTCCTGTGAGGTCCACTGTTAACTGCTTCCTCGCAATGTCGATGCACACAACCCACCCACCCTCGTCTTGTGTCTAATATGGAGCTCAGTATCTCATACAAGTCTGAGAGACTTCTTATTCTTAACCGTTTTCTGAATCTGTGTTGTGTCTGGTTTAGGGTGCGTCTGCTTAGTGGGACCATCTGTACTTTTTATGATTGTCTTGTCCAGTGTTCTACAGATCACACTTTTAATGAGGAGTGTTCTGTGGTCCAGCACTACTTCCTGATCTACTGTCTTGAAGTTAAGTATAACATTCGGTGTCCTTTACTCCCTTGGCTATACTTTCCTCCAGCGACATCTTGAGCAACAACATTTCACTTGTCTTGCCAAGCATATCTGTACAGTTCTTCAGTACATGGGGGCCAGAAGCCATATAAAGGTCAATATCTTTCAGTCGTCTGTTTTGTGTTTTATATTTTTCGCATATTTCATTGCTTTGCAGCTCCTGACCACTATCTTTCCTCGGCTATGGTGTCATCCTACGTAAACATACATTTGAACCTGCCATTCATCACCTCACACATCTCTACATCATCGTGTACAGCGCTTCCCTCTGAATCCCTTAGTCTGACGAATTCATCTTTAACAGACACTTTGCTCGTGATGAATGTCTGGGAGGACCATACAGCATCTCTCGCCTCATCCTGCATATGTGCTCAAGTTTCTCTTTTCTTCATTTCTGGCTCATGCCACCCACACGCTACATTCCTAACGATATATTGATTGTTGATAACTTGTACTAAACCACGGCTCTTTTTCAACCTTCTTTCTTCATTTGTAGCTAAAGACGCCCGTGTTTGTACCTCTTTACTGTGAATATCACAGAACGTTCATAACAATGACCACCATCATGACTACTTACCTCCGTCTACCAGTTTACGTTGACATAGAAATTCTAACCTTCTGTACATCATAGTTTTCAACATCACTTTTTCCTGATCTCTTCACTTACCACATAATGAAAATCAAGCAGTACATGATTATTTCATGCCAGTGTTGTATCATACATGACATCATCACTCTCATAGTTACTATATGTCAGGACAAGATCTAACAATGATGGCATACCAGCCCCTCTAACTTCACTTTGCTCTCTGACATACTGATCAACTTTCAGTATACACTCAAGAACTTGTACCTCCATGACGTCATGTTTTCATGAGAATTTAAGTTCCCCAGCTGGATGTGTGACTTTATATAGGAAATGCTTCAGTGTTAACGCTTCACCATCTGTACCACGTGCATGCTTGACTACCTCATGTACCATCATCAGTCTTACTTGTTATCTTTTTCATCTATTTTGTTTCAGTAAGATTGTCGGGAGAATTAGAATTATCTACACCGTTATGCAGGCATCACAAACTCTCTCTATTATGTCTTCTTGGAAAGGGCCGTTGCCTGTGTGTGTGTGTGTGTGTGTGTGTGTGTGTGTGTGTGTGTGTGTGTGTTCGGGTCATGATAGTGCCAGGGGCAGGGGTGTTCACTACCATAGCCAGTTACATGGGGCGAGTCGTGCACCAGTCAGACCCACCTACTGCCGGTTCCACCCGGCCTCCCCTCCTCCCCAGCCTCACCCCCAGTTCCTCCAGGGTCTCCCTCACCCACCTGGCCACTGCCAAGATCAACAGTGCCATCACCAGTGAAGGTCTGACACTGTCTTCACTGTTACCCTAACATCAATAACACCATCACTACCCTGCCTCACGTGCCCTACCCACCATCACCACCCTGCCTCACGTGCCCTACCCACCATCACCACCCTGCCTCACGTGCCCTACCCACCATCACCACCCTGCCTCACGTGCCCTACCCACCATCACCACCCTGCCTCACGTGCCCTAGTTAATATACCAGCATCATATCACCACAAAAACAGATAAGTAACCAGGTGGGCAGGAACACCAGTCGACCTACTAATGTATGCAGCATCCATAATGACTGGAGCCCAGGTGGCCAACCTCATTACCTCTCATGTCTTGCTCACACGTCATGACCTCAGCCTCCCACCCACCACCCGTACTGGTGCCCACCCCAGCCACCACCTGTACAGAGGTCGCCCCAGAACAGTGAGCTGCTTCGTGAGGGGCGTCGCTGGTCATGCAGGAGAACATCCTGCCAGTCATGACCGTTCCTGACCCCGGCAAGATCTTCCCTCACTGGTGACCCACACCTGACCCACTCTTACCTGACACACGTCTCTGTGACCCTTAACATCTATCACCACCAACAGATCTGCTATATTGTGTGTATATATATATATATATATATATATATATATATATATATATATATATATATATATATATATATATATATATATTATTTTTTTATTCATTATACTTTGTCGCTGTCTCCCGCGTTTGCGAGGTAGCGCAAGGAAACAGACGAAAGAAATGGCCCAACCCCCCCCCCCATACACATGTATATACATACGTCCACACACGCAAATATACATACCTACACAGCTTTCCATGGTTTACCCCAGACGCTTCACATGCCTTGATTCAATCCACTGACAGCACGTCAACCCCGGTATACCACATCGCTCCAATTCACTCTATTCCTTGCCCTCCTTTCACCCTCCTGCATGTTCAGGCCCCGATCACACAAAATCTTTTTCACTCCATCTTTCCACCTCCAATTTGGTCTCCCTCTTCTCCTTGTTCCCTCCACCTCCGACACATATATCCTCTTGGTCAATCTTTCCTCACTCATCCTCTCCATGTGCCCAAACCACTTCAAAACACCCTCTTCTGCTCTCTCAACCACGCTCTTTTTATTTCCACACATCTCTCTTACCCTTACGTTACTCACTCGATCAAACCACCTCACACCACACATTGTCCTCAAACATCTCATTTCCAGCACATCCATCCTCCTGCGCACAACTCTATCCATAGTCCACGCCTCGCAACCATACAACATTGTTGGAACCACTATTCCTTCAAACATACCCATTTTTGCTTTCCGAGATAATGTTCTCGACTTCCACACATTCTTCAAGGCCCCCGGAATTTTCGCCCCCTCCCCCACCCTATGATCCACTTCCGCTTCCATGGTTCCATCCGCTGCCAGATCCACTCCCAGATATCTAAAACACTTCACTTCCTCCAGTTTTTCTCCATTCAAACTCACCTCCCAATTGACTTGACCCTCAACCCTACTGTACCTAATAACCTTGCTCTTATTCACATTTACTCTTAACTTTCTTCTTCCACACACTTTACCAAACTCAGTCACCAGCTTCTGCAGTTTCTCACATGAATCAGCCACCAGTGCTGTATCATCAGCGAACAACAACTGACTCACTTCCCAAGCTCTCTCATCCCCAACAGACTTCATACTTGCCCCTCTTTCCAAAACTCTTGCATTTACCTCCCTAACAACCCCATCCATAAACAAATTAAACAACCATGGAGACATCACACACCCCTGCCGCAAACCTACATTCACTGAGAACCAATCACTTTCCTCTCTTCCTACACGTACACATGCCTTACATCCTCGATAAAAACTTTTCACTGCTTCTAACAACTTTCCTCCCACACCATATATTCTTAATACCTTCCACAGAGCATCTCTATCAACTTTATCATATGCCTTCTCCAGAACCATAAATGCTACATACAAATCCATTTGCTTTTCTAAGTATTTCTCACATACATTCTTCAAAGCAAACACCTGATCCACACATCCTCTACCACTTCTGAAACCACACTGCTCTTCCCCAATCTGATGCTCTGTACATGCCTTCACCCTCTCAATCAATACCCTCCCATATAATTTACCAGGAATACTCAACAAACTTATACCTCTGTAATTTGAGCACTCACTCTTATCCCCTTTGCCTTTGTACAATGGCACTATGCACGCATTCCGCCAATCCTCAGGCACCTCACCATGAGTCATACATACATTAAATAACCTTACCAACCAGTCAACAATACAGTCACCCCCTTTTTTAATAAATTCCACTGCAATACCATCCAAACCTGCTGCCTTGCCGGCTTTCATCTTCCGCAAAGCTTTCACTACCTCTTCTCTGTTTACCAAATCATTTTCCCTAACCCTCTCACTTTGCACACCACCTCGACCAAAACACCCTATATCTGCCACTCTATCATCAAACACATTCAACAAACCTTCAAAATACTCACTCCATCTCCTTCTCACATCACCACTACTTGTTATCACCTCCCCATTTGCGCCCTTCACTGAAGTTCCCATTTGCTCCCTTGTCTTACGCACTTTATTTACCTCCTTCCAGAACATCTTTTTATTCTCCCTAAAATTTAATATTCTCTCACCCCAACTCTCATTTGCCCTTTTTTATATATATATTTTATATATATATATATATATATTTATATATATATATATATATATATATATATATATATATATATATATATATATATATATATATATATATATATATATATATATATATTATAGCGTGGCACGCACGGCTTCCTCCTCTTCTCACAGGCTTTTGTGTGTTAGAATTCAAACATTTTTGTTTACCAGCGCATCAGTCGAGTGTGTTGGTGGGTCGTGTTTCGGAGTTCACCTCCCCTGACTGTACCCGACTTGTAACACTGATGGTCTGTAGCCACTGTACACCGGGGGCGACATTTCCGGTGAGCCACACCAATAACGGCTGACGTGTCCGGGGTCGACGTCTTCTGGGGTTGGTATATCCTGGAGGAAAGATGTGTGGAGGATGATATACCTGGGCAGCAGAATCTATGGAGCGAGGCCACCACCAGCCCAGAGACACCATCTTCCGTCGTCCAGCAGCAGCGCACCTCACCAACACACACACACTCAGATGACGTCAGCGTGAAACAGACCTCGCGAGGAAGACGTCCAGGCTAGCCTGCTGCTGTGCCTGACCATGGCTGACGTCCAGGCTAGCCTGCTGCTGTGCCTGACCATGGCTGACGTCCAGGCTAGCCTGCTGCTGTGCCTGACCATGGCTGACGTCCAGGCTAGCCTGCTGCTGTGCCTGACCATGGCTGACGTCCAGGCTAGCCTGCTGCTGTGCCTGACCATGGCTGCAGGGAGATAACGTGTACATGAGGTGACATCTACGGGGAGGTCGCATCTACCTGAGGTAATGTGAACAAGGAGCTAACTTCTACATGACTGATTTGTACAGCGAGACAACTTCTACATGAGGTGACGACGTCTACAGAGAGGTAACTACAACAGAAGATGATATCTACAGGAAGGTACCCTCTACAGTGGCTACCATCTACGGGAGCAGGTGCAGGTAGGTGGTGGAGTGGAGCGAGGCCACCACCAGCCCAGGTAAAGATCAGATGTAACGTTGTGTGTGTGTGTGTGTATGTGTGTGTGTGTGTGTGAGTGTGTGTGTGTGTGTGTGTGTGTGTGTGGCCAGGTGGGGAGGAGCACCCCGCTCACCTACACCTCCCTCACCCTCACACCTCCTCCCTCCCTCCCTCCCTCCCTCTCTTGTCTAAGGACCTTCGTAACGTAAATAGTCGATATGTTGACGAGGTTAAGATACGCAGATGATTACTTCTGTCTTGATGGGAGACTGCCAGGGTCAGAGCTGGGGAAGCCAGCTTTGTGGCAGGTGAGGTCAAGATATTGGGGTCTGACTTGGCTGAATGGCAGAGGTCAGCTGGAAGGTCGGGTTCAGATTATCACCAGGTGTGTGTGTGTGTGTGTGTGTGTGTGTGTGTGTGTGTGTGTTCATGCTGGATGAGAGTTTGTTCTTGCTGGGTCATGCCTCACCCTTCCTCTTGCATTACGTGTGTTGCCAGCCATATCACTCAAGTGACGTCATCCATCATCAACATATTGCTGTACAAACATTTAGTTTGTACAGCTTAGTTTGTTGTCTCATCTGTTGCTGGTTTTCTTTCTCACATCTGAAAAACTAAAAACTTCGCTTTTGAAATTGTTAGTTTTCTTTTGAAGCAAGAAAGTTACCACATCACCCATCACTCTTTTCTCTTCCAAAAGAAGCAAACTCGTAGCCTCTCAAACCCCCCCCCCCCCAAGCTCTGCTTCTCTATCTCAGGACGACCAAAGCTGTTGACTACCGGCCGTTGGATCTCCTCCATAAGATCATGTTTCATCAAGTGAGGTGACCAACGTAAGATGGTCGCTTAGATTTAGGAAGAATGTATCCTGCAGATGTCCTGTTGAACATCATTTTCTTCAAGTACTTAAATGGAATTTTGATGGTAATGACCAACAGGTAATTTGCTTCCTTAACACTTCTCGTAATGAGTTGTTTTGACGCTGGTTTAGGCCAGTTTGGAACCCCGGGTCCCGTTCATATCCACATTCACGTACCTCGTCTCCTGGCCGGGTATGATCTTACCCTGGCCTTCATCCGTTGTGCCTCATCTCTGTTTTCAATATACTTCAGCTGACCCTCAAGAGCCGTGTATCTGATCAACTGTGGAGCTTGTGTACGTCCCATTGTGAATCACAGTAATCCTGGTCATTCCTAACCTTATCATTATCTGCCGACATATACAAGCATCACTTGGTCCTTCACTCAGGCCAGAGATAGTCACCAGGAGCCACAGCGGCGCGCAAGGCTGATCCCTGTAACACACAGCTGGTTACGTCGAGCTAGTTACAGGAGGCACCTGCCTCAGGCATACCCGCCTCCCTCCCACTGAGATTATTTCCTCCTCGCCGAGGGAATCCTCCGCTCCTGCTTACTGTGAGAACCCAGCCAGTCTCCTCACCACACGCCTGCGTGGGACAGCGCCTTCTGGCCGTCCACGTCACTAGTAACTACAGCTTCACGTAAGGTCTTACATATTGGTTATGTGTCGGCTTACCTCACTCACTCCTTCCCATCTCCTCTCCTGCAACAAACAGAACCAATGTACAAATCATCACTACAACAATTATTATAACTATAACTACAACCACGCTACAACTACCACTTCAACCATTTCTACAACTACAGCTAGAACCACTACTACAGTAACCAGTACAAACACTGCCACAACTACCACTGCAACCACCACTACAACTATCATTACAAAAAAAAACACGTGTACAACCACTATTTCAGCTACCACTACAATCACTAATATATCTACCACGACGTTTACAACTACCACTACTATCATATCTTTCACTTTAATAAGTATTACAAATACCACGACAATCATTAACATACCAACGAATGTTGCCATAACACTTATCATAAAAACCATCATCCTAACCAAGACTACAATCATAACTACATCTAACTTTATAACCATTACTTCAACGACGACGACATCTATTACTATAATAATCATAACCATTACAACCACTTCTACAATTGCTATTCCAACCATCACTACAACTACTACAACAATCACCATCACTACAAACACCGATGTTATTGATCTCTACAATGGTACAGTAACCAGGGCGTCAGCCATGACGAGGAGCGTTCGCTGAGGTCAGGTCATGTCAGGTATGTACGTCACAACAAGGTAGTCGACAGTTAGCACAAGAGACCCACCATGTGCAAGCCAGCTGGGAGACGATAAGGTACTTTATAACTGTTACCATCTGCCTGGCTACCACACTACCTCACGTGTACCTACACAACACACTGTACCACATGATCACTCGCAGAATGTACATCAACTTTTGGAGCACGACGGTACGACCATTGAGCACGACGGTACGACTATTGAGCACGACGGTACGACCATTAAGCACGACGGTACGACCATTAAGCACGACGGTGCGACCATTGAGCACGACGGTACGACCATTGAGCACGACGGTACGACCATTAAGCACGACGGTACGACCATTGAGCACGATGGTGCTACCATTGAGCACGACGGTGCGACCATTGAGCACGGCGGTACGACCGATGCGCACGAGATACGACCCTTGAGACTGGTGACGTGGTAGCAGAATAAGACGACGGTGGTAAATCCCACTGCAGCAAGGGTTGTGCTGCCCTGCCAGTGGTAGCGACCATTGTACAACCTACGTTAAGTGAATCCCATGTTGTCTAATGTTATAACATGATGGTTGAAACAAGACGTACAACACTGTGATATAACCGCTGGTTTATGATAACACACAACAATTCCTCCTGGATGACATGTACTGACAGTGACCCACAGTGACCCACAGTGAACCCTTATGGCCCACAGTGACCCACAGTGATCATTATGACCCACAGTGACCCACAATGACCCGTTACAGAGACTCGGACCATACCAGAGAATTGATATAGCATTGTTTACATGTGAAGAACATCTCACGGAATACATTTTAATGGCTGTGCTGTCAGCGGCTTCATGAGGAACTTTAATCTCAAGTAAACCTAAGTTGATGTAATTTTTGTCACTTTTCTAGTAAAGTTTTCCGGTGCTTTTACTAGAAACTGACATGTGTAGAACTCCCAGTTGTCAGAGGAGGGATGATGCAATACTTGGCGGTGCTATGTGATGATGTGGCTGTAACTGTGGTGCTGGGTCTCCCCTCCTCCCGCTATGTGATGATGTGGCTGTAACTGTGGTGCTGGGTGTCCCCTCCTCCCGCTATGTGATGATGTGGCTGTAACTGTGGTGCTGGGTGTCCCCTCCTCCCGCTATGTGATGATGTGGCTGTGACTGTGGTGCTGGGTGTCCCCTCCTCCCGCTATGTGATGATGTGGCTGTGACTGTGGTGCTGGGTGTCCCCTCCTCCCGCTATGTGATGATGTGGCTGTGACTGTGGTGCTGGGTGTCCCCACCTCCCGCTATGTGATGATGTGGCTGTGACTGTGGTGCTGGTTGTTCACTTTGAAGTACACAGCACGTTGTTTGGTCGTGTGTTGTGTAGATGAAGCACAGCAGACTAACAGAGGCAGTGAGCACCAGTAGCTAGGCTACGTTATGGCAGCCTCTTGTTCCCAGGAAATACTTCAGAGGTTTTCAAGACATATTTGCTTCACTGAATATCAATCCAGACGACTTGTGTGTGTCTGTGCTGACTCAACATCACGAGACTCAGATGTGTGTGATGTTTCCCCGTATGTTGAGACTCAGATGTGTGTGATGTTTCCCCGTATGTTGAGACTCAGATGTGTGTGATGTTTCCCCGTATGTTGAGACTCAGATGTGTGTGATGTTTCCTCGTATGTTGAGACTCAGATGTGTGTGATGTTTCCTCGTATGTTGAGACTCAGATGTGTGTAATGTTTCCTCGTATGTTGAGACTCAGATGTGTGTAATGTTTCCTCGTATGTTTTTAGGATTTACAGTTGATACTGCTAAAGACCTGCAACCCTTCCTGTCTATATAATGATATGTACAGTTATGTTGCTTACTGATATTCTTGTGTGTTAAATCATTCAAAACTTGTGAAACGAACGAACTATTTCTGATAATGGCTTGATCCATTAGTTGATGTGATAACATTCCTCTTTATATAGTTATGTAAACAGTAGTATCTTGAGTCGTGACAGACACGTAATGAACCACAGATTGTATTCTAGAATAACGGTCACACATCATAAGGTGTGGAACGAACGAGTAACTGTAGTGTACTTGTCCTGTTGTGTGAGGGGGGAACATCTGGACGACCATCACACTCACAGGTTCGGTATAATGAAGTCTAGTTTGCACATATGTCCATTTAGTGGTCTCCACACAGTCACTAAACTGGCAGTAAACATGAATTATGTCTCTGACTTCAGCTGAGGCCGAGCCCTGTGTGAACATAATCCGGTGTAGTCCAGCAGTGTCGCAAAACCATCGACATCCAACTGGGTCGACCCACTCTGGCTTGGGAACATGATTATGGTACCGAGTCATGGTTTGGTGGCTGGGTCGGAGGCCGTGCTGTTTACAAGCATCCTCAGCGGGAGGCAACTGCGTAGCTGGTCTGGCCCACTAGTGGTACGCTTCACTTTCTTGCCTTAGCTTCATAGACAATAAGTAGAAGAGATCTTGCAGTTTTAAGTTTGTTGTCCAACAAGTAAACATTCCTCAACTCAGCCATCATATCCCATGAAGCAGTTACTCTACAACGTGAGGTGTGGCCAGGCCAGATGCCTTCCACATGCCCAAGATTGTAGTTGTAGAACCGGTCGCTGTCAGTGCGGGTTGTGTGGCCAACACTGGCAAACATCATTTCCAAGTTTTGTGGTAATGTTAGGAGCCGGGATGAACCTCTGCCGTGCTACATACTCCCACTGCGGCCCTCATCACGAAGGCTTCACCGCCCAGCAGCCACGGTTCATGCAGTATAAAAAAAGGATGCGAACACCTGTGTCCTCAGAGCGGGTTATAATCCTGGAGACCTGGAAGGCGAGGCTGACACCATGGAGAATCCTGCAGGTGTCCACCTCCTCCTGACTCAGTTTTAAACCTTATATCTGTCACTGCACCCACCACCTGCCCCAGCCAGCACCATCACTGCACCCACCACCTGCCCCAGCCAGCACCATAACCGCACCCACCACCTGCCCCAGCCAGCACCATCACTGCACCCACCACCTGCCCCAGCCAGCACCATCACTGCACCCACCACCTGCCCCAGCCAGCACCATCACTGCACCCACCACCTGCCCCAGCCAGCACCATAACCGCACCCACCACCTGCCCCAGCCAGCACCATCACTGCACCCACCACCTGCCCCAGCCAGCACCGTCACTGCACCCACCACCTGCCCCAGCCAGCACCATCACTGCACCCACCACCTGCCCCAGCCAGCACCGTCACTGCAACCATCACTTGCGCCTTTGATTTCACAACCATCACAACAGTTAACGGTGCCACAACCATCACATCAACCACCAGTGCTACAACCATCACATCAGCCACCAGTGCTACAACCATCACATCAACCACCAGTGCTACAACCATCACATCAACCACCAGTGCTACAACCATCACATCAGCCACCAGTGCCACAACCATCACATCAACCACCAGTGCTACAACCATCACATCAACCACCAGTGCTACAACCATCACATCAACCACCAGTGCTACAACCATCACATCAACCACCAGTGCTACAACCATCACATCAACCACCAGTGCTACGACCATCACATCAGCCACCAGTGCTACAACCATCACATCAACCACCAGTGCTACAACCATCACATCAACCACCAGTGCTACAACCATCACTGCAGTACCAGTACCTTTAAGGCACCAACCACCACACAACCACTTCAGCTCCACCAGACGTGGCAGCAAGTTGTGCAGCCACCACCACAACAGTACATACAGTTGTCCTAACCTGTAGGACGGTGAGAGGTCGCTACACTCACACAGGAACTTTACAAAGACCATCATATAACCCGGGATCAAGTGTGGACACTCACAACATACAGTCAGCATAGTAGAGCGGACCTGCATGTTTATTCTCATCACGGGAATAAATCATAAATTAAAGTAAAGCTTGAGTAAGACCAGTACTGACGTTTGCATCTAAGTTTTACTGTGAGACAAAAAAATCTCAATAAATTGCTGCCAGAGCTGGAGACTTGCCAGCCTTGTGGCCGCCAACACGCGACGCAGCACAACTTTCTTCTCCAATATTTATATTGATAATATTCATCTCTTCACGCACATTAAGGCAGCACTCATGCACGACTGCTGGAAACCATAAGACGTGTCGCTTTATTGTTCACGTCAGACTGGAAGTTGTATTTATGTGACAAGTTGTCGTCCTGGAGTTGTGTTGAGTCACTGGTCGGCGGGCGGGAGGGAGGTGCTGCTGGCTGGATCACAGAGGCCTGACCGACCGACCTGGCTACTCACACTGGTGCGGCCCCGGAGTCTGTGCTCGTCTCTGTAGCTGCTGCCGTGAGTGAGAGATTTTGTGTCTCTCTAGCTGTATATATCTCTAAATGTATCTGTGTGTGTGTGTGTGTGTGTGTGTGTGTGTGTGTGTGTGTGTGTGTTCGTTTGTCTACATGCAGATGTGTGTGTATTTATTTATGTTAATTTGTATGTATTTGTTGAATGTTTGTTTCCTTGTGTTTGCGTGTAATACCAAGGAACTCAACAGTAACAGAGCCCTGGTTCCTCCGGGAGTGTTTGTGATGGTGGAGGAGACATGATCATCACAGATACTGTGTTAAGACATGAAATACCTTCATAGTAATACACAAATATCATACATTTATTACATAGTTAAGTCGACGTAGATAATGTCAGTCGTGGATTTAAAGCGAAATACATATCAAGTCTAAACGTTTCTGTGGCACTACTTTCAACCACACTTGTTGGTAAACCTGCCACACGTCAACAGTGATGTTGAAGAAAATTATTTCATCTTCTCTTTTCTCAACTAAATAGGTTCATGTCATATAGTCGGTTCTCATAGGATTTATTCATATGTCTGGGAATCATCTTGGTAGCTCACCTCTGTATTCCCTCCATTATGTCTCTGTCTATCGTCAAGTAAAGTAACCAAAGCTGAACACCATACTCAAGATGGGGACGCTCGAATGACACGTGAGGACAACTTCCCTGGGCTGTGAATTCAAGAATTTGGTTCGCCTTTTAACTGCTTGTATGCACTGTTTACTTGGCTCTAGATCACCAAAGATTATTACATCCAAGTCTTTTTCCTTAGTCACCTTTTGCAGTTCTGCATAATTCATCCTGTTGCTTGCTTTTTCATTCTTACCACCGACATGGAAAACTGCAATTACGATATCACATTTCATTTGCCACCCATGAAACCAATCCTGTAATTTGTTTATGTCTGTTGAAACTGCAAACGTTCAATTTCTTTGTAGGTTTATTTTGAAATTAGTATCGTCTGCGAATTTCCATATCATACAGTGAAGCGCATTATCATTGTAAATAATATATGTGAAAAGGACAGCTGGTCGCAAGACTGAACCTGTGACACACCACTCACTACGTCTAACCATTCAGAGACTTGTCCATTAATGACAGAACTTTGTTTACGACCAGTCAACCAAATCCTATCAAAGTACAACTCCATCTATACTGTGTGACGAAACTTTGGTTAGGAACATTTGACGTGGAAATCTATCGAATACTTTTTGAAAATCTAGATAGATAACATCAACTGTTCTTCATACATGTTGATTATATCATTAAAGAAACCAAGTTAGACATGAGTGATTCCGCCGACAACCGTGCTGGATCATGTAACACATGGTGGTCCTCTACATGGTTTACTGTCTTATTCCGGACGACGGTTTCCATAAGTTTACTGACCTCAGACGACAAAGCTGAATGGACAATGATATCCGGGTCTTACACCAGTGTGGTCCTGCAGAGCCATTACCTGATTGGTGTATGTACACGCAGGAAGCACAACACTGGTTTATGAGAAGGAATTTCCAAGACATTTCAACATTTACTTCTTTGTTGACCTTGTTGGCCGACTTGACTACGCTGTTTGTAAACAATGTGACACCCTCCCACCCCGATGCTTCACTGGCGGCCACTACCACTAGACAACTGGTCACCACTACATCATGACGGCCACTACCACTAGACAACCCAAAATCATGCTCGATATGTTTATCAGTTCAGCCCACTGCGTACAGTAGTTCATACCACCTTAAACGTCCTGTATTGGCGACGCATAGTTCACGTGTCTGTCTGTTTCCTGTCTTAATGATGGTTAGTAACAGTAGCTGTCAAGTTTTGTTAACAAGGTATGAAATGAAAAGACAGACAAACACATTGTCTTAATTTCAACATAATCCCGACAGACCTCAGTAAACTTGCTCTATTTACCTTCATGTTTGTTGTGCTGGTCTTATACAGGTCTTCCAGGGGCTGGTCCGAGCAAGCGTCAGGGCGATGAGCACCATGGTGGAGCTTCAGAACTCTCACAATACATGATCCTCACTTGAGGTTGGGTCTGACCCCTCAAGGAAGTGGTTGTGTTCCTGGAAACCACAGGTACAAGTAGCAGCTTCTGCGGTAGCGGCCTTGTGAACTGGAACGTTTTATGAGTGAGGAACAAACAAACGTTCCCACCAACGTTTGTTGCTTGATCACAACACACAGTCAGCAGGTCAGGCCCACCCGAGTCTCACCTGTGATCAAGGGTGTGTTGTACACATAACTGATATCATCAGGTGTACGCAGACACCACGAACTCTAGTTGGTAGATTTGTCATCCATCACAGAGATTCAAACGTAAAAACTTGTTACTGAATGATGGCCTGGCGTGTGTACATCTGTGTGAGAAGTATCATGGTTACGGCAAAGCAGGTTGTATGTAGCCGGCACGTGTTGCGCGTGGTGTCTGCATAATACTGACCCGACAAGTTCTACGGAATCACTGTCAACAGACTCCTCTGTGTTGCTCATCCTCTAAGTTTCCCACACGAGGGTGTATGTACGGCAGCCGTACTTACGTTCAGTCACACATAAAACTGTGGTCATAACAGAGTTTTCAGTCCCAGGCGATGACCCACAAGGCCAGATTTTCCTCAAGTTGTCGCCTCTCACTATACTGACAACATTGGGGCTGAGTTTCCTGATTCTTCTCTCCATCCTCCCGTCATGCTCATGGTCGACGTCCTATAACTCAAAATGTAACTAAACCTGTGTAACACAGTATTGACTCCCACTGTTGCTGGTGACCTTGCACTCCTCAGTAATCCTCTCCACAACTTCCTTCACTATTTCTTGCGAAACTCCTACACCATTGAATTCCTACACTACATGTACTCCTACACCATTGTATTCCTACACTACTGTATTATTTTAGTCCTAACGAACTCTGTGACCTCCTCACACTTTAAGATTCAAGTGTGTCTCCCGTTTTCCATTTAATTGGACAGTCCCACAATTCTCTCTCTAATTTATGGCATAATTGATGTTCTCTGCTGCTTCCTGCCAAGTTTTCTGATGAAAGACAATTTTGTTTCTTTCTTCATCCAGTTTGCTGCTACAGATGTGTCTGAGGTGACCTGGAACCTCTGGCTGACGCTGAGTAATGTCTATGAACTGCTCAGGTTCATCACCAGTATGTGATGTAAGCTGCTGCTTGTGTTCCTCCTGTCATCATGTCGTCATTAAGTAACATTCTGAAAACATTTTCGCGGTCTTGTATCACTTGAGTGGTAGTTATACAGTTGGTCTGGTCCCTCATCATCATTTGCTTACACTCGTCACAGCTGCTGTCTGTTCCACTCGTATAATTCTTGTCTTCTTTTTTCCAGTTACTGGAACTCGCTCGCTGCAGAATATATGTACAGAAGCTCAGCTCAGGAGGATAGCCCCTCTCACCTTACCTTGGTGTTGAATGAGTTGCTTTCATTTTCCAATGTTGTGTCCTCACACCACACATTCCAGTGGCGTGTCCTCACACCACACATTCCAGTGTCGTGTCCTCGCACCACACATTCCAGTGTCGTGTCCTCACACCACACACTCCAGTGTCGTGTCCTCAGACCGCACATTCCAGTGTCGTGTCCTCACACCACACATTCCAGTGTCGTGTCCTCACACCACACACTCCAGTGTCGTGTCCTCACACCACACATTCCAGTGTGAACATATCCTGGTTAGGAAGCGTTGCCTCACGAGTGAATGTGGCGTCAGCACCGACCGAGGCTGCTTCATGGGTTATCATCACCTCTGCTGCTGGGATGACCACCGATACCTTGGTCAATCTGTTCCTCCCAGAGTCGTCGACTGTGATGACTGACTCACGACACTCCTGATGCTCACCTGTCGTTCGTTATCCAACTTGTCTTCAGTAAAGTTCCGTTCAGGTCCGTCATACATCCTGGGAGAAGTGTAACATGATAACAGTCTAACATAACATGGTAACAGTGTAACATAACATGGTAACAGTGTAACATAACGTGCACTGTCTGGACGGTTCCTCGTCTACCGTCACGTCTTAATAGTTCAACATCTCGCCTGAGACCAGCTCCCTTCCTTCCCTCCGTCACACATCTACCCCATAGGAACAACAGCTTGTAAACATGGTCTTGCATGTAACTATAATGTTCAGGTAACTTCATGTAAAAGATCACTGAACTCCTCATCTTACATGTTGACCCTCATTATGTGTCAGTCTGAGACTATCCTGCGATACGGAACCCTCCACACTGTCACACGTCTTCACCTCACTCCTCCATTCTTCATGATGCTGACGATATCGGGCTGGGAACCCTCATGATGCTGACGTTATCGGGCTGGGAACCCTCATGATGCTGACGATATCGGGCTGGGAACCCTCATGATGCTGACGTTATCGGGCTGGGAACCCTCATGATGCTGACGATATCGGGCTGGGAACCCTCATGATGCTGACGTTATCGGGCTGGGAACCCTCATGATGCTGACGATATCGGGCTGGGAACCCTCATGATGCTGACGTTATCGGGCTGGGAACCCTCATGATGCTGACGTTATCGGGCTGGGAACCCTCATGATGCTGACGTTATCGGGCTGGGAACCCTCATGATGCTGACGATATCGGGCTGGGATGTGCAGTAGAACAGATCAGTGTGGGTGGCTGCAGCAGGTGGCCAGGTGTCCCCCAGGTGTGCTCCACCACAGGTGTCGGGCACACGTGCTCCACCTGGCTAGTTATCTACTTGTCCAGCCAGAGAGTCGTGAAGTCTGACTTGTGGTAATATATGAGATAGTAATGTTAGCACGTGACACATCATGTTGAAGTTTCACAATCGTGTTCACAGGTCGTGGAAATGTCGTCAGCAGTTGTGAATACTGTCAGCCAGGCCAGGCTGGACTTGTACAACTGAGTTAGTGATCTGGACCGTCAGTTTACTGTAATGTTCCTGAAACACAACTGATGTAACACAACTGATGTAACACCTGTGTTGTGTGACCGGCACGTGAGGGGGGGTAATGGTAGCCGGCGTTATTTCTGGCGGTTGACGATTTTTCTCGATTTCCCGAAGTTGTGGACAACGTGATACGTTAGCGTTGTGATGCTGACTCGATCCTGATCAGATATGACGTTTGGTTTGGTCAGGGTAGAGAGATGTGGGTGGCTGACCGGCTTGTGTGTCCTCTCTACTCCTGCACACACACACACACACACACACACACACACACACCACAAACACACACACAGATACACACACACACACACACACACACACACACACACACACACACACACGGGCCTCCATGCTGTAGCGGTTAGCCTTACTGACCGTCACGCCTGCACGGGCCGCCTGGGATCAAACCCGCCTGGATTCGAATCCTGGTCGCGGGAGCCGGTCTACTGTCCACCCAGCTGTTCATCCTCCCCTTTGTGGCTGGTGAAAATAATGGGATTCTGGAATACACCCAAACACAGGAGTACAACAGACGGCACACAGGAAGTGTCAAGAGACGGGGCAACACACGAGTGTACAACTCTCCACCACGACACACAAATAGTGACCACAAACACAAACCTTCTGCAGGACGGAGAACATGACAGGTGGTCATGATCCTCGTCCTGCAGGACGGAGAGCATGACAGGTGGCCATGATCCTCGTCCTGCAGGACGGAGAACATGACAGGTGGTCATGATCCTCGTCCTGCAGGACGGAGAGCATGACAGGTGGCCATGATCCTCGTCCTGCAGGACGGAGAGCATGACAGGTGGCCATGATCCTCGTCCTGCAGGACGGGGAACATGACAGGTGGCCATGATCCTCATCCTGCAGGACGGGGAACATGACAGGTGGTCATGATCCTCGTCCTGCAGGACGGGGAACATGACAGGTGGTCATGATCCTCGTCCTGCAGGACGGAGAACATGACAGGGGGGGGGGGGTGATACTCTTGGCAAAGCTGTATCATCGCCAGTTCACGAAGCGCAATCACATGAGGTGAGCAGTTCTGTGACCTCAACATAAAGTTGTAAAGCACGTAAGAGGCGCCTCTTTCTAGACTGAGACCAGGAAAGAAAACGTGTTAACTTTAACCATGTTAACTACCAGTCATGTTAACATCATCGGCTTGTTATGTAGTACCTCCGATCACTTGGTTCTAGTGATAACAAATGACTCGACCTTGAGTCAGGCTAACAATGACCACGTTGCTGGAGTGAACGTGGTCATCAAACATGTTCCTCACAGTCGTCTGTATCTACAGTTCAACCCCAGTCAAGGCACCACAGTAAACAGTTTACGTCACAAGGTACACAAGTAGTTTTCTACACGTCACACCAGCAGTTTATCAGTCCACAGATGCAGGCCACAGCACACATGTCTCCTCTGACTCATTTTCACCTAACTTGCATAATGGTAGACGACGCGTGAATCATGTGTGTGTTACGGTAAGAACTGACCCGCGACCATCACACACAGCTCCTGCCAGGCTGAGAGTAGAACTGAGGACAAGCGTAGGTCTTGTGAGTGGCTTACTCGGCTCTTGTGACGGAGGACCCCTGACCTTATGTGACGGTGGACCCCTGACCTAATGTGACGGTGGACCCCTGACCTAATGTGACGGTGGACCCCTGACCTAATGGGACGGAGGACCCCTGACCTAATGGGACGGAGGACCCCTGACCTAATGTGACGGTGGACCCCTGACCTAATGTGACGGTGGACCCCTGACCTAATGTGACGGTGGACCCCTGACCTAATGTGTCGGAGGACCCCTGACCTAATGTGACGCAGGACCCGTGACCTAATGGGAGTGAAGGGAGTTACGCAGAGCCAGCGTACCGCTACGCTACAGTAACTATAACCTCAGTAATATCACCAAGATTTCCCTCAGTCACAGCGACAGTCTGCAAGTTGATTGTTCTCTGTGGCTCACGTGTACGCCCTCTAACGTTACCACGGTAACAACTTACTGATATCATCCACTACCACAAACAGCCTTGAAACCACGCAATTGTCTGTTACTGTTTAGATTCCTGTATATTGTTTTGTATTTATACTACATTTTCTTGCGAGTCGCACAAGGTGACTTCAGCGGGTGAGAGCGAGGACAGGAGCCTCCCCCCCCCCCCCTTCTTGCTTTTCAATTTCTAAAAGAGGGATATATATATATATATATATATATATATATATATATATATATATATATATATATATATATATATATATATATATTATGTGTGTGTGTGTGTGTGTGTGTGTGTGACCTCGACGTCAAGAGAAGCAGGGAGGACACTCAGTTTTCGTAACGCCTCAGATCGCTGAGCAGAGCGCCAGTCATCACACACACACACGCAACCTTCCTTTCTAAACCAAGACAGAGAACAAGTCGCTCCACCCACACACCTACGTGCTGTATGTGATGCAGAGTTCAGTCAGTGTTCAATACACTACAGTAGCTGCCTTACCTGCTACAGTAAACATACATCATACATCTCTACAGTACACCCGTCTCGTGTGCCTCCCTGACCAGCCACCTCCTCCCAAACCCTCCACGTGATGGGAAATTAAAAGGTTTTGTATAATGATCATGTGACCTTGCTGACCTGCAGATGACGTATGGTAATACTGACCAGTGATACTGACCAGCCTATACTGGTGATACTGACCAGCCTATACTGGTGATACTGACCAGCCTATACTGGTGATACTGACCAGCCTATACTAGTGATACTGACCAGCCTATACTGGTGATACTGACCAGCCTATACTAGTGATACTGACCAGCCTATACTGGTGATACTGACCAGCCTATACTGGTGATACTGACCAGCCTATACTGGTGATACTGACCAGCCTATACTGGTGATACTGACCAGCCTATACTAGTGATACTGACCAGCCTATACTGGTGATACTGACCAGCCTATACTGGTGATACTGACCAGCCTATACTGGTGATACTGACCAGCCTATACTGGTGATACTGACCAGCCTATACTAGTGATACTGACCAGCCTATACTGGTGATACTGACCAGCCTATACTGGTGATACTGACCGGGCTACAGTAGTGCTACTGACCAGGCTACACTGGCATGTACCTGATGCCAGATTCCCTGCAGTAAAGAGCGTGGACCACCAGTGTTGTGTTGCTGAACATGAGACTAACGATCAGTGAGGGTCAGACCAGACGGAGGGAGGGAGGGAGGGAGGGAGGGAGGCTGCGGTGTGTTGGCCAGCAAGACTCACCATCTGGCCGGCTTATAGCCTGGTGCTCCTGTACTTCCTCACACACTTACTGTCAACAGTGACACTCTCGTGTTCATCATCACGTGCTGCCCCGGGCTGGTCAGTGTCGCCATGTACTCTCGTGCTGCAGGTCACGACGGCCAGCTCAGAGGCGGAGGAACAACTTGACTGGAGGCAAGCAAACTTCTGTGTGGCTGCTGGGAGGCCAGCTGGTGTAGTCCTGCTGGTGTACCACTTGGGAGTGTACCACCTAGGAGTATACCACCTGGGAGTGTACCACCTGGGAGAGTACTGCTTGGTACTGTGCCAGCTGAGAGTATACCCGCTGGGAGTGTGCCTGCTGGGAACATGCCAGCTGTGAGTGTACCAGCTAGTAGTGTACCAGCTGGAAGTGCACCATCTGAGAGTAAACAAGTGGGTATAGGTGTTGCAGCGTCGGTAGGGTCTCACAGGGTCATCAGCGAGGGCCTGACTGTGGCTGACGCAGCGAGACCGTCACCATCGCATTTATGTAATGTCTTGTACGTCAGCTGCTGGGCATGACAGCGGTGAGTGTAACGAGTGTGTGACGTGATCAGCGGTTCCAGTGTGAGCAGCGGAGACTGATCGTTAACCGTTGTGGCCGAGGTGATGGTTAGAGGTCACAGGAGACCCTGGTCATGGCTGGTGATGACCAGCAGGGTGGGTCTCACTGTGGTGAAGGGAACAATGTGGATCTGAACCAACTTTTGAGTTGGAAAATAAGTTTACGGTTGCAACCTGCGACGACAGATGACTACTTGAGGACGGTAGGAGTGGGTAAGCCACACAGATGTGAGGCAGATGGATTAAGGTGGCGTAAGCGACGACGACGGTAAAAATAGTTGTACCGCTGGGTCCCGAGGGGAGGCGGGGGCTATAATGTGGACTGAGAGACAGACATATTTAGGTAAGGTGGAGGGTGGAGGCTACCACGTGGGAGGGTTGAGGTGTGGGGGAGAGTGAGGTACATGGGGAAGACAGACGACAGGAGGCTTGATGGTTCATGACATGATGATCTGCTGGTGGTCAGTAATGCTATGTATTCTCATCTGTATCATCACCAGACAGACAGAATGATACAATAGAGGCTTCTACCAACACACCTCCCCCTCCAGCAACATTTTCCTCCCGGAGATGCTTAGAGCAGCGCTGTACAGTACGGACAGGACATACCACCGTAGGAATTCTATAAGAAAGTTTAGATTCAAAACTATACTGCTGCAGCGGTCAGCTCTGGGAAGGAGAAATGAGAAAAGAATTGAAGTTACGAAATTTAGATGTGTACATTTCCTTTTCATTATGGCTTATTTTCTGATAATTGCTATCATGGAACCATGGAAGCGGAAGTGAGTCATAGAGTGAGTGAGGGGACGAAGGTTCTGTGAGCATCCAGGCATGTGTGGAAAGAGAGGTCGTTATGTGGGAGGGCGGAAATGGGTATGTCTGAAGGTAAGGTAGTTCCACCGATGCTGTATGAATGCGGGGCATAGCAATAGATGAGAATGTACGGAGGAGGATGGATGTGTTGGAAATGATATGTTTGAGGTCACTAAATGATGTGAGGTAGTGTGATGGAATACGTGATAGAAGAGTGAGAGAGAGATGTATAGTAATATAAAGAGCGTGTTTGAGACAGTTGTAGAAGGTGTGCTGAAATAGTTTGGACATCTGGAGAGAATGAATGAGAAAAGACTGACAAGTAAAGATCCTGTCCTCACCAGCATCGTTTTCAATTTCATGCCATAATTTCTGGTCGTTGAATCTCTAATTTGAAGAAATTGTTGTGAGTTACCTGGTCGAGGTTGTTTATTATCTTTAAGATATTCTGTTCGATCCTCCTGGAGTCTGCGCTGTACCTGAGAAAATGATTTTAGATCTGTCTGACTTTAGTTATAACATTTGCTGCTAGCTGACGACCACCGCCCCTGCTGCCGACGTGTGGGTTGTGACCTAACATCACGACCACCGCCCCTACTGCCGACGTGTGGGTTGTGACCTAACATCACGACCACCGCCCCTGCTGCCCACGTGTGGGTTGTGACCTAACATCACGACCATATACCATCATCATGTTTAATAGGAATCACCTTTCAAGAACTTAGCTGCACCTTCAGTGACCATATAACTGTATAGGGCTGGCTGTATCGTCGCCTGGTAACAGTAGGAGTCGACCATCGAAGTTGAAAATTGATGAAAAACCCATCGACTGTGTCTCCTCCTTTAAATATCTTGGTGTCTCAGTCCCATATACCGTAGCTGGTGTGCGAAAACTAAATCGACAATGAATACACGTAAGCTCAGAGCTCCCAGAGGTGTTGCAGAGTGTAATACACATAAGCTCAGAGCTTACAGAGGTGTTGCAGAGTGTAATACACGTAAGCTCAGAGCTTACAGAGGTGTTGCAGTGTAACACACGTAAGCTCAGAGCTCACAGAGGTGTTGCAGTGTAATACACATAAGCTCAGAGCTCACAGAGGTGTTGCAGTGTAATACACGTTAGCTCAGAGCTCACAGAGGTGTTGCAGTGTAAACCTTGTTATGAAGCAAACATCAGAATTGTTGAAATGATATATTTATCTTACATTAAGTCGCTAATAGATTACCACGCAACAGTTTTAATCCTATATAACATCAGAGGTATTAACAAACTTGAAAAATGCAAAATGAAACCTTAAGAGTCGTATCTAGTCGCCCACAAACCATGAAAGTACTCGACTTGATGCAGAAAGAACTTTGTATTTCCAGCACTGAAGACACAATACTTGAAACCAATCTTATGATGCTATGGAGTGAAACTTCTGCCTGGTGATTCAGATTGTGTTGTCTCTAAAGGAGTGTTAAATCATATATGCCATGGCACAAGTGAATCTAATAGTTTCAGATAACAGCCAACCACATGACAATGTTTGGTGGACATAGTTTGTATAAAATTAGGAAACAGCAGCATTTCCTGCCTGACTGGCAGATAACTCCCTCTGACGTCACTACTCCTACCTATCCACACAAGAATCGAATTACGTATAAACTTCATCTTCAACACAGCCAAGACCAGTGTTCTTGCCCATATACAGAAACTCCAGACTGACAATAACACAGCCCAGTGCCTCATCCATACACACGGTTCTCACGACTCTGCCACTGGGAGGGCAGGCATTGTGGTCCAGCCCAGTGATAACAGATGAGAGAAAAACGTTTGAATAAACAACTGGACATCTGCTCAACAAACTGAATTGTTCGCCATATTTATCGCTCTTGAGCAGGTAGAAATCACTGCCACAGACAGTTTAATTATCTCTGATTCTTTATCTTCACTACTTGCCCTTAACATCCTGAGATCACAATGTAACATGCTGGTCTCTGAAGCCAGACACAAATACTCAGACATTATTGATCAAAGGATTCGGATCACATTGTTATGGCTTCTCTCATATAGGCCTCCGTGAGCATGACAAAGCTGATGCTTTACTCAAGATCGCACTTAGTTAAAATGTTGAAAACAACAGGAGGTTGTTAATCAGAAGCCTCAAAGTTGTAATAAGTAATGACATAATATGAATTGTAAAATTTGTGGCCAAAGATTTGGACACAAAATACAACACTATGTTTTAGAATGTAAACAATAGAGCTTTCAAGTGACAGGTTCGACCAAACCCTGCCAGAAATGTCACAACACATACCTGAAAGTTAAAGTTTGTATCAACTGTTTGCATTTAGTCGGTAAAACTTACCATATGAAACTATGTAATGTACGTAATAAAACTCGTATAATGAATCATCTTGGTTGCAACGTGTGCAATATCAACCCACTGGCGGGGGTCTGACCAATACCCCTTGTGACCCCTGTAATCTTTTTGCGCTACCGCTCACAGGATGACCATGGGTGCACAATATATTTGTCAGGGACAACAGCTCAGTCATATCTGTCCACTAAAGTTATATTGAAATATGACTTGAGGAGACTCTGACAGGTGTGCATTAATTGCTTGAACGTACGTACACTATACAGTAGTGGCTGTGAAGTGTTATGGTGACAAAATTTGTGTCAAAAACGTTTGTTACTGTGTGTGATGACGTTGTGTATGATGGGTGTAACGAGGCTGTGACAGAGTCATGACTGTAACACATTCTACAGACATGGCTGCGTCTGGCGGAGACTGTGTGTCTCATGTTGGCAAGTCATACCATCCGTGTACTGCCCGTGTTGCTGCCTCCCACCGTGTGGTGGTTCCCGTGTGACACCGGAACACACGGTTAAGGGCTGGTGGTGAAACTACCAGGTCACCAACCCGCTATAACCTGGCAAGGACGAACCAACAACAGTACTACCATAACCCACTGAACCCTCACCAGGGTTACTTGTGTAACTCGAACCACCTTTGGCATGTACTTGTCCAGCTAACGATGTGTTCTTAGAACTTTCACACACACACACACACACACACACACACACACACACACACTACAACGCTTCACCTCGCTAAATCTGAAGTGTAGTTAGTGAAGACCATGATTACCCAACGCAGATACTGTCAAGATAAACGTGGCTATATTACCAAGAGTAGTGGCTCGGGACGACACCAGTACACACATACATCCGCTCCTCCCGGCCTGTGTTAGTTGCTTTATATATATATCACTGTTCACTACTTGTTTATTGCATCACTGCTGTGAGCGCACTTCCCCCAACCACAAAGTTTATGTCATTTTCACTTGCACACGAGGCAGTCGAGGATCCGTCCTTGACCAGGTGATTTCAACAAGTTAGGTTGTAACTTCCCCGTGCTCTTGTGTGAGAAACCTGCAGATTATTGATAAGGTTGCTGGTCGTTTTAAATACAGGTCAAAGGCTAGCCATGATACGCCTGCAGATGAGGTAAGAAGTACTGGTGGTAAAAATACTTCTCGCGCATCTGGCGTGTCCATACCCAGCAGCGTGTGCGAGCCGGAGGTGGTGGCGGCGGACAGTCTGTCTGACTGTGTGGTGCAGTTGTGGTGCACTCTACTTGACGGGTCGGGTTAGCACCCGCCATCAACCTTACCGCGGCTGCCATTGCATGGACTGACTCGCTTTTGTGATAAACAGTGAGATAAAACGATTGCATAAGTTCATGTGATGAGTGAGCTATGATGTGTGAGTGAGCAACGAGCGTGTTATGAGGTGGTAGTAAAGTGGAAAGAAAAGATTCCTCGAGTGACGCCACAAGTTTGTTTACCTCACGAGAAACGTTTGCGAGCGGGCGGCGTCACCTCCCAGCTGGCGATAACACTGCTATCAGCTGCTGCTCTGGTCACGCTACCAACGGGACTTGTAAGTTGTATGTTCTTGAGGCGATTTTCAGCTTCGCATTTGGGTTAGCCGCAGGAAACTGGCGACTAAGATATGTGTGTTTAGGATAAATTTTGATAACGCAACATCCGCTCTTGTTATTTACCATTTAACGATGAAATGTATATTATTACTATTACCATAGTCAGCGCCTGGATTAAGAGGAAAACAGTGTATGATTACATGATGTGTTTGTTTGTGAGGGTACTCTCATGTTTGGTGAGGTTATGTAAAAGTCTCATTACATCACCGACATTTTTACCTTTAAACAAGCGTGAAGTCAGAATTGGGGGATTTCGGTGCATATATATATATATATATATATATATATATATATATATATATATATATATATATATATATATATCGCCAGGAAAGGATGAATGCAAGTATGAATATATGCATATGTACATATGTATATGTCTGTGTAAGTGTATGTATATATGTATACGTGTATATATTGATATGTATATGTATATATGTGCATATGTGCATGTAT